>NW_024366815.1:12950481-13311976 GCF_014805655.1 Passer montanus | reverse complement strand
CTTCACCTTTGTTTGAATCCTTAGGTGCAGATATGGCAAAACCCAGCCCAGTTGCACTGCTTTCCTGCCTAAGGTTAAGCAAAAGGATATCTTGCTTCCTTCCCAGGTAGCATGCTACATATATGACTTTAATCTGATGTGGCACTGTTTTTAAAAATGGGGTACTGGAAAGTGATACTTTTTCAGTTCTGGAAATCCTACACTTGGCTTTTAGAAATTCTTGTCTGTGTAAACAGTTGCCTTTCATGCAATCCAGAGTTCTTAGCTCCTGAAAGGATGAAGTACATCCTTGGGATGAAGTGGCTTTTTCCTCTTCTACCCTCTTGTGGATAATTGAAACATTGTCATGGAACTCTTGTATTTTCTACCTGATAAGGAAGTGGAGAACTTTCATTTATTGCTAATCAATCCAGAGCTGGATAAAGAAAAATAAACCAAATCTTATTTTTTTCTTTCTTGCTGTGGGTGTGCCTTATTTCCGCCCACACTTCTTTAATATGTTATCCTCAAAATGTTTCCAGTTTTGCTGATGGATTGGCCTTGTCCAGGAGTCAGTCCATCTTGAAGTCAGATGGATGTGGCTCCATCAAACGTGGCGAAGCTTCTGGCAGCTTCTCGTTGTTTCCATCCCTGCAGTTCCCCACATGAAATTCAGCCAGAGGATCATCAGCCCTTTTCTTCACCCAATGGAAGCCATGAGCTGTTTTCTTGAGAGCAAGAGCCACTACAGAAAACTGTCTGCAGGGTTTGTTTTTTTTTGTCAACTCTTAAAGAATAAAAATTACACATTTTGACATTGTCCTGTAATTTGCTAAAGTGCTGAGTAAAATCAAAATATTTTCTTCAGTGTTGTAGCAGCTGGTGGACTTCTCATATCACTTCTCCTTACACAATTTTTGAGTTATATATTGTTGTTATTATTCCAACAAATAATTTTAAGTTATGTGTTTTGTTATTTCAATTCTTTACCGATACGGCACCCTCACCAAGCCCATTAATGCAGTAATTGCAATCATGTCCCTGTTGTGCTCTTTCAATATAATTTGGGGCATCTGAGTATAATTTGGGGGAGTTAATGGAGTCATAATATTAAGCTGTAGAGTAAGTGGGGAAACTTGCAGACTGCTGAGATATTAAAATACCTGAGGAACTCAAGTGCCACTCCCCTTGTTGCTGGCATGGAAGAGTTGCAGCTGACACCAGCCAGGGGACAGAGATCACCAGGGGAGCTGTGGTTCCATCCTCTGACAGGCACTCGGGGTTCGCAGGATTTTTTTGTATCCCACTGTCTCCAGTCACAGCTCCTGTGTGTTAATGCTTCTCATGTCATGCAGCATAATACAAAAAAGGGGACAAGGGGGGTGACTGGGCATTGGCCATCCAAGGACTTCAAAGTCCTTTGCAAACAATTCTTAAGTCCTTAGGAATTGTTTCCTCATTACATAAAACAAAAAATATAAGCAACTACACCAAATTTCTCTGAGCACAATGTAATTCAGAGAGATAAGAGCAGGAATCCTTAGTGTTTCAATTCCTTGTCTTTGTTTTTAATTTTAAAATTAATTTTAATTTTAAAAAATTGAGCTTGCTATTGGCTAGAACTAATTTTCACTCCTATTTCACAGCTAAAAGCTAGTACAAAATCCATAAATAGTAACATTATATGGAAGAAAAAGACATGGACATTTTTTATACTTACAACATTTTTAATTAGGAAGCCATTTTGGATAGTTGTGTGGGAACACAGAATAAGGTGGAGGGATTGACCTACTGGAAGCAGCAATTTGATTTCCTTATATTTTATGACTTTATGTTCATCATATAAATAATAAATTTGGGGAGGATTATAGAATATAGACTTCTTTCAGCAGTAAGCAAATTAATTAAAACACTCTAAGTCACATATGGCATTGTTGTTTAAAACAGTAAAGGATATCTTCAGAAGTGTAGAGATACTATCTGTTTTGGCACCAATGATACAAAGAAGGAGGACCTATTTCAATGGTATATGGACTTGCAATTGCTTACTCTTTTGTAAATGTGAAAATGTTATTAGCAGTGAAAATACCTGGTGAATTCTTCAACTTTAAATGCATAGTAGGACTTCAGTTCTCTTTTTTTTGAATCTGTTAATCCACACAATCTTGAGTAACTCTATAAAAATAATGAAACAATTCCTAAATGTTAATTTGTTAGTTACTACACAAAATAGAACAACTGAAATAGTTCTGTGGTAGGACAAACCAGGACAATGCTGTCACACAATTCCTGTAGGAAACACTGCTTCAGAAACACTGATGGAATGGATTTTAATGAGCTCAATCTTGTAATGTAGCTGGGTGAAGTTTATTTGCTCACCAATTCTTGCAAGCATAAACAACCTCCAGAATTTAAAAACACAAGTGGCAGTCCATGGCACATTGGGCAATATACAATTAACCAATATAAATACAGTGCATAGAAACATACACACATTTACATACACAGAGAGAATGAGAGGAAAAAATGTTTTCACTCAGGCTCAAATTAAACATTGTTCAAGGCTTAAAACAAGAGTAAGCATTCATCTATGGCATATAACCTTGGGAAGCATAGTTTTAACAGACATATTTAAAGATAACTATCTGTGATAGGAGTTTTTAAAAGCAGTCACTTATAAAAAGTTTATAAAAACAGTCAGTCATTAGAAAGCAAGCTGATAAAACTATCTTATGACATATCATACAGACATGTGCAACCTTCAAGGACAATGGGAATTGTTTTGCTATGCATTATTTTAATGCTGTGTTTTAAAAGGTAAAATTCAGAGTGTCTAAACGTATGGAGTATGGATTGCAAATATGAACCAACAGCAAAAAATTAGAATGACCTGATGCAGATCACAACTGTGACATCAAAATTAACCAAGCAACAAAAATTCAGTACTATCTGTTTCATGGAACATTTTAATTTTTATAAAATTTACCAGTACTGTTGTCCTATATGTCAATGTCAAATGTAAGATTACATAGGCCCCACTTTATACAGGACATACTGGAGAAGGGAGAGCTCATGTAGTGCTGTAAAAATGAAGTGGAAATGAATTCAGCAACAGCATTCTGGGAAGAGATGCGCAATAAAAAATGGATTAGTCAGGGAAAGGTTGTTACAGTAAATGAGACATGAAATGATGAAAGCCTTGCTGAGGGTTTTTAGGTGCTAGGGTGGGTAAAAAAAGGGCCACTATGACAGTGTATTTCTAACATTTTTACTTCACTTTATGTTTCATTGCAAATGCTTGACAGAATCGTTACCAAGCTTATCTTTTGGGTGTGACATCTAAGTGAGGCTGCATTACTTTTTCACATTTCCCAGATTGTTACTAAGAGGATGGAGCACTTTTGTTGCATTTTTCACATTAATTTTCTTCTGAATAAAATACCAAATATATTATTTTGCTGTCTGCATTTTCTCAGCCTTTCTGTGGTGCCTATTCACAAAAATAGGAAGAATGATATTTAGTTGCTAAATATTACTCAAATGTTAAGTGCATCTCACAGCATGTGCATGAAGCAGAAAGCAGAAAGTATACAGCATTCTTAATCTCTTATTATGAATATTGCAAATCAAAGAAGAAATGTTTTACAATGAAAATTACCCTTTGGAATAGAAATTCCAATAGTATTCTTGATTCAAAATTCTGCACTTTGTATTCTGTATCACTTTTGGGTTCTTTATTATTCATATTTTCACTGATTTTAAATATGGATTTTCTTCCATATACAGTTATGGAAGTTAAACAGCATGAAAAAATAAGCGAGTTACAGTCATAGTTTATATAAAAAATATTAACTCCTTTAAGTCCAAGAGTAAACTTCTCTATACTTTTTCTAAGAGACGTTTAACAGGCTGGTACCACATTTCAAAGTAAGTTTCTTTCCACCCATCGGATCATATAGCTTCTGGTGACTTTTGTTTTTTAATTAAACTTAATAGAACTGGCACCTTATGTATGAAACCAGACATACCTACCAAAAGCTAACACAAAAAAAGGGAAAAGAGTTTAGGGCTTTCAAGGCAAATGGTATTCTGTATCACTTTTGGGTTCTTTATTATTCATATTTTCACTGATTTTAAATATGGATTTTCTTCCATATACAGTTATGGAAGTTAAACAGCATGAAAAAATAAGCGAGTTACAGTCATAGTTTATATAAAAAATATTAACTCCTTTAAGTCCAAGAGTAAACTTCTCTATACTTTTTCTAAGAGACGTTTAACAGGCTGGCACCACATTTCAAAGTAAGTTTCCACCCATCGGATCATATAGCTTCTGGTGACTTTTGTTTTTTAATTAAACTTAATAGAACTGGCACCTTATGTATGAAACCAGACATACCTACCAAAAGCTAACACAAAAAAAGGGAAAAGAGTTTAGGGCTTTCAAGGCAAATGTGTTTTGAGAACAGAAATAATAGTTTATTATACCATCTTTTCCTGGCCACTTATGACTATTTAGACAATGCTGATACTCTCAAGATATTGATAATCTAAGACATTAATAATACACTACTTGATATGCTGATACTCTCAAGATATTGATAATCTAAGACATTAATAATACACTACTTAAATAAATAGATTACTTAGATAAAAAAAATCAAACTTTAATTTCTCCTAAAAATGCCATGACACTTAACAAAGTAAGTTATTTAGTGATTTGTAATACCTGGTTATGAGCTGTACTCCAGAACTTTCAGTTGTTTGAGAAGTTTAAAAATATTTCAATGTTCTGTTACAGATTCAGAAGTCCTTAATTCATAAGTCATTTACGATAAGAGAGATGGATTTTTCTACGGGGAAAACTTGCTTGGGATCACAGTAATTTAGTAGTACACACATATTTCTAAATGTTTTTTATTCTATGAGAACACAAGCTGGAGCAGAGCACTCTGCATGCACTACAGCTATACCACACAGAAATAATGGTACCTTATAATATTTGAAATAATTTAGCAACCCAGTTTAATAAATATGTACTAAGTATATTCTCTATCCATAAGTCTTTATCCACATTAATGCTGACAATACCATCTATTTCATCCTTATGGAAAGACAGAAACAAGAAGATCTTTGGCAAAACATTCCCTTTGTCAGTGGCCAGTGAAGAATTTTAAACTTTTGAGCTAATAATGCAGTTTTGCTTTCCTTCTATGCAATGCTTCAGAGAGACAGAAAAGGTACGAGAGTTTTCCCCCACTTTTGATATGCTTCCAGTGATGCTTGTATCAACCATGAACAAACTAACATTTGGTAACTTAACATTTTAAGGATTTTAATTAAAACACTGTTGTAAATAACCAATCATGGTCACAATAAAGCAACTAATCTGGTTCCTGTGTTCTGTTTCTCTCCAGCAACTAAATGTAGTGATGTATCTATGTATTTTGCTATGTTCTACATCCATTTTTTAAAAACAAATCAGTCCTAATAAAGAACCAGTACAAAACAGAATCAATGTTGAAATCCTTTCCTCTACAGATCTGTGATGCTTTAAAGAAACAATACTTTTTGTACTTTTTGTCTTGAAAGCATGCATTGTGTTACTGTTACTGAGAGAGCAATAACTGCATTTTTAACATTAAATATACTCCTTTTCCAATTGTTATTAAATCTGAGCAGACAGAAGTTTAACAAACAATTTATGTTGCTTCTTCAGAGACAGCCTAATTTGCATGCTGAAATCTGTCATTTTTCATACCCATAATTTGCCCTTTCTGAAAATAGCCTCTGAAATTAGTGAGTGGGTAGGTTTTTTTTAGTTCTACCAAAATGCTTTTTCTTTTAAAGATCAGATTTACTACCTCTTATGTAGGTCAAAGGGCAAGCACAGAGGGAAAGTAATTTCTTTTAAAAAAGTAATTTTTTTAATATAAACCTTTGTGCAATAAATCTCTTCCATTTCAAACTATGCTGAATTTGGCTGTGTGCATGAAGAGTTATTAGAAACCGGAATTCCAGAGCTATTTTCTGTGTCCATTTCCACTGCTTGCTCAGTGCCTGCACACATTTAGAGTATGCAAGTAAGATACAATTGGTTTTTTGAAAGTCAACTGTTAAATGAATGCGTGTTGGGGGTTGATCACAGGCCAAATGCCAGTGCCCCCACAAAAATAACTCATTCTCCTCTGCTATAATTAAGGAGAGGAGAGGGAAATAAAACACTTTAATGGGATTCACGAGTTGAGGTAAGGATTGGGAAGAAACACTTTAAGGGCAAAAAAGGCTCAAAACTTAAAAGATATAAAGAAAAATTTATTAACAGAATTAAAAGAAGATTATGAGAACTAAAATAAACCTTTAGAACACCTTTACCACCGCACCTCCCGCCCTTCTTTCTTTCCCACTGACAGAGCAGGGAAAGCAAAAACATAGGATTTTTAGTCATTTTGTTACTTCTAAAGATCTTTCTTCAGTTCGCTTAGGGAGAGAAGTCTCCTTTGCTATGCCATGGGGTCTTTCCCATGGGAGACAGTCTTCTATGAACATTTCCAACATGATTCTAATTTTCATGAGTAGCAGTCCTGCCAGAAAACCAGCTGAAACACAAATCCCTCCCATGGGCAAAACCAGTCATCCCAAAACTGCTTCTTTTCATGGGCCATTTAGTTCACGGGGTTTTGTTTTAAGGATGAGTTGCATAAAAGCAAGGGTCATCTTTTTTCTATGTCTGGAAGAGAGAGTTCTCTCTGTCTCTATTCAAGCCTCCCACCAGATCACAGGTTTTCAGCATCCACATGTTCCAGCGTGAGCACATTTTCTGCATGGGCTGTGGGTGAATTCTGCATCCCCACATGTGCTTCATTAACTATAGGGCAACAGTTTGTTGTATTATAATCCTCACCATGGTTTCCAGAAGAATCTCAGCTCCAATGCTCAGAGCACTTCCTCCTCCCCTCCCTCCTTTACACCGCCCTTAGAGTCGCCATGTTGTTCTGCTTTTCCTTTTCTATGACTCAGGAGAGAATCAGCATTCATTGGTTCATTTATTCTCAAGTTCTATTAAGTGGAACAGTTTTTATAGAGTTTTGCAGTGCTGAAAGGTTGATCTTGTCCAGGCTCCACACTGGGGAATCGCGCATTGTGCTTCTTGCTCTTGGTCACATGGTCTTTGCCGACACTGCGCAAGATGCGCCAGGCACCAGTTCCACTCAGGGTCCCTCCTCACGTTGGGCACTGAAAAAAACAAAAAGCTGCTGCTGTTTCTGCCCTTTCATTTGTGGTGCGGCAGGTTAGAAGTGGCCAGGCAGGCAAAGTCTATTGCTGGCTGTGCCAAGATGGTGGCAGCCACATGCCCGCTTCTGGCCCCTCCTGGGGCCAGTGTCAGCCAGGGCCACTCCTGGCACGGGCCGCGTGGTTGCTCACGGCACCGGGATGGCCTCTGGTGGCATGGCTGCTGGAAAAGGGACCAGTGGGCTACTCTGAGAAGGCACCCAGCCAGTCCCCTCAGCCCTTCTCACAGGCAAAGGAGAAAGAGGGCTTCCTGCGGTTTTGTCTTTCTTAAGTATGTTCTCATAGAGGCATTACCAGCTTTTCTAATTGGCTTAGCAGCACGTCTATTCTTGGAGCCAGCCAGCAACTCATTTTTCCAGGCATGGGGGAAGCTTTTAGCACCTCCTCACAGAAAAAACCACTTCCATGGCTGGCTCCTTCCCTCCTCACCAAAAATCAATTTATGCAAAACCAACACAGTGTGCTTTCCTAAACCTTAGAGAAAACTCCCATGAGAGCACCAACTACTGAAAATGGGAACACAATGTCCACATTATATATATATTAAAAAAATGCCATCAACTGATTTTGTTCACAAAAAGAAGACTGTAGAGATTTGTGGAGATTTTTAAAAGCTGTAGTTCCTATCGCTTATCTTATAAAATAGACTTGCCTTGTAATAGAGTAGACACCTTCTGTTTTAGGTCAAGTGCCTATTACATGTGATAGGACACTTTCTGGTTCTGTCATGGCCCTATAAAAAATTCTGAGGAATGAAGTTGGAGCAAAGAAAAACAAGAAAAATACCATATGCTGTTAAAAAACATAGTTCTACTCAAACTGGGATATCTGGTTGCAGGAACCCCTGGGCAGGTGCTGTCAGGGTGACTGCCTTCCCGAGAGCAATCCCCTCTTGATCCGGACAACCAGCTCCCTCAGCCCACCTAGCACTCGAGCCTGGATGTGGCAATAAAAGCCTGACCAGACAGACAAGAGGACTCCTCGCTTGGTAGATCCAGTGGGCTTTATTGAAGGAAGGTCTGAGGGTCCAGGTGGGGTAAGGGTGAGGAGAGCACACAGGAACACGATCTCTACCAAATGAAACCAAGGTGAAGAGCCCAGAACAGGGCATATAACTGCGGAAACAAAGGCGAGGTTAGGGTACAAATGAGCCAATGGGCGTGCGGAAGAAGGGAGGAGCTGGAATGGGGTGACTCAATGAAAACCAGTGAGAAAGGAGAGGGGTGTGGTTTCTTAGGGAGGACCAATGGGAGAAGAGGAGGGGTAGAAGTTTCTGGACCAGGGGAGGAACAGCAACCAATTGACCGAGGTACACCTGCATGGGCAAACAAAGGATCGTGGGGAGTCTCTCATCCTGATGTACACAATGGTGTCTTCCCATGGCATTCTATCTCTGTCCTCCCCATGGCCACCTCCCACATCTGGTTACCTAACTTATGGTTTACTGTCATCTCTTCTCCTTCTGCTTGTTAACATTTCTGGAAATCACTCCTTTCACTGAACCAAAATCTGCCTGATTTTCCTTCAACACTATATCCTTCCTATTTCATGTTTAAATTGTTTATTTCTGTATCCTTTTGTCAGCTTCACTTCATGTCTGCTATTACAGCCTTCAGAATAACTACACCACACTTTATCTTCCCAGCAGTGTGATAATCTGCAAGACAAATTTCACCAGTAGATTTAGTAATTTTATTTTTTTTATATCCATTATTTAGCTTCAAACTATATGTGACTGTCTTAAATTTCCCTTTTTGTCTGAAGCTGTTGTGGCACACATGCAGTTGTGCACTGTCATGTTGTTTGAATACAGGTCTGAGTCAGTTCCGATGTGAGGGCACATTTCCAACACTGTTGCTCAGTTAGCAAGAGCTATTAATGGAGGTTTGAGCTATTAATGGAGGTTTCTGGATGGTGAGAAGCCTGGTACTCTACTGCTTTGTGTGGAGCTATTCAATTGTTCATCATCTTTCCCTCTGGGACTTCTTGTGGACTGCACTCCTCGGAAGAGCTGGCCTTCTGTGTATCATACTAGAGTTCTACATTACAGGCTAGAAAGAAACCTGTCCTTAAATCACTGCCTACATCCAGGATACCATTCAGCACCGCAAACGCTACTTTTGCTTTTGATGGGATAGTGACTGCAGCAGAAGAGGCATGGATTCCTGCCAGATGACTGCGGTACGTGTCCTGACACAGCTCTATTGAGGCTCTCTGTACCAGGCGTGAGACTTCTTGTCTACTAATGGTCATATTCAGAAAGAACGTACATCTGTAGAGATGGAATGACACCAGGCTGCCTCAAGTCAAAAACTTGCATTTTTTGTGCTTTGTGTGAAGAAACTACTTGGACCTGTGCAACAGAATCAGAAGAATCCAATTGTGAAGAATGCACTCTGATCTATTTTACGCAAAATCCTAGATTTTATCTACAAAACTGTATATTGTTGAATTGATACCAAAACACCTTCTTGGTTTTCATCTTTTATGCTTTTTTCTATTTGTTCAGAACTCCTGACATTTGGAGACTACAATTTTGAATTATTTTTCATTGAAATTGAAATTGAAAGTGAAAGTGAAATTGAAATTGAAAGCAATTATGAGAAAAACAAGTGATTAAAAGCAATGCCAAACATAAAATAACAACAACAACAAAAAAAAACCAACCAAAACAAAAAAAACCCCCACACAGCTACTTACATTCAATTACAAAAGCACAATTTTAATATTGAAAGGATGAGAGACACACTAAAAAGTTATTTCTCAGGATCATTTGGCTGGAAGTGATCATGGTGCAAGTTATGCTACTGTCTAGGAAATTCCCACTGATGGCTACCTGTGTACTTCTTATTGAGTGGTGCGGATGTGAGGAGAGGCTGGGAAGATGTAAAAAAAGGGCCACAGAAGACAAGCATCTGCAATATAATACAGAAAGAGTAAATACAGTGGTAGCAGAGACTGAGATCTCACTGGCTGAAACAGCTCTTTTATCACTTTCCTTAGCTTCTGCTCTTCCTCCCACTCTGAAGTTGGTAAAGGGAACATATGCAAGCAGGACAGACTGTCAGTGCTTCTTGGCTTCACTTCAAAGCTGCTTGGAATGCACTCCTCACTCCCAAACAGCATGTGTTTGCTTTGTCACATCTTCCCTCATGACTGCAGCTTACTATTCACTGCACCCTCACACTGGCTTTCATCATAGATTAGCTATCCTCGTAAAGGTAGCATTTGTGGCAGTGTGTGGCTGCATCCACACCAGTCATGACTCTTTAGAAAGGCGGGGAAAATTGCTATTGTTCTAGACAAATAACTAGGTGTTCTTCCAGCAGGAGTAACTTTTGTTACATGATTACATCCTGATGTTTTGGCCAGTGCCAGTGACTACCAGGCTCTCTTACCTTTACTGTTTGTGTGATGGGGAACAGACAGACAAGTTCAGTCGGGGAAAGAATGAATACACCTTGTTAGTGACATTTATGATGCACCTGCACAATCCTAAAATAAAGGCAATCCCTGTCATGGGAGAAGGGGATTTCCTTACATGAAAACAAGCAACTGGTCCACAGTGATAAAAATAGAAGGAAGGATGATTTGCTGATGATTTACTTTTTGTCCCAGAACAGATATACTACAATAGAACTAAATGGAATAAGAAGAGCAGCAGCATCTAATGGCTCCACTGAGGACAGCTTTTACTTTTCATATACCTTTGTTTTGAAAATATGACATTGAGAAATGTCATTCTAAGTCAGCAAAAGTGATTCTTTCCTGAAGCCAACACTGGCATGAGTTTGTTAATACACAGCATGCCATTACAGCACCTGGACATCAGTAAAATCAGTTACTTCGAGAAGCAAATACAAGAAGTTAGTTCTCTGCTGTAAAATAAAGTTCAATTCTGATCCTCCTGAGGGGCATGAGGAGTACTGTCTGCATTCATATATTCTTACCTCAGTGTGGGTCTGGGGTGGTGTCCAGGGCAGCAACAGCCACAGCAAGTGTGGTATAGAGCATAAGCATGCATGGCACAACATCACTTGGCAGTACTAGGCTGGCTTTTGGCAAAATTACTGCAGTCTGGCTGTGTACCACTTACCTGTTCCATTCTACAAATCAACTATTGCCTTGAAAATCCTTCTTCTCCTCCCAAAGAGGTGAGCTCTTTACAGAAGAATTCCAAATATCTTGCTACAACTCTGGAACATAGTGAGAAAATCTAAGTGTAGAGCTTCAGAAAGTAGTCAGGGTTCTTATAAGAAGGGCAAGGTGCTCACCAGCTTGTGAGCTTTCACTGTTGTCCTTGTTAGTTGACTACAGGGGCTTGACTTGGTTATGCACTGCCTCCTGTAAATTGGGTAAGCTGGTTCTACTCAGAAAAGAGTACTACTGTAACTTCTGACAGTAGAACTGGCTAAGCTGCCCCACTCCCAGAAAAAGACTAATGCTCCAACTTCAGACTATTAAAACAGGCTTATATTAGCCAACACTCTGGAAACAAAGAGATTTTGATTATTGGCACAGTGAAACTGAAATTATCTTGTGGAATCAGGGCTTCCTTGATAATAAGAACAAGAGGTGAAATGAAAGTCTGCATGTATAGTTCTGCATGCTACTATGATTTCTGACCTTTCATCTATTTTTTCCATGCATTTTTCTTTGAGACTGATGTGAAAGATTTTGGGAAATAATGCAGCTCATTATCTTCACGTATTACAATGAAATGCCTGTTTAACACAGTTTTATTCTCCCCTCTAAAGTTAAAATCTTTCCAAACTTTTGCAAGTAAATGTCTTTGCTGCAAAGCCTAGAAAAATGATCTTGCTACTTCAAATTATTCATTTGGCAGGAGCTACTATTGAATAACTCTTCTATTATCAGTAGAAGATACTATTGAATAACTCTTCAGTTACGGTTTTACCTAACAGACTAGGTGTCTTATGCCCAAAGGCTTTACAAGTGGTATCTGCACATGATCTAATCTGAAGTTGTACACATGATCTAATCTGAAGTTGTAACTTGTACTACCGTAATGTTCTACTCCTTGTTTCTACTATGTGAGCTTCTAGCAGTCATCCAGTCGTCCATGCCAGCAATTCTGCTCATCTGCAGTCTTAGCTATGTGCTCTTGTGGCACACAGACATTTATCATCCCTGCTGTCT
The DNA here is from genome assembly GCF_014805655.1 of Passer montanus. Classification (NCBI taxonomy): domain Eukaryota; kingdom Metazoa; phylum Chordata; class Aves; order Passeriformes; family Passeridae; genus Passer; species Passer montanus. The sequence goes on along the minus strand of NW_024366815.1, from coordinate 13,299,544 downwards.
TTTAACCATCATGCTAGCATTTGATGCTGGAAAGATTTCTTCACTTTATGAGAGGAAACACTCTTTATATGAGTTAAAGTTAAAGAATTAAAAAGGTCTTTGTTACAGCTTGGTTTTGTTATTTGAAGGTCCAGTCTCTGTAAAACTGTGCTCTATTTCATTGGAGCAAACTACTGATCAAGATGGACCACTTGATGGTCTACTGAGCACTTGAACATTTTAGACTGAAAAAACCTGATAGATTTTCTTGTCAGCTGATCTGAGCACTCCCTCACCACCACCTGAGTTTGGCATAAACATTGCAAATCCCACAAGTCATAGAAAATTGAGACAACCAGGATTTGGAAGAATAATATGAAGTCAGTTCTTTACACAAGACTTCGTAAACATGAGAATCCAAGTACAGCTGTCACAGAAGTAGCTTGAACTCCTCTTTCTGAGGGAAAAAAGTAAATTCAGATTATGATAGTTTTGTTTGCTAAGAAAGCCTCTGGTTGAGTTATTGAAAAGCAATAAATTAAACCAGTTCCAGAAGGCTTGAGAATTTTCAGTTAAGACATTTTTGTCTACAGCAATTCACCTATTCTCTACTAAGCATTATTTTTCAATACACTTTTTAGCATTTCATAAATCAGAATGAAAAATTTATGAGCTCTTTCTTGTAACAGGATTAGAAACAGTTAACTGCAAGTACATTATTCTAAAAAAAAAAAAATACCATTTAGAAAGCACAGTGTCAAGAGGATTTTTTCAGGGTGGGCATCCTTGGCTAATCACGTCTTTTCTAACTCAAACTCTGCAACCTCTTTATAGTTGATTTGAAATCCAGAAAGCATCATTCCCCATACCTTTTGTTCTCAATCTTTTTTACTTGTGGAAAATGAGGAAAATGACAATGTCAACCCTTAGCATCAAATGATCAGTCATTTGCCCATGTGGTTCATGTATAATAGAAACTACTCAATTAGCTGGATAGATAAATTAATTTTAATTTTCAATTAGCTTTCAGTCAGTTGGTATATCTCGAAGTTAACACCTATAGTACAATGGTAGCACTTACAGTTGAATTTGGTAACCTACATGTTACCAAAGTTCTACTTTTAATCATAGAATCATAGAATACTCTCATTTGGAAGGGACCCACAAGTATCATCGAAGTCCAGCTTTTGGCCCTATGCAAGAGTCACACCATCTGCCTGAGAGCATTGTCCAATGCTTCTTGAACTATGTCAGACTGTGACCACTTCCCTGGGGAGCCTGTTTCAGTGCCCAACCACTCCCTGTGTGAAGAACCTTTTCCTGATATCCAACCTAAACAGCCCCTGACTCAACTTCATGCTGTTATCTTGAGTCATGTCACTGGTCACAATAAAGAAGAGATCAGTGTCTACCCCTCCTCTTCCCCTTACGAGGAAGTTGCAGATTCTAATGAGGTCTCCCCTCAGTCTCCTCTTCTCCAGGCTGCACAGACCAAGTGACCTCAGCCTCTGCTCATACAGCTTTCTCTCCAGACCCTTAACCATTTTCATAGCCCTCCTTTGGACACTCTCCAATAGCTTCATTCTCTCTGACACTGTGGCACCCAGAACTGCCCCCAGCACTCGAGGTGAGGCTGCCCCAGCTCAGAGCAGAGCAGGACAATCCCCTCCCTTGCCCGGCTGGCCATGCTGTCCCTGATGCCCCCCAGGACACGGCTGGCCCTCCTGGCTGCCAGGGCACTGCTGACCATGTTCAACTTGCCATCAGCCAGGACCCCCAGCTCTCTTTCCACAGTGCTGCTCTCCAGCCTCTCATTCCCCAGTCTGTCTGTAGATCCAGGTTTGCCCCATCCCAGGGCAGAATCTGTTACTTGCCCTTGTTAAACTTTACGTGATTGGTGATTGTCCACCTCTCTAATTTGTTTTTATCTCTGCAGAGCCTCTCTGCCCTCAAAGGAGTCAACAGCTCCTCCCAGTTTAATGTTGCCAGCACACAGTATTCCTTTGAATCCCATGTCCAGGTGAATGAGTGTGTTGAAGAGGATAGAGCCCTGCAGAACCCCATCAGCTGATTGGATGCCAACCTGATGTTTTTGTAAAACACGTACTATTCTTTTCAAAGAAAACATCCTATTGCAGTTTCATAATTGCCTTGAAAGGCATACAAGAGGGATTATTCCTCTGTAACTGTGCACGAATTATTATCAGAGAAATGTCACAATGTCAAATGTGTGATTTGAAGCACCAGCAACCATACAGGAAAACACATTCTTTTCATCCAAACTTGCATTCATTCATGCATGCATGCATTCATTCATGTTTAGCTCAAAGAGAAGCAAATACACAGTTGTCATGTGGACTGTCAACACAGATAGCATTTGGACTTATCAACATATATTGAGCCATGACACATGGCCATGGGTGAATATTGGAAAACAACATGATTTCATGTGCTGTCATCATAACTGAGATATATGTATGATAGGGAATAATACTGTAATGTACTTTTGTTGATTGGGCAACAACTGCCTTGTAAATTTTTTTAAAATATTTTACACATCACAGCAACCAAGAAGTTGAAAGTGTTTTGCTTAGAAGCTATGCTTTTATGATTTGTCCCACTTCCATACCATTTTATGTCTGACAGTATACTTCACTGTACTTCACAAAAACTGAGAAACGTCTGCATAAATCAGAGCAGATCCTGAAGCAAGTATTGCTTTCTCTACTGATCCATGCAAAATCAGTTCTCATTTACATATAGTACTCTTCCTGGCCTGTTGGCATAATGGCCCGATGGTAGTGACTGTCAGCACGAAGATCAGAGTAATGATACATGAAGAGATATTAAAAATCATAGAAGTGCTAACACTAGTGTGCCTCACAGTCTGCATTATTATGTGGGGAGGGAGGGGAAATACACATTTGAATAGCAAAAAAGAACAGGTTTACTGCCATAACCATTTCATCTGACCTGCCTCAAACCTCTTTTTAATTTTTTTTTTATTTAAATGAAACCTCAAATAATTTCTCTAGAAAGCATGCAAGGAAATTCAGGATTTGCTAATTTTGAAAGTGCAGCATCAATGTAGACTGTTTTGGTAGCACTGAATTTCACATTTCAACCATAACTCTGGACCAAAGGTGCTCCTTTGCATTTATTTGCATCTTTTGGACCAGGTTTTTCAAACTGCACTGTCAGCATTTCTGAGGAAGTATTTTTAAAGTCTTTTGACTGTTGGAAATGCTTGAATACTTCCAAGAGGCTTTTTTAATGCTTCCTCCCACGGAGGCAGGATTTGGTGACCATGGTTCAAAGCCGAACCTTCCCTACCGTCCTTGTAGAACCTTTGTACAAGTCACCTGCAGCCACAAGCTGGGTAAACCGGTTGGCATGGTATTTACCATGCCAACAGGAGGCGGGAGCGAGAGAGTAAATTCGTGTTTTACCAAGTAAGGCTTTCTGACTACTTTCGCAGATCCACTTCACTCCCCAGACCGGACCGGCTGTCCCGACCCGCCCTGACGGCTGCGGGAGCGGAGGGCCGGGGAGGCCGCAGGGGCTCGGCGGGGGCCGGGATACCCGGCGGGCCGGGCCGCCCCTGCCCGCCCCTCGCTCCGGCTGCCCTCCGGAGAATCCCGGGACTCCTTCTCCCCCGGCTCCCAGCCAGCGCTAACCACCGAGGGCGGGACACAGCCCCCACTGCCTCAGCGCAGCACCTGCGAACACGACGCCGGCGCGTAACCGCAGGCCCTCCAACCAACAGCTGACACCCAACCCTCAGCCAGCCCTGGCACCGGCTCCTCCCGCATGCCGCACTCCCCTCAGCCCGCCCACGCCCGGCTCAGGCAGGAGCTCCACTCCCGCCCGCCCCGGGAGCAGCCGCTCCGCCTTCATCCCTTTCTCCCTCCCAGGGCCATCCCACCCGTAGCTTCACTTCCGGGGCTGCCATTTTGGGCGGTCCGTGGCTGGTCGGTGCGGCGGGGCGGGCTCGGCCCGGGCCGTGGGGCTGTGTCGGGGGCTGTGACAGCCGCAGGGGGGACGCCTGCGCCGGGCACTGTCCGGGCGCCGCCGCAGGGGCAGAGCCGCCGGCCGGGGACCGCAGCGCCCGCCTGCCCTCGCCATGTCGGACTTCGACAGCAACCCCTTCGCCGACCCGGACCTCAACAACCCTTTCAAGGTGAGGGAGCCGTGAGGTTTCCTTGGTGTCGGTCTGCGCCGAGCTTCGGGGTTTCCGCGAGAGGAAGCAAGGAAGGAATGAAGGAAAGGGGGAAGGGAATAAGGAAGAAGGGCCCCGTGGCAGCTGCGGGCCGGGGTCTCTGCCCTGAGTGGGCTACGGAGACTCGGAGTGGGGGTGGGGGCAGGGCGCGGAGGACAGGCAGCGTTTCACAACTTCAGAGCTCCGTGTTTTCTTCTGTATCTAAAATAATACAGGTCGTATTTCATATGCGTTATTTTGATGGAAGAAAAGAGAAAAGTTTGGGGTATTTTGACCCTAGCTTTGTGCTAGGGGTAATGCTATTACTATATTTTTCTTTCTTTCATCTAGTTGAGCCAAATAGTTAAACTTAATGAATTAGGGAATTTTCTCTCTTCTTCTCTAGCCTCCTCCCACTGCCTTTAAGCTTACTTGTTTCCTTACCTTTGTCTGAAGTAACCAGGCTACCAATGGCTGCGCATGAATTCTATGCTTCGTCTCAAACTGCTTTGTTGTAATGTGCTATAAAGCTTTTAGTTTTTGCATTGTTGACTTGTCATACATCTGTGAATTTTCTTCACTCACTGGCTTCAGTTATCAAAACGAACTGACCTCTCTGGATGCTTCCCCTCCTGTTTTTTTCTTTGTTGTTTGAATCCACTTCAACTAACTTCTGAAGCTACCCACTTTGATAATATGAGTGGACTTTTTGCAGGCACTTTAAAGGACAGATAAAGAAAAGATGGCAGCAAATTTAGAATGTTAGCTGGAATAATAAAGGTTTTTAAAAATTGAGCTGTCACATTTCAAGCCAAGCATACTTCTGTCTGCATAGATGCTGGAAGCATTTTTTCATTAGAGTTGGTCTGAGTCATTAGTTTAGTTTTTATGGTCATAAAACAGAGGCAATGGCATTCATTAGACAAGAGTTCCTTAGGCTAAGGTCTGTTTTCACTTATTGTACACAGTTGTCCAGGTGAACACAAGTCCTGGTGTTGAGTCTGCTGCCAACAATAGTTTGGGCTGGTACCAGTGTTGGTGAGGACCGTTCTTTTTGGCACCAAACACTGAAAAGGTGTCATTCTAGAATGCGTCTTCAGCAACAGAAATACATTATGACTTTTCTCCTACTTCCATCCTTCTTGTAATAGTTAATCAAATAACATCTAGCAAAATTCCAGCGTAGTAAGGGGTATTAGATGCAAAATAGCTGTCTTTGCAGTGCTCATCAGGCTGTGTAATTTGTCCTGGGTAGTCCTGTGAGACCTAAGCTAGGCGCACACCTGAATTATACTTTGACTTTGAAGATGCTGCTTAAAGTGCAAAAGGTTATTCCAGTTTGGCTGTAGGGAATGACTTCTTTTGTAACTGTTGGGCAGAATCCATGCTCTGCTTCTCATCTGCCGTGCACAGTGATAAAAGGACTCTTTAACAGCTTCTCTGTAACTTGAAGTTCTGTGTTTGGATTTCTTCATTTGCAGAAGATGGTTCAGGAAAGCTGTGTACTTTTTCAGAGGCTTTTTTCCCTTCCTTCTGCCTTTGCCAAATTCCATCGCATTCTACTGCCCATGAAAATTATCTTGCATGCCATTACTTACCTGTGCGTTCAACTTGAATGGGCAAAAGGCCTCATACATAAGCTAAAGCTTGATGGCCATCTTGTTGGCAGAACAGCTTTGAAATTAGTGGGTAGTAATGCATGTATGTATTTAAGTTTATGTGTTTTAAAATACTTTATGCATAGAACCAGTATTTCCAGATGGACCCTTACAGCCTAAGTCATATTGTCTAAACACTATCCTAATGTAGTCATATTTTGTCGTTGCTTGATAATTTTATGTATGATGTGATTAGTTATTTTCCTTGCTTTTGAAGCTGCTTCCTGGGCTAATGTAAAATCACAAAGTAGTATGGCAGAGAAGGGGTAGTGGGAAGGCATCAGGTGGAAGAGTTGTTGCCAAGGTCTAAAGATAGATGCTTTTTTTTCCTTAAACATTTTGGTTTTACTAGCTGTCTGTGATCTACATGGGAGGTTTCCTGTAACTGTTCCTGTGACTTTTAATAAAAATATTAGAGCAGAGCTTCTTGCTTGATGTTGAATCAAATAAAAGTGTTTTCTGGAAAGGTAAAGCATAAACACCTTGTGCTCAGTATTTTGTGTAGTTAATACTTTTGGAAGTCTAAAAATAAATTATCTTCTGGAAAAACTGAAATTAACTTACCTGGCTTGATCATGAGGTGCTGTGGATTTTGAGACAAGTGGCTACCTAGCCTTTGCATTTTTTTTAATTATTTGTGGCTTTAAAAAAGCAACAAACTGGAACTGAATCCAGAGTCAGATATGCTTTTGAAGTAATAGTTTTCCTCTCTAAATAAATGGCAATAGCATACTGAATGCTATACCAACAAATCCAAAAGATGGCTTTTTCTGAAAGTCAGAGGTGCTGAAACAAACAGATAAGTGACATGCTAACATTTATAAGCTTTTGATAGCATTAAGGTTGTGCAGGAGAAAATGCATCCAACCTACCATACAAATGAAGATGTGAGAATCCTTTTATGATATGATGTATCAGCAATATGAAGAAGTACACATTTGGTATAACCTCAGGTAACATGATTGGAAGTGAGGTAGTAATGAAATCTATTCATTTTGTTTAGTAAGAAGCACTAGTCATAGCTTGTGAGTGTGAATTCACATTTTGTGAAGTTCTCACTTACAAATGCTGCAGTCCCACAGCACCCGAACAGGATGAGCAGAGCAGATGTGGTGATGGTAACTGCATTCAGTGCTAGGCAGATCTATAGAGAGGAGGCAGATCTGAGCCCGGCTTAGAAAGCCAGGCCAGGGTCAGGATCGTGTTCAGTGAAAGTAAACAGGTAAGGTGTTAGTGAGGAGTGGGGGTCTGACCACTTAAGAGGAGTTTGGGAATCCTCAAAGTCCTGACAATCTGTCTTAAATAGGGTAAAGCAGCATGAAGTAAATTTTGTATGACAAAACAAAAGCACATTTCTAGTGTAGCTGTCTCCTTGTGCTCCTTTTTTTTTTTTTTTTTTTTGATGTCATAGGATAGGTGATAGTTTTAGTCTTCTGTCTTGGGAGGTGATACAGTTACAAAGGTTCTGAAATAGCAGTCTCAAAATTCAGTGTAAGTATCATTTACTCTGAAACAATCAGCAGTTCATCTACAATAAAAATTGTTGGTTCTGTTTTCTTGGTTTGATTTTTTTTTCTTTTGTAAGTGAACAATCTACTACTCACAGAAGTCTTTTTAAATAGAGCTATGAATTTCATACCCCCTTGGATCTTGGCTGTCAGATGGCAAAAGGTTTGAAAACTGACTGTTAATTATCCTAACATGTGAAATGGTTATTTTTTGGTGTCTGTAGAATGAGAACCATAAAGACTGAGTTGTGTGATAAATTCTGTTGGGTCAGTTCATCTGATGTTTTAGCTCTGAGCAGATGCATGTATTTGACACCATAGAAATCATGCTAGTCCTGAAAACTAAGATACATTTCTGTTCAAATATGAATGGTGACCTTCAGGGAAATGCCAGATCACTGTCATAGAAAGATTTTTCTTTTTTCTTCATCAGATTTAGTGTGGGAGGGCATAATCAGAGCAGACCTCAAATTGCTAAGTATTTGAGTAGTTTCTTTGAGTGGGATTTAGGGATCCAGGCTGTGAATACCTTTGAGTTGTTGCTCCAGAAAGACAGATCTTAGGTAGTTCTGCCATGACTGACATTCTGGTTTGGATGGTTGAGGTACTCTCAACCATCTCAATTCTTCCCTGAATTGTGGCAGACCCCCTCCTTGAGCCCTGCTGAATCCCAGTTTCCAGCTGTTGGTGCAGTAAGAGACGCAGAGCAGTACACCGGTCCTGGGGTAACTTTATTTGATGGTAAACTTCCCCTTCTTCTGCCTCCTGGCACCCCGATCGGGGGAAAAAGGAGCTTATATTTGGGGGCAGGTCTCAGGGGAGGGTACAAGCTTTAACAAATCAGGAGAATTGGGAGTAAAAAACAAGGTGGGAACCACAATGTATAAACCAATAAAAAATCCCAAGGGAGGAGTTTCAGTAAACTGATAGTTCGGAGAAATAGAAACTAGTAACTAACAACAAGAAAAGTGACAAAAATACTGGGAAAAGGTGGGAACAAAAAGGAAACAGCATAAGAAAACTACCAAATTACAAATCAAACAATAAAGCTACTAATAAAAACACACTGCAACATCACAGGATTACTTGAGTCACTAGAGCTAAGCACAGTAGTAATTCCAGTTATAAGTTGGATATTACACTTGACTCACATGAGCACAAATTAATTTCCTGTCTGATTTGGTGGGAAATACAACTGAGAGGTTTGATACTGAGAGCAGTTGTGCAAATGACTGTTACTTTCTGTGGCAGAAGAATCTATACAGTTTAGGTGGTGGTTGCTGAGGTGAAGCTAAAGTGATAGAAACTTAGAGGAATAAAGAGAAGTCCTGTTTTTTTTAAGAATTGGGACCCTTATTAGATAAAATGTTTGTGCAGCTTTAAAATTCTTTAAAATGAAGAAGTTTTGTCACACGCCTATATGCATAACTGAGTTTTTATTCCAGTATATATTTAATATAAAATATACGGATTTAAATTGTCTGTCCTAAAGTTAGTATAGGACATAAAATATAGGTATTTCTTCCTGACTTTTACTATCTTCTTTTCCTTCATGTCTTCAAAAATTATGAATACCCTTAAATCTTGCATAAATTAATGCTGAGCATTATGGTAGTGGATTGTCCTTTAGCTGTTCTACATGGGAGTTGGCTTCCAAGAGTACACTTCATCAGTTCTGTAAGGGCACTGTAACATGTTAAAAATGTGAAGCATTTTGATACTTATTCAGTATCATATAGCTGCATTTTTCCTTGTAGATTTTCATTGAAGTGTTAGCACATATTGCCTAGTGTTATTATTGCACTGTATACTGAGATTCAACATTGCAAAGGAGAACATACACACATATCAGAGCTGGGACAGGAGAATGGTTTGAGAGCAGCTGTGAGATGGGGGTGGTACTTTGTTAGGCATCCAGTACTCCATTGGAAGATGAGGCTGGTGCAAACTTTAGGACAAATTTGGCCTTATCAGCCTCTGAAGCTCTTCTTGGCTTCAAAGGTGGGGATCTTGCCATGCTCAGCTGCTCAGAGCCCTTTACAACTCTGCTTTCATGTGATGAATGTCACATATAACAGGCAGCATTTGATATGATAAACTTGAAAAACTTGGAATTATGAAAACTGTTATGTGGCTACTTGGGTGTTTTTATTATTATAAGTGCAGAATTTTTTACCGAATGTTTATTCAACATGTGTGAATTGCAATGTCAGAGGCTTAATCCGGTGGTTTTATGGGATGGAGAAACACTCCAGAACCTGTTTATGAAAAGTGTGATGGATAATTTTCTCTTTGGTCAAGAAATCAAAAAAGTCAGACCAACAGTTTCAGGCATTTTGTATTGCATTTTTGCAACAGAGATTAACACTTAATTTTCTGACCTAGTGGTGTTGTCTTAGGGAGTACTTCAGAGAGAGCAGGAACTACAACTGTTACTGTTACTATAACCTCTTCCTACCCCCAGAATCAAAATCCACAAAACTTCAGGATGAATTCTTACTTAAATCTTACTTTCCAACTATTTTTTTTTGTTTTGTGTAACTTCAGTGATTTTTATTTGAAATTGTTTTCAATTGCTGATGTGTTATAAAAGCATTATAATCTTTATCCAAATCAGGGTTTAGTGTTAATAAATTCCATTTCCTAATGTCTGCAGTAAAATACTGGTTTTATTTCCTTGCTAGTCTTTGGGACTAAACTGAAAAAATGTTCTGTGCAGAAAATGCTTTTGTCTTTTGGTAGAAGAGTAGGTATCCCTCAAAGTGAAAAGTTTTTTCAGCAGTATGAATGACCGTTTCGATGGGCTGATTCCTTGTTCACTATATTCCCTTCACTTAAAATCACAACTAACAGTATAAGCTTAGCTGATGCTGGTTTTCAGATTATTACTATATGATGTATTTTTTAGAAGTTGTTTACTGGCGGTGGAGCAATTCTAGACATATATCCAGTGAAGGGTAATACCAGCCATTGTTAGAGATGTATTTACTTCTTCAGTTTTTAATTTGGTAGTATCTTCTGTGTTAGTGAAACTAGTGGCTGATGACTAGTTTTGGTCTCCTAGACAACAGAGGTCTATTCAAACAGAATTGAATAACAACAGAGGTTATTCAATTCTGTTTTTAAAAAAGCTGTAAAAGCTCACATAGAATAGATTATTCTGCTCTGTTTTCAACATCCTTGTTTGTAGTTAATTGTGTTTGTACACTCTCTGTGATAACTGGATATCCAGTTAATTTTATCTGTATCTGAGTGATGTGAGCATAATTTGTTACCTTGGCACAGAAGATGCTTTTAATAGTTCTATAGGTGGTCTTGCCAATATGAAATATAAATGTGCTGCTTTTTCTGTGTTTGTTTTCTGAGTTTGTGTTACTGTTTGTTGGGTATTTTTTATGGCTTTTCCATTCTTGGCATAAAAAATGGATTGCTGCTTGTACTGAATTTGTCAGGATTTTAAAAAGTGTCTTAATATTTCGTTTTGAGATTGATGGTACAGGAGAAAGACTGCAAGAAGCAGGTAAAAGGAAAGATTTAGAAGGAAAATGGCTAAATTGAGTTGTTCTACTTTCTTAGTCTCCTAAACTAATTCAGATCTTGAAAATGTCATCTGAAATGACTATGTGACTTAAATGCATCAATAGCTACAATAGCTGGATATGAAAAATATCTGGTTTTAATTCTGTTTTGTGATTGTATGACTAATAGTTAAGTAAAAAGATCAGAAGCTCTGGATTTGAACCAGCAGGAGTTTGGGTGAGATAAGGCTGGGTGGAACATGAGATACAGAAAATAAGTTATTACAACATAAATTCACTTATTCCTGTGGAAAATTAGTTTTTACTGTTTTTAACCGGTAGAATATGCATGCCATGCAAAATAGAAGTTTCATAGCATTCATTTAAAGGCCACTTCTTCTGAGTATGTCATCCTGCACGTTCAGGGTTTGAATAATTAATACAACCAATAAACAATTTCAAAATTCAGTGGTTTGATTTTTTTTATTCTGCAGCAGTGAGTATGAGTGCTTCACAGTTTTCATCACTGTGTTTAGATGAGTTGGCTGTTGCTCCATTTTTAAAATGAGATGCAATGAGTGTAAGGTAAATTATTCAAAACAATTCTTTGTGTTTTGTGGGATGTAATGTCTGATCTCTTCAAAAATATTGTAAGTAGTGTTTTGAAATATGAAGTGTAGCTCCTGTTGGTATCAGTCACTTGATGCAGTGTAGGTGTTCAGAACAATTAGAATAGCACCTACACCTGGGCACCCTGACTATGAAGCGCTGAGGATAGTTCTAGCAGGGAATGAGATATAGGAGTGATACAAATTTCCAGACTGGTCCTTGCCTCCTTCAGCTGTGGCATTCCTCTTTTCCTGTGATGACTGGTCTTTCTGTGTCACAGACTTCTGTTGAAGTCTAGACTGTCTAATTCAAGTTTTCTGAATGCAGAATTTCAATGCTACTTGCATTGGTGGAGTTCAGTTTGTGTATTTCAATACAACTGTAATTTTCTTCCTTTCCTGGGTAATGGAGCTTTACTTGAATAGAGCTGTTATTGAATGTCCTCTGGGTCATTCAGGTTTTTTTAGAGCTGCTGCTACTTTAGCAAACAATAGCAATATTTGGCAGAGGTGTAGCAATTGTTAATTCAAAATGGCAGTGGACTTTTTGATAAAGGGCTTCTTGCCCTAATCACTGCATGTATTTAAGTGTTGAACTTATTTTCAAGTGCCAAGACTGTTGCTGTAGTACACCTTGTTGTCTCAGCATATGTTCTCTTTCATTGTTAGTGTTGGAATGTCACAGTAGATGTACAGGGAGATCTGAGGAGTTTTTCACCCTGGTCTTCTTGAAAACACTTGAAGAAAAAAAGGGTTTTTTCCATCAGATATTTATTTTTGATTGTATGTTGTATTTCTGAATATAGGTTGCTCTTCTTAATTTGAATTGACCACTGTTTAATGATTTTTGGAAATGGAGGCACAGGCAGGACCCCAGGTGACCAGAGGGACCTTGCATGCTGCATAACATTGTGCTTGGCAGCATCGCTGGTGGTGGTAGGAAGTGGGGGAAGCTGTTCCAAGCAACCATTGCTCAGAAGCTGAGCAGACATGGTGGGAGGTAGTGAGCAATTGTCTTTGCTTGTCTTGTGGGATTTTGTTGCCTTTTTTTTGCCTCTACCTTCACCTCTTCTCTTCCACCTTTAAACTGTCTGTTTTCTTAACAACCACAAGTTGTATTTGCTTTTTCCTTTTTGATTCTCTCCCATATCCCACTGCAGAGAGCAGTGAGTGAACAACAAGTTTCCGGGCTTTGCTGCTGGCTACAGTAGACATACCACAATAAGATGAAAGTTTTCAGCTGTATACAAGTTTCTACTGTTCTGTATATTGAATTTTGAAGTTGTCTTACTTATATTAACTTTGTTTTAACTTCATCTTTTTTGATCTTGTGCTGATGAGTCTGGTATACCAATGTATCATTCAAATGTTATATTTCATTATTTGCATATTTTTATGTATTTTTCTGTTCAACATTTCAAGTAATTTCTGGTTGAATTTTGACAAAAAACATACCACACCATGTTTTCCCTCTTTTTTATGGTTCATCTGCTCAGTATTTTGTGAGAGCCATTTTAGCAAATAACACAGTAACAATTAATTAATTTTCCAGTTTATGCAAGACTTGATGATATTTTAGTTGTAACAATGTATTTGAGTCTAGCATGGTAACAGTCACAGGCTTGTGAGGGAGACTCACCAGCATGGGTATTTTGAAAGAACTAATTAAAGATGAGTCAAATGTAAGAAAGCTGATACTGAATTGCATTTAACGTTGTTTTGTGTGCATCTTTGGGAAAGATGATTCTTGTTCATTGTCCATTGGAATACTGTTTTGGAGCTAAATGTATGCTTTAATGAAAAATGGTTTGTGACCAGAGGGTGTTTTAAGAAGGCTTATATACATGAATTTGTTTAAAATAGACAACATATAATTTTTTAATTTTTGAGGCAATGATTTTTCTCACCACATGTTCTTGTAAAAAGTTTCTCCATCTATCTTGTAGGTTCCCTTCAGGCACTGGAAGGCCACAATTAGGTCACTCTTAAACCTTCTCTTTTTCCAGGCTGAAAAACCCCAATTCTCTCAGCCCATCTCCATAGGAGAGGTGCTCCATCCCTCTGATCCCTTTGTGGCCTCCTCTGGACTCCCTCCAGCAGGTCCAAGCCCTTCCTGTGCTGGGCCCCAGAGCTGCTGCAGCCCTGCAGGTGGGGTCTCAGCAGAGCAGAGCAGAGGGGCAGAATCCCCTCCCTGGCCCTGCTGCCCACCCTGCTCTGGATGCAGCCCAGGACACGTGTGGCTCTCTGGGCTGGGGGTGCCCATGGCTGGCTCATGTCCAGCCTCTCAGCCACCAACACCCCCAGGTCCTTCTGGGCAGGACTGCTGTGATCTGTCCATCCCAGCCTGTGCTGGTGCCAGGGCTGCTCTGACCCACGTGCAGCACCTTGGATATGACCTTGTTAAATCTCACGAGATTCCCATGGGCCCTCTCCAGGTCCTTTTGGATGGCATGCCATCCTTCAGCTGTGTCAGTTGCACCGCTCAGCTTGGGGTCATTTGCAGATTAGCTGAGAGTGCACTCAATCTATCTATGTCATTAATGAAGATATTAAACACTGGTGCCAATACAGATCTTTGAGGGATGCTGGTCACTGGTGTCCTCAATCACCTGCCTGTCCTCTATGTGCCTTAGCACAGCTGCTGGGAGGATCTGTTCCATCATCCTCCCAGGCACAGAAGCAAGGCTGAAAGTCTGTAGTTCTTGCGGTTCTCCTTCTTGCCCTTCTTAAAAATGGCTACCATTTTCTCCTTTTCCAGTCACCTGGGACTTACCCTGAGTGCTATGACTTTTTAAATGTCACGGAGAGTGGCTTGGCACCTACATCAGGCAATTCCCTCAGGTCTCTGGGATGCATCTTGTCAGGTCCAACAGACTTAGGTAAATTTTGGTCCCTCAGGTGGTTATGAACCTGATATTTTCTTACAGTGGGTAGTACTTTGTTCTCCCAGTTCTCTTCCTGTCATCCATCCACTTCAGAGGTGTAGGAAGAGAGGCTGCCTGTGAAGACTGGGGCAAAAATGTTGAGTACCTCAACCTTCTCTTCCTTCATTGTTACCAGTTTTCTGTTGTTACCAGCTGCATTATTGGGGGTGAACTTCTTTGACCTTCCTTTCTGCTTCTCTTAAAAGGGAGTATGAATGTAACTATATATAACTATATATTTCATCTCTTCTCAGTCTTTATCAACTCCAGGTTTTTTTCTAATGTTGAACTAGATTGTTGGAAATGAGAAAATAGCTATATCTAAAAATAATTTTTATAAAATAAGTAAATAGTATATATAGCTCTCTTTGTATGTGTGATGTACATATAGAATATGAGACATTTGTATATTTATGTAAATATGTAAGTGACAGTATTGAATAAATGGATTTACTAATTTTCAAGAAAGCCTACCTTTTAACCATTGTTATATTCTGAAAATGCAAAAATTTTAAGGCAAAGAAACAATGTGGTAGAACCAGGCATCACATGGACTGAGTACAGGTTTTTTCAAACTGAGTTGATGTGGTCCATTGTGGTGGGCACTTGTGTTCTTCTGCAGAACAAAGCCTCCCTGTCAGTAGCACAGAGAAGTGTTTAATTCCTGAAATAGTTTTCTCAAGCTAAATCTCAAGCAGTCTTTTTTGCTGTATAATTAATTGAGGTAGAAAAAACTTAAACTTTTTTCCTTAATTTTACTAGTTCAAGTAGAACCTGAATCAGAAGTGCTTTTGGCATTTTAGCTTCATTCTTATGAAATGCTTTCTCTGTTCTGGATGGTGTTGGATATACTTCTGGGTAGGGAAGTCCAAGGGTTACAGAAAGCTCTTTTCTTCTTTTGTGCTTTTCAAGGTGTGGAGTCCATGCCTGGTCAACATAGCAGGATAGAGGTTTTTTCCCTTTTCTCATAAGAGCTTTTTTCCCTTACAAATCAAATATATGACAGATGGGGTTTCTGTTACACTGTGTTAATCTAGGTTTATAAGAAGCTCAGATTTAAATGGTGTTCGTTTGGAGATAAAGAGGTAGATGTTTACAGACTTCTTTCGTGAAAACAAACCTTTTTTTACTTTGAAAGAAAATCTGGTTTTATACGATATAATGATATGGGTGTCACCTTTTTGATTATATGCATGTGCACAGATTTACACAACTGTTTCCTCTTCTAGGATCCTTCTGTTACACAAGTGACAAGAAACGTTCCTCCAGGGCTTGATGAATACAATCCGTTCTCTGATTCAAGAACAGTAAGCACATTTATTTCTTAATCGTGTTGTTAATCTTTCATTTGTGAGATTTTATTTTCAGAATTGGGACTGATGTTCTAGAATGGACTGGCTACAGGTAGTGGAAGATGTGGAAGAATAGATTGTTCCATTAAGTATTTGGAGGATGCATTGGCAAAGTTGATTTCAGAGAGCTTTGACTTGTTAAGGAAGACTGGCCCTCTGAAAAGGGGCCAAACCAGATTTTTTTTTTCCTGTCCTTACTAACTTCTGATAGTTTTTACTAAATTATTCTTCCTGTTTTTACAGACTCCTGATAGTCTGTCCTTGTGGTTTTCTGCATTTCACTAGCTTTGGAGCTTATGAGTATGGCACTCCTACGCAGGAGTTTTGCTTTTGATTTCTGTTTTGATTTCTGTCTTAATGAAAATGCTGTTCAGAGGAAGGAGAACATTGTTTAAATAACGGTGCACAGGCTTTGTATAGTGGTATAACAGTGAAAGGACAAATTTATGTCAGAGAAACAGTTGTTTTATGCCCTAATTTACATAGTTTCAATATACCTTGTGCTTTTCTTTTCTATTGTGAGGAGGAATACAAGAAATAGGTTAGTAAATTCATACTGTAACCACCTTTTTCTGCAAAAGTGGCTGCTTTTGATAGTGAAGATCTTGTGCAAGATTATCAAAATGTGTGTGGCTGGTTATTGTCTGCCAATATAATTTATAAACAGTTAAATACTGTATTTTTTAAATGCAGTCCTATTTTTATGACAAATCTGGTAATGCTGTTAGGGATTGTTCATATTTGAGTATTTGCAATGCCATGGATGGAACAACAGAATTGACTTGTGAGAGAAGGAGCTTATGTTAATAGATATAAACAGGCATTTTGACAAAGATGCATAGCAAATGCAAATGTGGTGGTAAAGTTATTTAACAAGATTCGATGGTGAAGTACATTTAATTACTGCCCAGAGGGCATGGTCAGAAAAAGCTGTAAAGAAGGCCTTTCTGTACAGTCATGTGGTTCAGAAAGGGCCCCATTGCATTCTGGACTTCTTCCTGAGGGGGCAGGGGGTTTGGTATGTGTGGATCCAGACTTAGCCCCAGATTTTGTCAGTGATACAGATCTAAAGGACTACTTGTGCACAATCAGTCCTTTCTGACACTTAGCTAAGATTTCAAAATTTAGTGGCAATTTCTGAAAATCTGTTGTGGCAAGAATTTCTTTGCCTCGAGGAGTAATGCTGAGATGTGTCCCTACTCAAGGGGAGGTCCTGGTGTGCAGCCCATTACTGTGTGAGAAAGCTCAAGGGGCCCTGGGCTGTGCACTATTTATGAAGTAAGGTGATTGATTTATGGTAATACTTGTATACCAATTACAGAAGTTAGCTTCTTCCAAACTTGTCTTGAGTCAAATCTTTATCAGCACTATGGTTAGGTGGGGGCATTGCTCAGATCAACCCTTGGGTTCTGTTGTCTGTTTCCCCCAAGAGCTACTTAAGAGCTCGATGTAGTTTTCGGGACAAGAAGGATCAATTGCAACTGTTACTGGTTATTACTTGAGCAAGACTATGGGAAATAATGGGAGCAGAGAGAGCAGACTCTCATAGCAATGAAACAGTGAGCTTTCATACAGTTTTAAAATTCTGTGTAGAGGAAGCTTGGTTTTGGATATGCCTTGGATCAGCTGTTTTAGGCAGAATATTCACAGCTAGCAACAATGTTAAGCAAGCCTCCAAAATTATTTTCTCCTAGGTCACAATATCAGGAATTATGTTAGATTTTGTTTTATGAAGCTTGAAGACTTTAAAAATCGCTTTGTATTGACCATAAGTCATGAAGAAATAAGGTCTTGTTTTACAAAAATATAATCTTTAGCTACTCTGACTTCTTTTATTATTTCTGTACTTATTTTAACATGCAGCTTTGTGGGAAAAGGAGAACTGAAGCATATGGCTGAGATTATCTGGCTTTGAACAGTCAGATGTGCTTGGAAAAAAATTAAAATTTTTTGTTAGAGATGTTACTCAAAAAGCTGGGAAAATGAAGGAAATCTAAGTCAATGGTCAAATCTACAATGCACTGTGATTCAGTTAATCTGTGGCATGTTTACAGATTAATAAAAATTATCCACTGAAGGAACACTTCTCCGCAGAGGTAAAGAACTTCCACAGGTTTTCTTGACAGGAGCAAGACTAAAAAAATTAAGAGTGCTGTAATAATCAACCTTTATGTGTTACTTCCCTTGCGCTTTATCTTGTGGATGCTGAACATACGAGTATTTATTCTGTAATTATATGCATTTGAAGGACTCTACCTAGGTACCTGGGGATATAGTCATAATTCCAAGCACTCAGCTCTCTTTTCTTGACAGCTTTGTATGCAAGAGAAGAGCATACTATGTGTGTATACAAAGAAATATGTACAACAGGGTAATTGAAGAGACCTTGGAAGTAAATGCCTTCATAGGCTGGATAAACAGAGGTAGAAGCACGGTCTGTGAATTTTAGACTTGGAGAAATACCCATGTGTCTGTCAGTATCCCTGTCTGATGTCCATAATATAGGGACGTTTGTGTGTTTTGTGTGCTGCTCAGAGCAAAAGCATCCAAGTAATTTTGGTGGGAGTCAGTTTCCAGATTTTTAGTGGTTGTACCAAGATGGTACCTTGCAGGCTCTAGAATTAACAAAGCATTCAGTTTTGATCCTGGCTATACATAAAAGATGTGGACAGCCTGTCGAGGATCCAGAGAAGGGCCACAAAGGCAATCAAAGGTCTGGGAAGCCTGATATTTGAGAAACTACTCAGAAAACAGTGTTCAGCTTTGAGAAGTGAAGTCTTAGAGACCTTAAGTCTATATTCCAGCCACTGAAAGGTGGCTGCAGAGAAGATGGAGACTCCACTTTTACAGGAAGTCACATGCGAAAGATGAGAGGTGATGGGTGAAAGTTATTGCTGGGGACATTCAATTGCACACAAGAGCAAAATGTTTCACAGTGAGAATAACCTGATCAACAACTTACCTCAACTGATCTCCAGGGAAGTGTTGGATTCTGCAGCATTCAGATTGAGCTGGACAGAGTGCTAGGCCATATTGTTTAGACCCTGCTTTTACTAAGAAAGGTTGGACTACAAGGTCCTGGAGGTCTCCTTGCAGCCTGGTGCTTGTGATTCCCCATTCTCTCCAAATGGAGGATAATGAAGTATGCTAGAGTGCAAAAATATTTCTCCATTTCAAAGCCAGGTAGATTTTAATGGATGATTATTCTGTGAGAAAGTGATTTCAAACTGAATACTAATATTTGTTGCATTATCTCAGTTGTGCTCCCTTTGTCAAGTGAGGTACTTCCTACCAGTCTTTTTTGGATACAGGATGGGACATGGGAAAAAAAAAGTAAACTCTACTTTCTCTCAGTATTCCTTATTTTGTTTACTGGCTTCTAGTACTTTTATGCCTTGACTTTTTTTCATCCTTCACCTTCAGTGGTAGGAAGATAACATGTAAGACATATGGAGAAGAGCAAGTAAGCAAGGGAGATTTTATATTGCCTATATCACCACCTCAGTATCTAACATGAGAAATCAGTTTTGTTAGGGATTTTCCCTTTATGTTGATCAGATTTCAAAATCTGTCTTATTTTTGATTGTTAAAAAAATATATTTGGGGAATGGTGTAAATGTCATATTAAATGTCCTTGGCTGAACTTCAGTGGTTTTGTCTCCAGCTCTAATAGTCACCATGGAGATTACGTTGTATCTTTTGTCATGTTTCTGAAGATCTGCAATTAGTAGCAGAATTCAGTTAGTATTTCTGCTTCATCATTTAATGAAATTATGTTAAAGAAAGCTTTTAATCTCTTCCTGCTTCTATGTTCTGAACTTTTTGAAGTACTCTTTGTATATAGATAAGCCTATACACCCATATATGCCTGTATACCCATATAACCTGTCTTGGTGTGAAGTCAGGTGTCTGCTAAGGAAGACAGGAGCCTCCCCTAAAATGGAAAATGTAAAACCCCTCCCTCCAAATTATTATTATTTTGAAATTAAGGGGCTCTCAGACAAAGATATGGGAGTAGGAATAACAGTTCTTTATTGGGGAAGAAAATAAAAATAAATAAAATTAAAAATTGCAGTAGTACAAAGCGGCACTGACAGAGTCAGAATATGACCTGACACCCTGTGGCTCAGGGTGTTGGTAGCACTCCCATTAAATGGTGGCTGCAGTCCTCCTGCAGTGACAGGTGTGGTTCTGTTGAAGCAGTGATCCTGTGGAAGGGTGGAGTTTTCCTCTGAAGGTCCTGTGGTGGTGTAGATGGGCCTCTGGGAATCCAGTGGGAAAAGGCTGCTCCAGTGTTCCAAATCTCAGATTGTATCCAGGTAGGAATGCTTGGCTGCTCCCCCTGGCTGAAGCATCTCACAGTGGGATGATGTAATTTTATCAGTCATGCAGTGACACTCAATAGCCCATGAACAGAAGATGTCTCTCTGGAGGGAGGATTGGTTGTGGAAGAGATAAAGAAAACTGCCCAATTAACAGAAGATAACTGCCCCACCTCTAACAGATGGTGATAGAGTACACCCTCCCAGCTACATCTTCCAACGTAAGACAACAGCTATACATAATAATGCGTATAGCAACCAATTTCACATTGCATTAGAAAACTGGAATAAAATCATTAGTGAAGTTGTATTTCCTCTTGTTGTTTCAAGAAATGTATTTCAATGGACTTTTTTTTTGTCCAGTAAATTCCTGGGTAGTTCCTTATCCTTCCATCTTGTATGTAAACACAGCAGAAAACCACAGAAGTCTGTAAGAAATCAAACTGATCATCCACTCCTGACTTCTGGAAGTTTTAACCTGTCCCAAATAAATAAACTTCACCTGTATGAGGAAATCAATTCATGAGAGAACATATTTTGAACATCTGTCTCAGTCAGGTGTTGGAAACAGGTTTAGTTAGATGAATTTTTTAAACTGTGTTCAGATTGCTTTTTAACTGACTGTTGCTGAAACCTTGGGCTGCAAACTACAAACTTTCACTTTGGGAAGTTGAACTATTCTTTAACTGTGGCTTAATTTTGTGAAGGGAGCCTCTAAGACAAGTGCAAGCTAAATGATTAAGAAGCTGCAACTGTCAACTGAAGCTGCAGTCTGTCCAGACAAAAACAGCTACACATAAAGAATTCCATAAAGAACTAGTAGGTCCCACATCAAAAATCATATGGGACCAAAAGGCATATGTAGGGTGCATAAAGAACATGTGGAGAATGAGTTCGTAGGTTGTGAAGGTCTAGAAGCCCAGGGTCTGCTTCTCGTTCTAGGTTTCTCTCAAGACATAGCCAACTTAAGCTTTCAGGTAATGGAAGGTTCTAGAAGGTCTTCCCAGAGCCTTTTCTTCTCAAGGCTGAACAAACCCAACTTTCAGCGTGTCCTCACAGGAGAAGTGCCCCATTCCTCTGACCTGCTTGGTGTCCTTCCTCTGAACTCACTATGTCCATGGTCTTCTTAGACTGGGGGGTCCCAGAGCTGGATGCAGTAATACAGTTGGGGTGTCACGAGAGGAGAGAGGAGGGACAGAATTGCTTCCCCTGAAATGGGCTGCTTCTGCTTAAGCTTCTTTGGATGCTGCCCAGGTTGTGAGCACAATACTAGAGCTTGAGATTATACTGATACAACTTCAGTACTACTCACTTCTAGGAAAATCCCAGACTGTGCAGCTATGTTGTGCAGGATTTTTTGTTGAGCATTATTTTAGGAGCTAAATGATTTTCCAAGGCATTTGAATATTTCTGTTTGTTTCATAAGTAGCTGTAGTATTCTTTTTGCTTTTCAGCTTTGATTAGGGTTATAAAAATAAGTACTTTAGTTTGGCAGGAAGACTTAGAGCAAACTGGGTTTAAAAAGCATGATGGTAATTTTTTTAAGAGTCGTCTTTTAAGAGTTCAAAAGCAAGCAATTTCAAAGTATTGTAATTCAAGGAAGTGAGTCAGAAGGCCGACTTGGCTAAGCAGGGATCTTTTTGTAGAACTTAAATAAAAATGGGAGGTGTTTGGACATTGAAAACAAAGACAGATGATACAGGAGGGTCTGCAGAGAAGCTGTTTACCACTGCAGGGAGGAGATTTGTGTGGTTAAAGCTTGATGAACATCCAAGCTGGACAGCACTGTGGTGGAGGACAAATAGCCTTTTAAAAAGATCAACAGCAGAAGGATGTTCAGCGATAATACTGATCTATTACTTGATGAGGTCAGTCACCTCACAATTAGGGGTGTGGACAGAGCGAGATATTTAATGCCTTTTTTTACCTCTATCTATAACACCAGTGATGCGCCCAGGGACCCTTGTAGTCTTGTGACTTGAAGTCTTTGTAAACTCTGAAGTTGTTCGAGATTTACTGCTCCAGCTGAATGTACATAAGTCAATGGGGCCTGGTGCAACTCATCTCCGTATACAGAAAGAGCTAGCTGATCAATATTGTGGGTCCTGTCCATGTTATTTTTCAATGGTCATGGGAGTCTGGAAAGATACTAGTTGACTGGAAGCTGGCAAATGTAGTCCCAGTGTTCAGTAAGACTTAAGAGGGAAGACTTTGGTAATTACAGGCCAATAAGTTTCAGTCCAGTGCCTGGTAAAATTATGGAGAAGGTTATTCTGTGAGCAAGAGACAAACACTTGAGAGACCATACAGTCATTAGTCAGAGCCAGAACTGGTCCCTGAGGGGAAAGTCTTGCTTAGCCAACTTAAGCTGGGAGTTGGACTCCATGATCCTTACAGGTCCTTTTCAACTTGAAATGCTCTATGATCATGATGCTTTCTTCACTAGATTCTTCATCTGTTGTAGATAATTTATAGCACCTGTGCCTATTGTGCATTGCTGTGATCTTTGAATAGTAACCTGGGAAAAAACATTAAAGCCATACTGAACTTCTAGCATGTAAGATTGTTTTGAGCACTACGACTTTGTTTCCCCATGCCACATTATGAAGCTAAGTATCAGTACACGGTAGTGTCAAAAACATATATTTTTTCTGTGCTTAATGAAAGAAATACTACTGTATTTCAGCAACAGTCTGTATCCTCTGAATATAATGGCTGAAATGCAACTTTTGCTGAAATGCATCTTTTGCTGGGATTATATTCATAATACTTGTATTAACCTAGCAGAAATTGTGGAGTGATACCTAGCAAAAATTGGTGAAGTAGTAATGCAGTAGATTATGGATCTTGAATTTGAAAGTTTCATATGTTATATTACTTCTCTAGTTAGTTGGGTGATATAAGCTTTTGTTAAGTAGAAGGCTCTGGAAGACATTATTAATAAATTACATTGTGTTTCAGAGTATGAATAGATGACTCTTAGATGCCGCAATCCTCTGAAACAGTTACTGGCTGTATTAATATTCATGTCTGAACAAAATTAAAATTCCATTTACTTTTACTGAATTCCTAAAGTTCTTTGTGTGTTAATTGAAAGTAATGCTAGATAACCTGCACCATAGAACCCAGCTGATGTCTTTTTCCTAAAGATTAGAAATACTGAAAGCAGCATATCAAGTTTTCAGTTTCTTTCAGTAGCAGTTCCTTTAAAACATCTAAATTGGTTCTTACAGATATAATGAAATTCATTAGAATAGGAAAATGTTTCTCTGTAATTGTCTTTTGTTTTCTTAGCCTCCTCCAGGAAATGTGAAAATGCCGAATGTACCCAGTACCCAGCCAGCAATAATGAAACCAACAGAAGAACCATCTTCCTACACACAAATAGCAAAGGTTTGTCTGCAACTTTTAGGCATTAGGTTCCTTTTAATAATAATTATTTAAATATGTTTCTGGAATAATGTATTTTGTAAATAAGTATTGCTTTCCAAATTAAAATTAATACTGCCTTTAAGTAATTGGTAATACGTGAATTTGTGCTATATTGAGTCAGTCTTCATAAATGGAGACGCTCAGTTATAGTGAAAAGACTTGGAATATTTATGCCATGTTCATACTTTTTGTCAATATCTGATTATATTTGTTTTGTTCAGGAGCATGCCTTGGCCCAGGCAGAACTGCTAAAGCGTCAGGAAGAGCTGGAACGAAAAGCAGCTGAACTAGATCGCAGAGAAAGGGAAATGCAGAGTCTCAATCAGCAAGGGGGTATGCATGAAAAATATACTTTAAATTTCAGAAATGTCACTTTTCATTAGAAACTTTTAATTTTACAGTGACATTGTGAAGCAGATTGAAGAGGCATTACATTTTTGTAATGTCTTCAGTAAAAGGAAGTTTATCTCCACTGAGAAGATTAATACAGTGAATAAACTATGCTGTCCTTTCAGATTTTCAGTGAAAAAAATTTAAATGTGGCCTCTGTAGCATGTTGTTCTCTTCTATCTATTATTCTATTTTTATTCTAGATTAGTATCTGAGTAACACTACTGAATAAAAATGGAGCATTTTGAGATGAAGTAAAACCAACTTCTTGAAGTAACATCTCTGATTCCTTATTTGTCTATTTAAATCTGTATGAGAACTCTTCTGGTTTGAAACATTTAATTTCTTTTGCTGTGTTACAAACATAATATTCTACACAAATAGCAGAAATATCTATTCTATTATTAAATTTTTATTAGATTTTTTGTATGCCACAGACTCTGTGCTGTGCAAAATCAACTGTTTTTTACAGCAATTTCACACATGTGAGTAGATTTACATCCTCTTAACTGAAGATGCTTTGCTAGAAGTACATCTGAACATTCCTTTTCAAAAGGAAGAACTTCAGACTGAAGTTCCCAAAGAATCCCAAAACGCAACAAAGCAAATCCTTGTGTGTAAGGTTAACTTTATCTGGTCATTTCACTTTTATCTACAATTCTGTTTTATTTTCACACATGCTGGTCTTTTTTTGAATATGCAGTGTTACAATTCCAAATTGCTTAATTCCTTAGTAATTCAAGTTGTCAGGAGATTTTGTAGAATAGAATAAAATATTTTCAGTTGGAAGAGACATACAATGAATCTCAGAATAGTGACTGGAATAGAGTTGAAAGGGGACTCTGGAGGTCACCTCTTCCAAGGCAGGGTCACCTGGAGCAAGTGATAGAGGAACAGGAATGCATCCAGGTGGGTTTTGATGGTCTCTAGAGAGGGCTCCAGAGAGGACTCCACAAAGCCTGTTCCAGCACTCTCAATGTAAAGAAATTCTTCCTCATGTTCAGTGAAACTTCTTGTGTTTTAGTTTATTGCCATTTCTTTTTGTCCAGTATCTGGACACCACTGAAAAGTCTGGCCCCATGCTCTTGGCACCCACCTTTCAGATATTTATATGTTGATGAGATCCCCTCTCAGTCTTCTCTTCTCTAGACTAAACAGGCCCAGCCCTCTCAGTCTCTCCTCATAAGAGAGATGCTCCAGACCCCTCATCATCTTTGTGCCCCTTTGCTGGACGCTCTCCAGGAGCTCCTTGTCTCTCTGGTTTTGACTGCCATTCAGCCAGTCCTTGGTCCACCCCACTGTCTATTCACCTAAACCATGTTTCCTGTGCTTACCTATGAGGACGTTATGGGAGACAGTGCCCAAAGCCTTGCTGAAGTGGAAGCAGACAACAACCACTGCTCTCCCCTGACCTACCCATCCTGCCCTGCCATCACAGGAGGCTGTCAGATTGACTGCTCCTGATGACCTTCTTTTCTTCTGCATGCTTGGTGCTGACCTCCAGAGTGTTCTTTTCTATCACCTTTCGAGGGATGGAGATGAGGCTGACTGGCCGGTAATTTCCTGGATCCCCCTCCTTGCCAGTTTTGAAGGTGGGAGTAACACTGGCTTTCCTTCAGTCATCAGGTCCTGTTCCTGTTTCCTATGATTTTCCAAAGATGGTAGAGAGTGGCTTGGCTACAGCATCTGTCAGCTCCCTCAGCACCTGTGGGTGCATCTCATCAGGGCCTCTGGATTTATGTGTGTTATAAGTCTGCACAGTTGATCTCCAACCAAACTCTTTATGACTGGAAAAAGCCTTCTTTCCTCCAGCCTTCCTGTCCTTGCCCCAAGGTCTGAGATTTCCTGAGGGCTGGCCTCAGTAGCTAACACTGAAGGAAAGAAGGCATTCAGTAATTCTGCCTTCTCTCGGTCTTCCTTCACTAGGACACCTATCTGATTCAGCAGTGACCCCACATTTTCCCTAGTTTTCTTTTTGCTGTTAATGTAATTGTAGAAGCCTGGCTTGTTCTTGATATCATTTGACAGACTAAATTGCAAGTGGGCCTAGGCCTTTCTTGTCCAATCTGTGCATACTCAGATGATGTTCCTATAGTCCTTCCATATGACCTGCTCCTTTTACCACATCCCATAAATTTCTTTCTTGAGTTTGAAATTTACCACAAGTTCTGTGCTTATCCATGCAAGTGTCTTGCCCCCTCTTCCTGGTTTCTTGGTCATAGGAATGTGCTGGACTTGAGGAAGTGATGGTTGAATATTGACCAGTTTTCTTGGATCCCCTTCTCTAGAGCCCTAATCCTGAGATTCTGCTTAGCAGGTCTTTGAAGAGGGTGAAGTTAGCTCTCTGGAAGTTTAGGGTTCTAGACCTGGTTGCTACTTTACCTCCACTACACAGCATCTTGAGTTCCACCATCTGATGGTTGCTATAGCCAAGGCTGGCTTCAGCCTTCACATCCTCAACCAGTTCCTCCTGGTTTGATTGTTGTCTTGGCTTAGAGACAAATTTTAGGAGAAAATGCTCTGGAATGAGTATTTCCTCTAAAGAGAAGGGCTTCAGTAATCCATTTTTGCCAATGAGAAATGAACACCAGCGGATGAAAGTGAAAAAAAAACCTGCTTATCAAAAAGAATGGTGCCCACAAGGCACAGAAAATAGTAAAGATTGAATAAATGGTAGATGTTTACATTTTAGAACCTTACCCCCCACCTGGAGGTGTGGCTTGGAAAGAAAAAAATGGCAGCTGGCTCTTTGTATTAGGGAAGGGGAAAAAGGAGTTTGCACCACAACTCAGGCAAAACAGATGGAAACCTGTTGAACTTCTGGCATTAGTGTCCTCCTTGCACCAGATGAAACTAGTGGCTTTTGGTGTCTTTTCTCTTGTTGGCTCAGCCTTTTTTCCTGAGGTTTTGGGGTCAGAGTAGCTCCCTGCTGGTCCACCATCTCAGTTGGGTTCGGATGGGGTCAATTTGGATCTCCAACCAAAAATGCAGCAGAAACAGTTCAAGAAAAAAAACCAAAATGCAGCTGAAAGTATTCTTGCTGCAGCCTCCAGGCCAGTGGAAAGGAAGAAAAAAAAACCCCGTGCTTAAGCTAACAAAAACTAATTTAGTGAAAGCAAGAATGTGGTGTCCTGGCCTGCACCACAGCCGCACGCTCTGGAGAGAGGCTGTGAATAAAACCCTTGCAGGAGTCCAAGGCTCCCTGCCCCTCCCCCTGATTTATCTTAAAGCTGCAGCAGCTATTTCTGGGAATAAGGCAGATGACTAGGGAATAGAGTATCAATGAAAAATCACCCCAAGACAATTATCCAGCAACACATCTTTCTTCATTGGTTCTTATACCTCATGCCTCAAAAAATTATCTGCAGTGATCTTCAGGAATTTCCTGGACTATGTGTGCTGGGCCCTGTTGTCCTGCAAATACCAGCATTGTTGAAGTCCCTAGGAAAACCAGGGCCTATGATGGTGAAACTATTGCCAGCTGTCCATAGAAAGCCTCGTCAACTTCCTTGTGCTCATCAGGTGGCCTACAAGCACCCTCAACAGTGTCACCCATATTATCATCCTGTCCCTTAATTCTCACCCATAAACTTTCAACTCATTTGTCTGTTCCTGAATAGAGCTTGATACAATTCAGTTGCTTTCTTATATGAAGAACAACTCCACCACCTTGCCTCTCTGACCTGTCCTTTCTAAAAAATTACAGCCAGGCATGAAATTATTCCAGTCATGTGAGCTGTCCTACCATATCTCTGTAATTGTAATGAGGTGATGGTCTTGCAGCTACACATAGATTTCCAGTTCTTGTTTATTCCCCATGCTGCTGTGTGTACAGGCAACTTCAGACAGGCAATCCAGTGTCCAGATTCCCTAGCTGGAGTGTAACAAGATTCATTGTAGCCATGAATACCCTTGATGTCATTAGCCCTGTAATTCGCATCTTGAGAAGGAGTCAAGGAACATCTGTTGATGCACTGGTTGGCATGACCTCGTCTCTAGAAGGAAGCAATAGAATGATCATAGCCACTTTGGACCCTACCCCCTGAGTCCTGTAGTCTAAGGTCCATCCCACCAAATTGGCCAGCATGCTGCCAAAGATTTTCTTGCCCTTTTTTAAACAGGTGGACCTCATATGGAATAGGTGGCCTAACAGGCCACAATCATTCAAGCAAAACCCATTGTTATAAGAGCCAAAACCTTGATGGTGGCCAGGAAGCCAGATGTTGACCTGCACAATGTGGCTGCTTCTGGCTGTCCCTGTTTCTGTGACCAGGAAGATATATGAGATGATGACTTGGGCACCACTGTTTGTCACTTGTCTTGCCAGCACAGTCTTTCTTGATCCTGCATATTTTTTGGCTTGTGTTACCATTTGTACCCATGTGAGAAAGGAATAGCGGGCCATGGTCCATGCTCTTGACAAGTCGGGCTACCCTCTTGGCAGTATTATGGATCTTAGTCTCTGGCAGGCAACATTACTCTTGTAACTCCATTGGGCTGGTAGATGGTGTCTTAGGGACACTAAGATATTCACCCACCACAATTACTCAGTGTTTCTTCTTAGAGTAGCAACTATGTGCTGCTGGTCCAGATATTCCTTGTTGGACTTGCTAATGGACATCTAAAGCCTTTAAAACATTGTATATGTTTTGGTGTGGATGTTGGAGGGTAGAGGTTGGACTTGAGCTCTGTATTTGTGGGTCACCAGATTTAAAGTGTCTTACACTCAGTGATGTCTATTGTAAGTATATGGTTTTGAAGCCGTTTCTCTATCTCCATTTCAGTCCCTCTAACACAGCCTATTGCAATTTGTCCACCTTCTGCAGCAGTTCATCAAACTATGCACATTTCATGCAGGTACAAGCCTTTTCTCCAGCAGAAGTATCTGTGCATCCATTGCAAGCTACCACCTGTACTCATGTCTCTTTCCTTACCAGTTCCCTCAGTGGATGTGTCAGTCAGACTTCTCTGGGGCTCTCAGTAGACACACTTGTTTTGATTCTGAGACAAGTGTCCATCATTATGGCAGAGACCTAGAGCACTTAGCACTTACCCGAAGCATGGACCAACCTGTGCATTGCAGCACCCTCCCTACTCACCTTGCTGCACAAACTACCACACTACATCTTTTTGATGCACCATGGTCTGGTCACTAGTGCTCCCTAAAGCTGATTAAATCTCCCACACTGCTCCTCGTAATACTCACTCCACTCCTGTCTGATTTGTGAGAGCTTCTGGGTCCTTATAAGGCTTTGGGCTGCTGTTCAGGAGTCCCTGAGCTCAAGAAACCTTTGGTTGCTGCTGCTGCCCTCCTGACTGACAATGGCCATATAGTCCAACTGCCTATCCACTTCAGTACCAGTATGTTAAAGCATGTAAGTCATTAAGGGCATTATTCATATGCTCTGAAACACTGACAGGCTGAGGATATTGACCACTCCTCTAGGAAACCCATTCTAGTGTTTGAACATTTTCTTGGTAAGGAAGTGCTTCCAGATGTCTGTTGTGAACTTACTCTGGCACAACTTTGAACTATTCCATGAATTGCATTTCTGAATCCCAGGGACATGCACATAAATTTGGATTCCTTTGAAAACACCATAGAGTGATCTTGATTGGAGAACAGTGTCTTTTGGAATTCTCTACCTATTTCCTTTCATTTGCCTTAAGATGCTGGCTGCACATCTAGGACACTGTTGTCATCTATTGTCTTAATTTACTGTAGTGAAAGATCTTCGAGCTGGTATGTCACCTCAGCTTGATGCCTTTGGCCTTCTTGACTCAGGTTCTGTGCAGCGTTGCATTCAACCTAATAAAAGTGTGCTGCTTCCTATTTCAACTAATTCATTTGGTCACATGGTGATTAATATATCTGAAACTCTGCATTCAGAGTTTGAAATGCAATGGCAAAGCATTTCAAAGCAATCACTTTGTTGCAGCGATTGTCTCAACTGAATCTCCAGGTCTCTGCTTGATATGACTTGTGTTCAGCAGAGTGTAAACTCTAGCCTGCAATCAGATAAGCATTCAGGAAAGCCTAGTGTCTGATCCTGTGTCCTTTGCAGTGTCCTCACTTTGTCACACAACTGTATCAAAATACAGTGATGCTGTAGGGCATATTGTTAGAAATAGGTACTTACAAACCATTTCACTCACTTTCTTTTGAGACTTCCTGCTTTTTAGGTAAGTTTGTCAGGAAACCGTATTGGAAAGTAGAGATACTTTGACACTAAAAATATCAGGATTCTGAAAATGAAGAATGCTTTTCAGTCCCCTGTCTTTGTGTTCAACAGACTGTATGAGTATGGTGGAAGTATGGGAGATACTCATTTAAAAGTCGAGGAATTCTCAGAAATTGTTTTTCTGTCCATATCTGTTTTGTGAAAAATTCTCTTACTTTTTAGGAAATGTTGGATGCCTGCTCAGTCTTTTTTGTAGATAACTATTGTACTTTCCGTGACCTGGCTACACTTAATTGTATTTAATTTCTGAAGTTTACATTGAGGATTACTCTTAAAACTCTTGGGTTTTGGTAGCCCAAGTTATCAATCCATTTAAGAAACTAATATATTAAACAGTTCAAACAATTTCAAACATGTACCTCTTTCAAGTATACAGAGACAAAATCTACATTATAAACACCTTTTTTTTCCTTTATTTTCTATTTTGCAGGTAGAAAAAACAACTGGCCACCTCTCCCTGAGAATTTTCCTGTAGGTCCTTGTTTTTACCAGGATTTTTCAGTAGACATTCCTGTAGAATTCCAGAAGACAGTAAAGATTATGTACTATTTGTGGATGTGTAAGTATTTTCTTTTTAAGAAAAATAAAGTGCATGTTCAAACTTGGTAATATATATCTGCTGCTTTGGTTTTTGGAACATCTATAATGAAGAATTATTTTAAATCCAGAAGCCAAATATTGAAGCAAAATTTTATGTTAACTTCAGTTTTAAAAGTATTGTATTACAAAATAAAAGCTTCCACAGAAGAAAAGGAGGATTATCCTAGGGCAGTTTGGTTCTAATGTATTGCAATTATCTGGTTTAAGTTTCTCCAGTTGTAAAATGAACTTTGATCATTTATTAACTTAGGAATAATTTTACTGGTTTTAAAATCAGCTTATATGTTAAGGAATAAATCTCACAATTAATGTTAATAGACTTTTGAGTTCAAGATCTATAATATCCATTTGCTTTAATATACATAACTTTATATAGTTTAATACAGCTTTAATCTGCAGCAAAGGCTTAATATCGTTTTACCCTATTTTAAGAAATAGTGTCAATTAGCTGAAGAATCAGTCTATGTTAAAATTATCATTTGTAGTCAAAGAATGCTCTACACCATCTTTGTAGGATTAATTTTGCCCTCACTGAGGGGCTGTGTTTTTACTGGAGAAATGCTGGAATAAAGAAGTGTGCAGATGCCATACTTGTTTCTTCTGCCTTGTCCACTGTGATTGATACAAGCCTAATAAATACTCTGATGAAATTGCAAGATTTAGATACTTTGATGCCTTTAATATATTTTCAGCCTTCCTAAGAAAATGTGGATTTTAGATGTACTCTGAACTTTTTTTCGTAGCTTAAGATGTAGTTAGGAAATCTCCATAATTTTACACGTTACTCTAATAATCGTATTGCTGTGATTGAACCATGTAATTGAAACACATGAAATGAGCAGACAGCACTGAATCAAATCTATTCCACTTCGTCATAATCTAGAGCTTTCTATATTCGTTGCTAGATCATTAATCTTCGGATAAGCAACTGTAGAGCGTATAACTGGTCACTCTCATCAAATTGCCAGATAATTGAGATGTATATGAAATCTAAGGTGAAATACTCAAAATTTTAGGATGGTTACCAATTCTAGCTATTTGCAGGACTGAGTTCTGAAAGTGCATATGCTTCAAATATGAGGTGAAGCTGGGTAGTTAGAATTGGAATATTAATACTCTTCTTAATTTTTCTTTTTATGGCAACAAGAAAAGTAAAAAGCAATATTATATTCTTTCAAAATATGTAGGAGCTGTGCTTTAATACTGACATGACTGCTTATCGTCTAGGTAGACTGAGGTTTCAACCAAGTCTTCTTGCACTCTTTGTTCTCTTGCTGTAGTGCTGTCTGACTTACATGTATTACTCAAGAAGGCAGGAACAGGGCATAATAAAGGAAAAACAAGACAAAATCTTTTTCATGGTTAAAAAAAGAAGGATAAAAAAGATAGGGCATAGAACCCCATCCCTTGGGGTTGGCTGTTCAATTGGGTCTTTTTGTTCCTAGGGCTGCATCTGTGTACTTTGGCTAATTTCTCATTGACTATTCATCCTCTGAGGAGGTACTTATTCCCATAGTAGACCTGCTTCTTCTTGCCTTTTTTTTTTTCGTCTTCCAGAACTTCCTGTGTCATGTAAGGTCTAGGGGTTCTGTGAACATAATCACATTTGGACTGCCTTCTCAGCACTTTATGAAGTAGGTCCTTTTCCTTTGTAGTAGCCCTGGGAACAAACTTACTAGTTTAGTTTTCTGTGTTTCCACAGTTAGTATTAATTTGATATCATCATTCTTGGTTTTTATATCTCTGAGGAAACTTCTTTACCTGTTTAAGATCCATATGCTCTTCCTTTCATGAGAAAACAACTCTGTTTGTATCCCTATTTCATTAACTCATCCCTCGTTTCTCCTTTTGTATCAGAAGTCAGAGTTTTCTAATTCTTTGATATGTTTTATATTTGCACATTTTTTCCTAGGGGAGAGATTTTTTTTTTTGTAAACAGACTTGAGTGCTTACATGTTTTTGTGAACTATAACAATCAATTAGCAATGACTTTTCACAGTTGCTATTGGAGCTTTTCTATTTTATCTTGGCATTGTGGCCATTGGTGCTTTAAGGGCTTACACAAGAAAATTACAGTTTTCCTAGCTCATTAGTGCTGAGCATTAATGCTTGGATCTTTTTGTGCTATTACTGTGTCCAGTGTCAATTACAATGTCTGTTGAATTGTGCTAACACTCAAAAACAGGCTCAAATACATGTTTTCAAGCTACTTTCCCCACAGGCTGATAGCATGTGCCAAATAAACACCACTCTGATTTTCAAAGAATATGTCTTATTTGAAGTTGCAAATGGAAGAGATTCTGGTAGAAAGCTAATACACTGAAGTGCCAACTTTTTCTGTTCAGGAGAGTTTCATCTCACCCTCTGACTGAGGATATGCTAGATGGTGTGTGTGTGTATATATATGTATATCAGTCTGTGTAGATGTTTGTTCTGCCTGTCCCTGAGAACCTCCAATGATAGACACTTCACAAACTCCCTCCAAGCCTGTTCTAATGCATTCCTGTCTTTTAGAATTAGAAGATGTTTCTTGGTATATTAATTTAATTCTCCCCTCCTGTGTTTGATCTTTCATGTTCTATCCACTGTTGCTATGGAAAATACATTTATCCCCATTAGTCATCTCCTTTTGCCTTACTTAGCGTATTTCACTCAGCCTTTCCTTGTGAGTGGTGTTTTCACAAGGTTTGACTGGTTGCTGTCATACAAATTCAGTGTTAGTCCACTCCATATTATTATGTGGTTTTTTAGTGTGTAGGATCAGGAAATTTTTTAAATGTACCTTCACATTTTAGATAGCACATGTTTATGTGCTGATCCAAGACTGTTTAATACTTATGTTGTCTGTTTTAGAATCTGTTTTTTCCCTATGCAAGATCTTCCTCTTTTTTGTAAGCCATGCTAGCATACCTCTCCCAAGTGAGCAGAACAGACTAGGAACAGAAGCCTGAACAACATCTGAAGCTACTTGGTGCTCCAAGCTTATATGTGATCAAACTTCACTAGCCAAGTCCTCACTTATGAGTTTCCTTGTGGCTTCAAAACTCTCCATTCTATAGGCATCCCATGTGCCTTTAGGCAGTTCCAGTCCAGGGTGACAGTCATGTCTCCTAATGTGGGCTTAGGTTTCTTGAAACTATAATCAATGAAATATTACTGAAATTAAATCTAGTACAAAAATTTGTTTTCATAAGGACTCAAATTGCGAAATCATCTCAATAATGTACATGCCAAATATCTTCAGTACAACTTGCGATCTTTATCCACAACTCACTTTCAGACATTTATGGATGATAAAGTGTAGTTAATTAAGACAAGGAATATATCTAAAGGAGAATTTTTCTGTTCAGAGAAGTTTATACAAAAACAAAAAAGTAAAGTATTAATATTTATTAAATTAATGTATTTTCCCATTCTTTACTCTTATTCTGGCATGAACACCTTCTTTTTCAACCTGAGCTGCTTCTACACACAAACTAGGAGAAGGCTTTCTTCAATCACAGAGTACTATATTGTTATAGCTATGAAGCTGTCATACAGAAATTCTATGTTGCAGACTTCTGATGAAGCCCTAGGTGATTTCAGCCTCCAGGTGGTCATTATTTTCTAATAGCTTGATTTATGGTTTAATTTGCTGAGACAAGTAGGTGGAAGGTGCTTTATAACTGTTACCCTGAACCCACAAACACATCTATTCATATAAGAGCTTGAGCTTGCCTACATCCCTTAGTGAAGGTATTGGCTCAAAGAATTCTCTGTATCTTGCACCAAGCAGGCAGAGTGAAGGGCAAGCACCGTAAAGTGAGATTTGTCAGTCAAGTCTGTAGTCTTCCTCTATACCTTGCTAATACCTTCTTTGCACAGCTGACACTCTCTGTTGCAATAGTGAAGCAGACCCCTGTGTTTTAGTATCAGTAGTGGGTGTGATGCTTCACCCTTTTCTGCACTGATGGTACTCTTTTAAAACTGGTCCTGTTACCATAATTGCAGTTATTAAAAGAAAGTAATTTGGGAAAGTTCAGTCTCCACCAGAATTTGAATGTTTCTAGTAACATAGGGGTCTCCATGTGTTCCAGTATTTAATAGAAAAAGAGAGAATACCCTTTTCTTGTACTTATCAAAGGAAGGCAGGAACTGGGATTTTTTTGTATAGTTTCTTTTGCTTTGTGAGGCATAACACATGAATTCAGAAAGGAGTTGTTTTGCCTACCCCTTGGGGCAGTGCTAAGATATGTAGGTGCAATAATTGCCTTTTATTTTAATGAATAAGTGTTTTGATTCTGGCAACTGTTGCAGGAAAATATGATTTATCTGAGGAAATGTTTTCAGTTTCATCAGTCTTCCATGCAATGATCTGTGCATCTTGCTTTTAAGAGCTTTTTCCCACTGTTTTGATTTATAGCTCAAGTCTTAATTAAGACAACAACAAAGAGTTTGAGGGTTCTCTTTTTCAGAATCCTTAGTATCTTGCCTATTCTGTTAACCTTGCTATCCAGGAGAATGACTAAAGTGTTGGTCTGAACTTAAATAAAAGAAAAATCATTGCTGTCAGGAGCAGTTTGTGCAGTTATAAATACCCTGCTTTATCCTGATCCACAAGGAAAGAAATTGTTCTCTGAGGCAGCAAAATCCTTCCTGAATCACTGATTATTGCTGAACAAAGAGAAAAATTCATGTCCATCTTTGAAGTCTAGCAGAACTAACTTCTTTGCCAGATAGCATGAATATAGTAGTTGTAATGTTTCTTAATATTGCCTTATTCTGTTCTAAGAAGTAAACTTAATTAAAATAAAATGTGAAATCATAACGCAAACACATTTTCTTTAGTAGAAATTGAATAGTTACTGTGTAACAAGGTTTGCCAATGAGAAAATTATAGTATTGAGCTAACAATAGACCCCCAGAAAGGCAGATGTTCTTAGGAAGACCAGTGTTCTAAGAAATATTTCAATATACAAAATGCATTAAAACATCTAGAACAGCTCCTTGCAGACTTGTTTTACTGAAGAACATTCTTAGTAAGTGAAGTTTTTGTTCTATTATATGGAAGACAAAGAGCTTTCTGTTGAAAGACTATTTGGGAAATTTTTGTTTTCAAATTTGAATGTGTACAGTGTCTATTTTGTGATGCACTTTGTCATTTTTAAGCTTTCTCTCAAAAAATATTCAATGGTCTCATAAATATTTGTATTCAATTATTACTGTAGAAAAAGAAAAGAAATTATTTCAGCTTTAGAAACCTCTTTTTTCTTAATTTAATGTTTGAAAGTGTTTTATTTTTATGACAAGATATTTTCCATTGCCAGATAGCTGGTGGTACTTGAATTTTCATGTTGAGTGCTCTCACTTGTGAATACAGGGTTTACCTAAGATTTAGGAAAAAAAAATATATATATATAAAAATTTATTACAGAAGGTCTTGAGATGGTATTGGTATTGTCAGCATGCTGATGTTTTGTTTAAAATGCTGTTTTCTTTAAATGTTTAAAGTGTTTAAAATTTCAGGTATAACTTTAGCAGTGGTAAAAAATTATTGTTTAAATATAACTTAATTAACACTATTTTGCTTTTGCTTCTACAGTCCATACAGTGACACTGTTTCTTAATATCTTTGGATGTTTGGCCTGGTTTTACGTCGATGCTACACGAGGGGTTGATTTTGGATTGAGTATTCTCTGGTTCTTGCTTTTCACCCCTTGTTCTTTTGTCTGCTGGTACAGACCACTTTATGGAGCTTTCAGGTAACAACTTCAGCTTGACTTAGGATATTTAAAAACTTGTCAAAAATGCGTTAACATTCCAGAATTTGCTTGATTATCATGATGATAATCCTTTAAAGTGCTTTCATTAGAAACAAAGAATATGTTTGCCATTAATTCAGTTGTTGAATTTGAAATACAGATGCCAGTAGTTGGTAATATAATGGAATTCCTTTAAAATATTTACTGTTTTTACTACAGACAAAATATTTGTCAGAAGTCCTTAACTTTGTGGAAGTTAATAAGGGCTGGTAACAGTTGCAGAGAACATTCTCTCTCATTACATCTGTCTTTCTACACACCAAGAATTTGAGCAGATTAGTAGTTAATAGTGTCTTAATTTTTTTGCTTCCTGAAAGAACTTCATAAATAGCTACTCTTAAAAGCTTTTATTTTTAAGTAATAGACACCTAGAGTATCTGTAATTGAAACAGACAGAGATTCTTAAGAATTAGTAGAGCAGGTATATCTTAAACAACTAGTATTTTTCCTAGTCTTAGCAATCTTCGCAAACTTCAGAAGCATAAGGTATGTGATTAAGAATGGAATTGTGTTTGCATGCAGAGTTAAACTTCTTCTTAGTGAAGATCAGCATGTAGAGATTTCAGGTCCTGTACTCCTGAAGTTTTAGGTTGTTTTTTTTTTTACATTGAAGTGATTCAGAATGTTCTCCGTTAAAATACCCTTATTCTTGTGTTAAAACATTGATGGCCAGAAGTTGCAATTAACTGTAACACTTAGACTACAAGAAGTGTTTCTTTTTGCTAACCAAGGCGGTATTGCTATACCCACAAATCTTCCATTAATTATATAGTTTAACTTGTATTTCTTGTCTAGTAAACCTATAGAATTTCTTAGAGAAAATTGCTTGGTTGAGGAAGGAGAACTCTACTTGCATGTTCAACTTTAAGTCAGTTGCTCATCTGAAAATGAAGTAGTTATTAAACTGAACTGGTTGTATAGAAATTACAAACTCCCTTCTTCAGGAAGAGCTGTTAAGGACAAAAATCTGTTTTATACTTAAGTAAATGATTTCTACTTTCTTAAGAAGTCTAGTAGGAAGCATATCATATGGTCAGTAGTTTTGATAGTAGTATATTGAGTCTTCATTGAAATTTTGGTTGTACATTTATATTTAGCTGGGGTTTTTTTTGGTTTTTTTTTTTTTTCGGTCTTTGTAAGGCTGGCATTTTGGTAATTTAACCAGGAAATGTATTTTGTACATTTTACGTTGAAATAACAGCTGCTTCAGTATTCTGGTATGCCATGTGTTTCAGTAATTCCATATGAGATCTTACTTCCTTTCAGAAGTTAAATATTCTCTTCCCATCTTGCCATCGCTGTGAACTTCACTCTGAAAGTGGAGCAGAATACAAACTTAAATGGTTAGTTGAAGGGCCCTGCTGTCAGCTGAACAGAACTATTCTCACGTTTCTTAGAGATGCAGGTGGCAAAATCACTATATTAAAGAAGAAGGAGCAGCTCTTGTAAATAAACACTCTGAAAACCACAGAATTGCTGATAGTTCAGGTCACTTAATACATGAAAGTACTTTTCATCTAATTAATGCTGTAAAAAGTTAGATTGTTGCTACAGAATGTGAATAAAAATAATGAATTTTCTGGCTGCTTTAATCTTTCTTTCCCACCTCTTTCAGGAGTGACAGTTCTTTCAGGTTCTTTGTGTTCTTCTTTGTATATATCTGTCAGTTTGCTGTACATGTACTTCAAGCTGCAGGATTTCAAAGATGGGGAAACTGGTGAGTACTCTGTTTGCCATAGTGTTGTACTGTGTGTAAGACAAACACTCTTACTTGAAGGAACATCTGCATTACAGTCTATGTTTTCAAATGAATAAACTTGTATTCACTAGAATGTTACATTTAACTCTCAAAAGAAATCATATGTGGAGTGCTCTTGACTAGGAGAAGTGGGTGAAATGTATCCAAAGAATGTGAGGTACTTCTGTTACTAGGCAGGTCAAAATTTTATCCTTCAGTTTAAACCACCTTGAACTTACTCTTCCATACACTAACCTCCTCTATTTTGGTGGTGTAAGGAGTTATTACTCATTCTGTGTTTAAGGTAAAGGAAAGCAAAAATTTAGACATCAATAACACATTGTTTGCATATTTTTCGTATTATTAGGTATTTCTAGTTATATTTATATACTTGCTACTTATTGAGAAATTTATGGCTAAAATTTGTAGAACAATTTAACAAGGCATTTGGGTGAATATAGCGGTATATCTTGGATATTATTTGAAAAGTACATTTGTTTGATTCACATCCATATTCTGCAGCAAGTTTGTCTTTCTTTCAAATGTTTGCAAATATATAAGCTTTTACATGAAGCTTGTAGGTATGTTATCTTTTATTTGAGTCTTTGAGGTCTAATATTTAGATTTTACAAGGAGAAACTATGGGGAATCAGTCACTGTCCTTGAAATAAAGGAATTAACTAAAAGCAAGGTTGTAGTAGCTAGCAGGTAACATGAAGAGTCATGAGTGGCAGTGCTGTAGCTGGGAAATGACACTTCTCTCTATCAGTGCTTTTTGCTGCAAACCTCAAAATATATGTAAGGCAGACAAAACATTGCTTTAGAATTTTTGTGTAAGGAAGGAACCTGGTTTTTTTCCCTTTGGAATCTTCAATTGCTTATTCATCCAAGTCTGGGAAGTGTGCTTTTAAGCATACTTAGGGAAGGAGTATTGAAAATAGTCAGATTATCAGAAAATCCTAATTACAGTTCAGATTTTGTGGTTTTGTGGTAGATTACAGTGGGATACAGCGAATATCAAAGCAGTGTGAAGCAGGTAGGGGAAAGTTTTAAGGTTTGGATTTATATAATTTTTTGCTGGTTTTTTGGGGTTTTTTAATAACATGGAAAAATCTTATTCATCTTAATACATGGGTTTTGTTCATAAGGCAACCTGCTTTTTTAGTTTTCAGGTCTGAAACTGTTGGTGTCTGTTGGTGTTTCAGTTTTGAACAATGGGGAAATACTTGAAGTAGCAGTTTTTTTCTACTAGTTCATCTGATGCTTTCTACTTAAAAAAATTATATTGACCTCAGTTGAGAAAGCATCACTGTGTGGATGCAATTAAATGAGTCTTCACAGAGAAGCTGTGTATGTGTGGTATTGTGTTCTGTATTTACAGAAGTTAGAAACTATCTTTTTAGGGATATTTTCTCATCTATGAATTCATGTCGTCTTGAATCAATTTGAAATAACAGTATAACAGACAAATCTCAAGAAGCTAAGAAACAGCTCTCTAATTTTTCCATTATTTTGCTCAAGGAGAATAATATTTACAAGAAATTTTCATACAGTTTCACTGCATTTTCTGCAAAAAAAAAGGAAATTAAACTTCAAAAGCATATCATAGAACCAGAAAATGCTTATGTAAAATTCCCATGATTTTTCTTAAAAAATACTCAAAATTATTCAGAACCAGGAGGTGATGAAATTTTCTTTGGTGAGGCTGTCTTTGATTAAATGATTCATATGCTGTACTAGTAAAATTTGTTATTTCTCCTTCCTTCAGTGGGTGGATTTCATCTCTTACTGGACTTAATAAGAGTATTCCTGTTGGCATTATGATGATAATCATAGCTGCACTTTTCACAGCATCTGCTGTTATCTCACTAGTTATGTTTAAAAAGGTAAGTTACATATTGTTCCCCTCTTTTGTTTCCTATGTTTGATTTGGATCTTGCTTTCTCTCTTAGGAGAGGTACTCTTTCACAAAGTAGTGGGGATTAAATTACATTCTTCAAGGTGAGCCTTGCCTATTAACATTAGTACAGTTTTGCTTATACTGTTGTGGAGTTACAAAATGGTGTTTATACAATGCAGGTATATTCTGCAGATGGGGAATGATAGCTCTGAATTAGAGAAGCTGAGAGGTAACCCCACCACAAAGGAGTAGGTGAAAGCACTGGACACTGTGACTAGCTGTACATGCCATGTTGTCCATCGCAGAGAAGTGTGACTAAAATGATTGCTAAATTACAGCTCTTACCAAAATAATTCGCATTAAAATCAATAGAAGAGAGAGATGCTCAGCACCTCAGAATAGGATTTTTATTTCTCTGTCTCTGTTTTTTAATATTTTACTGCCAGCTAATGATGCAGGAGCATGAAAACTCAGGGAAATAAACTCTTTCTCTTTGGTTACTTCCAGTGAATTTCCACCCAGAAGATCTAGCTAGAGATACAGATACACCAAATATACATCACACATTTTAGTGAACATGATGAGACCCTTCTGAACTTGCAGATAATTACAGTTATCCCCCACAGTCAAATTGTGTGTGCAACAGGACAATGAAAAATTCAGACATTTGTGGGAAAAAATCCCATGTTCTCATCTCTGGATTCACTCAAACACATGAACAAATCACATTTCCCCACCTCACAGCTCCATTTTGCATTGAGACTTTGCTGTTGGTCTGCTAAGAAGTGGGAAGCACAGCACCATTTTCTCAGTGCTTTTCCCTCCGCAGGTGCACGGGCTGTACCGCACGACTGGCGCGAGCTTTGAGAAAGCGCAGCAGGAGTTTGCCACGGGAGTGATGTCCAACAAAACTGTACAAACTGCTGCAGCCAACGCCGCCTCGACAGCAGCCACCAGTGCAGCTCAGAACGCCTTCAAGGGTAACCGGATGTAGAGAAACAAAGTCACCCCGGTTCTCTTCAACTGTTCTTTATTTTCCAGTCACTTACTGTATTCCCTAAATGCCTAGATCAAAATTCACGCAGCATGTCTGTTTCTTCTGCAGCTGTGCATGGGTTAAATGGGAAATGGTTTATTTTATTAGAAATTTATTTATTTTAAAAAGAAAACCATTTTCCCCCTTCTTTAACATGCTGAATTCTGCAATGTAAAGCTTTATATAGTTTATGGAGGATAAATAATTTCAACAATTGGCCTGAGAATGAACTCTGGTATATAATGATCAAATCAATGTAGTAAGAATCTGGAAGTTTTTTTAGCAATTCACTCCAGTATTTTTTTTTAAGTTCAGGAAAACAGTTTGGATTAATTATTTTTCTTTGCAAGAACTGATTTCCCTATTTCTACCATAAGAAGTGGGGTAATAAGTGGTCAGTAAGAAGTGACTGAGAGATATTGTTAGGTTTGACTACTGTTTTTGCACTTTCAGCAGCTGGTGGGGGTCAAATACAAGTCAGGCAGAGAGTATAAATTCTTTTCTTGTTTGGTTTTGTTTTCTTTTTATTAGGTAAGTCTTTTGATATAAACCTGTAAGTTTGCATGAATACTGTTACCTGATCTTGTTTAAGTAGTGTTTTGGTCCAGAATTTACTTGCGCCACTTTATAGCATTTGTAGGTATTTCCATGGAGTATTCTCTACCTGTGAGAAATTACTATGGGGGATAAACATTCTCTGTAATAGAATAGTTCAGTTTAAAGAAGTTAACTGGTGATTTCAATCACAGAGCTAAATGAATATATATTTGCTATTTTTAACTTTAGTATTCACATATCCTCTGTCCCTCTTCTATGTGCAGTGGTATTTTTGTTTTATTTGGGATTTTTTGGGTTAGTTTTTGTTTGGGTTTTTTTTCAAGTATAGATTTATGTTTAACAGTGGTACTAAATCTCTATCCCGGACAGTCACTCTGTTTACTGCCTGTCCAAAACACTATATATACAGTATTTAATTTTCTAACAAGAATATTATCTAAAACCTAGTTCTTGAAGCAATGGCATTTAACAGATACTTGAATGAATTTTCATATTAACTCAGAGCCATCTCTGTGATGTGATTTAAGCTATAGGAAAAAAAAAGCTTTTAAACAATTTTGATTCGGCAAAGGGAGAGATGTTTATCTTTATTAAAGTTAAATTTTAAGTAATTGAATTGGAGGCCTAAGAGGTCAGATTGATGCTGTGAAACTAACAATCCATAATCCATCACAATATTCTAGAATATAATATCGTCAGGACTTGGTATAGTATGAGCTTCTCTGCTTTGAAGACCTTACATTTTTGGATTGCCTCATGAGACTTATATACAATACTTATATAGTTTCTCAGACTCTTCCAGAAAATGGAAAGATGTTATCCCACAACCTGTGTAAATACACACCATGGCTGAAATTAATTCAGCTCTTAAGGTGAATCATAACACAGCATAAAGTTCTGAGGCCCCTCCACATTCTGAAAGTGGACCTAATTCAATACACTGTATTCTGTTTCAGTGCACTGTATTCATAATAACAGAAGCTCATTTAAAAAAATACTCCCCTAGCTTAATCAGCTTAAATCAGTAATACACTGTTAGCATGAATTCTCCTATTAGTCTCCTTTCATTTACTAATTTCTTTAAACCACACTTGAATTTGAGAAAATGTCATAGTTTCACCTAGGCTGAAGTTCACATTAATGAATATATGTGCTTAAATATTCTATCTAACAAGGCTGTTAAGATGTCATAATAGTGGACATGCTAACATTGAACGTAAATTTGTGTGGAATGTTTTTAAAGCTTTCCAGATGAAAGTCACTGTTCTCTGCTGAGACTGGGGGATCATCATTCTAGAAACTATATATCAAGATTGTTAATTTCATATTTTAAACTTAACTTGAGGGTTGTATCTAGGAACTCTGCTATGGATTACTTTACATTCCCTAAATGTACATTTTAAAGTACAGTAAAATGTACTTTTAAATGTACATTTAGGGAATTCTTTTGGTATCTCTTGGATTGGAATCCTAGGGACACAGTCTTTACAATTTAACTGAAAATTGCATAATAGCACAGATTGCCGGGAAAAACCACCAAACACATTAGGAATAAAACCTGAATTTGACAGGTAGATTTTTTTCTCAAATGTTTGAAGGTTAAGAAAACATATGTAATGTTCTGTGTATAAGAATTGTTGATTTGTAATATCATGGGTTGAATGTACAGATTTAAGCCTTCTGAGTGAAATTCAGGGTTGTGTCACATGTGAATACTTTAAACCAGAAATCTGTGATACTTTGCAGCCCGAAAGGGAGGGAAAAATTTGTTTAGCTTTGACAACAGAAGGCTGAAATTTGTTTAAAATATTTTTTATCTAACAAAAATTAAATTTTACAATCTCTTATTAGTCAGAGTATGGCACCCACTTGAGTTGTCTTTTTGTAGTATTGTGACAAACAGAGTACAAGGTATGAAGTTTAAACACTGGAATGTCAGTAGTCTTTGATTTGTAGTTTAGGAGT
The DNA here is from genome assembly GCF_014805655.1 of Passer montanus. Classification (NCBI taxonomy): domain Eukaryota; kingdom Metazoa; phylum Chordata; class Aves; order Passeriformes; family Passeridae; genus Passer; species Passer montanus. The sequence goes on along the minus strand of NW_024366815.1, from coordinate 13,255,815 downwards.
TGTTTTTATTTATCTGAGGATGTTTGTATATTTTGTAAATTACTAACAATGTTCTGCCATCCTGGTGAATGTCATGGTTCTGTACAAATGCACTTCTTCTGTCCTTCTGTTGCATGTCTGGGTAGTTCAGAAGTTTTGTATATTTATTGTATTAACACAGTGTCATAGAATAAAAAAAGACTTTTTTCCTAGGTGTTCGCTCTGTATAGTTTTGACCAATAATGGGGATTTTTCTTCTAGCAGTCAGGGTGATGTGCAGGGACGATGATCTGTGTAAAAGTCTGACTTGCTTTTTATAATTCTGTATATAGATGCTGTATTTCTGCTGAAATGGTGAAGCAAAATGTCCACTATCAATAAATGTGGTCAAAGAGGATTAGTCTACTCAACTGTTACGAAGAAAATTGTTAAAATACTTGCAACTTACCTTCTTGTGCTGTAAACTCACAAGGGTTAAAATTAAACATGCTCTGTCATGATTGAATGGAATTCTACAGGTATTAAGTGACTCTTAAAACATTATTGAAAGTAAAATGAAGTTGCTGAAAAAAGCTTTGCTTTGGTAGTATTTATTTTCCTAATTTCTCCCAGTGAATCAACATTTCTGTGTCACTGCTGTCCCGCTTTCCTTTTTTTTTTCCTTAGTCACTAGCACAGTCTGTTGATTTTTTTCATGTAATGTCAGTTGCAGCACCTGCTGTCTAGTACTCATCTTACTGCTGGGTTTCCTCTGAAGGGCTGAATGACTTCATCTAGACAACTGTGATGTAGGTAAGTTTGCAAATGCATGATGCTTATTCATGCAATGATACAGTGAACAGCGTTCTGAGGTACAGTCAGGATTATTTTGGGAGATGGCAGACGTGTTTTTGAAGACACTTTCACATGCATGCATCAATCAGTATGAAAACTCTTCATCCACTTGATCTTTGTAATTTACAGATCTAGGATGGTAAAACCTCTTCCTTCAGCAAACTGAAGGAAGAAGTTTTGCCATCCTAGATCTGTAGGAAGGAAGAGGTTTTGTACTTTGTTGTAAATGTAAGCATGGTCATGCCATATGATCCAGTCATGTTTTATGTTTAGAATTATTAAACAGTCTTAGTGCTCTTCATGGGACGTAATTCCTCTGGTTTGCTCAGGTTACTTTCCTCAATAAGTTGTAAGCATGGAGTTGGAAAATCATGCACACATTGAGAGAAGAGTGTGGGTTAAGAGAACTGTAATTAAAAATACTCAGTGATACTTCTGGGAAGATATTTCTGCCAAGAAAAAGCCACACACCTAGAACATTCTGGTTATTAATCCGTAGTACGGCACAGTAGGTCAGATAATTAAATAGGTTTGATTCAGTAACATTAAAAGATGTGTGAATTAGTTTGTACTTTTTTCCTACAAATTAATTTTATATCTGCAGGCAGCTTTTATTTTCGTAACTATAAAAACCAGGAAGATTGACAAAGGCAGTAGTGCAGACCTAGCTCAGCAGCAAAAGTCAGTGAAACTTTATACAAGAATTAAACTAGATATGGCATCACATGATACTGAGGGGAAAAGAGAAAAGGCATTGATAAGGATGTGTAACTTGTGGCTCATGCTGCCATACATTTTGGTCTGGAAAAAAAAATTCCAGCAGTTTAATGGGAGTGTATACTGCTCAACTAAAATAATGCTTTTTGTTGGATGAAAGTGATTACATTGAACAGTTGTAGTCTCAATACACCTGGAGCTTCCTGTTGACTAATAAGTGTATGTGTATATGTATATAAAATAAGCATACTGTCCTGCTTTTGGCAAGTGCTCCTTCATGTTCCTGTTACATTACACTCAGACGTGAAGGAGAATACTTCAATACAGAGAAGCTGCTCGTTACAGCATTGAGAATACCAAGTTTTACTTCTTTATATCCATGATATAGGAAGGGAAATGTGCAGCTGGAGAGATGGGAAGTATTTGGGACTTATTTTTATTAAAGTTTGAGGCTGTATTAGTAAAAACATGGCTGGTGCAGGCCTGGAAGACAGGCTGGCCTCAGCTTCTTGTGGCTCTGCACTCAGCTTTTCTGCTCTGTGACCTTGTACAGCTGGAGTTGGATAGGCAATACTGGCTGGAGCCCAGACCACAGTACAGAACAGCTGCCTCTGACCACTGGTGCCTCTGTGGCATCAGCTGCTCTGCCACTGCTCCAGCTGACAATGCTGCTAGTAGATTTTATCATGTTTATAGCCTAATTAAACAATTGTGTTCCTCTGAGCTGTAGTCATTGCACACATGCCAGTGCATGGTTGCTGTTTTTCAGTGCCGAAGTGTTGTCTTTGCTGTGCCTGTATTTTTTTAGAAGAATGCATGATGTTCTTTTTAGAGGAGTGCATGATGTTTTGAAAGAAAAAATGGATATCCTGGATTGGGCAGTGGGGTGACACTTTTTGTCCAGGGTAAGACAACAATCAGAAGTAGTCAGAATACAGAATCACAGAATCAATTACAGGATGGAAAAAACTAAACACTCCTGAGATCACTGACTCCAGCCTAAGACCTATGTGATTAAATCTGACATTCTTTCTCTTTTACCTTGGTCAGACCAAGTTATTGATCCCACCACATCTGAGTGATACCTTAAGCCAGTTACAGATACTGATTCCTACACTCTCAGAATTTTGTTGATATCAAGATATTCCAAATAAAAGGCATTTGTTTGAAAACAAGTTTTCAGTGAATTGCAAAACAAGACAACATCTTCATATTCCTGTCACTCTTAACACTGATAATAGACATCCATTTTGTGATTGCTCCACTATTCTAAACCCAGATGGAGCTTGGAGAACAAGTTACAAGAATACAGAAATGGGTAATACACATAACTGGAGACTCAAACTCTCTGCTACTGCCAACTCCATTAACTTTACTGAAAAAGGAAGGTAATACTTCTAGCTGTTTAAATCAGTACTTACTAATTTCTTTAAGCAGTGTTTTATATTTGGAGAATAAGTGCTTTGAAATTCATAAATTGATGGTGGTAGTGGTGCATTCAGTGGCATCTATCCCCCAACTTCTGGATTATAGGTTACTAGATGTTCCAAGTTGTAACTGAGAGCTGCTTCTCTGTAGTTCAGGAACTGTTGGAAGTGTACTTAAACTATACATGAATAATTATATATAAATTTAATGGAAGTGGACCACTGTGACTGACAAATAAAGAGACATGCTGACTTTTCTTTAAACTATGGAAAGCCTTGTTCCTGGTTCTGCTGTAGGCTGGCTTTGTAACCTTTCTCTAGTGTTTGTCATGTCACAGCTGAAAGCTAAAACACACTATGGCAAACACCATTTTTAAAATCTGTGTATGGTGAAGCAATATTTGTTTTACAACTGTGACTACCCTTTTTCATGAAAAAGGAAATGCAGTGCTTTAGTTGCAAAATGAAACACATTTTGTCAGAGCTATATTCAATTAGACGGTCTCTTTAATGGAACTGTATTATATAACACAAAGTTACAATTTCAGATCACATACTTCTGATCAGTAATCAGTAATAACTGTTTAAGTCAGATGGGAATCTGAAATACATCATTGGACTGGGATCTTAAATCCTATTAAAGCTACAGTCAAAGTTCAGCTTGTCTCAACTTGTCCAATATGCTTGTATTAAGGTAGTCAGACTCCTGTTAAAAGTTAAAAAACTCACATTTAATTGAAATTTAGGTTAAAAAGAAACCATTAGGTACATCATTCATGCTAACAGTTGTACATAGTGGTGAGTCAAGAACAGAAAACAGTACCACAAATAAACCATGGCTCAAAACCTACTGTAGCTGGATTGCTGCAGCCGCTCTTCCTATACCGAGGAGCTGTGTATGCATTGCTGCCGTGCTCTGCTTTTGTTGGACTCTGCCCTTTCCTTGAGGTGCAGGCACCAGTGCCCACAGCTTCCAAGGAAGGCCTGAACTCCTCTCCATTTACCACTAGGATGTGGGAAACTCCAGTGGGGGGTGGGGGGGGGGGGGAAAAAAGCAAAAAGGAAATTTTTTGGGTAAAAAAAAATCTTAAAACCCCCCCCCCCCCCCTTCCCCATTACAAAATATTAATAATCACTGGAAAAAAATGTCTGGATAGCCACAAGAAAGGTGTAAATACATCCAAAGCCCTCCGGTGTTATTTCAAAGGCGGTTTTTAAAAGGCCAATAAAAGTGGACGAGGAAGACTTGTTTCTGAGGAGTTCTTGCCCATCTCCTGCCGCAGATAAAATACTGCAGGCAAGGGCAGCACTGACAGTGAAATAAACGTTACTGCTGCTGGCTCCACTGCGCCTCGGAGCAATCCTCGGGCACAAATAGCCGGCTTAAAAAGTGACTGTCACTTACGTGAGGGTTGTTTTTTACCTCTCTTCAGAGAATCTCGGGCATATGCCGTGGGCGAATAAGCAGTTTTCTTAGATGAATAAAGAGGATGTGTCGGAGTTTTATTGCTGTCTTAATTAGAATAAAGTTAACACGCTAAAGCCATGTGGTCATCTGAGGCAACTATATTCCTACACCTGCATCCAGAGGCGGGGAGATTTTGTGGGGGGGGGGGGGGGGGGGGGGGGGGGGGGTAACAATGCAAAATGGAAATTATTTGGCTAAAAAAAAAAAATCTCAGAATCCAGAGAACTTTATTGAGTAAAATAGATACAAAGGTGATATAGACAACCCAGAAATAGCTCAGTAGCAATGTTTTTTGCAGTGCCACATTACAAATAAAGCACACTAAGAAACCCTTGCTGAGCTTTTTGAGTGTTAATGGCAAGAGGTGGACACAGCTTCACACTGTGGAAGTGTCTGTATTCTGAGTAATTCAAATCAATCTAGAAGATATTTTTGTTAAATCTTCAAGCTGCTTTTACTACTGTTGTATTGATCTTCAACATCAGTGATTTTATTGTGTTGCACTATATCCACACTACCAAACTCCAGCCACTTCTTCCCTGGGAAGTCCCTTTTCCAATCACTTGTTTAAAAGCAAAAAACTAAAAAACAAAATGAAACAAAAAAAAAACCCCAACAAAATAACCAAAAACCCCCCACAAAACCCACTCCTTGTATTGCACATCTCACACAAGTCTGTGTAGATATATATATATAATATATATATTTAAATATGCTACAATTAAAAAAAAATGTCTATGGCACTTTATTGAATATAAGTTTTAAGAAGTTGATGAAACCACAGATGTTTGAAGAAATCTTCAATACCACAAAACAAAGTTAAACTGAACTAATTGGCACACAGGTTTTAAAGAATCCACAGCAAATTCCTCTAGATCCTATGCAGTGCATGTACATTAAGAAGCAGTTACACTCTACAGCCCCCTCATGAAATCAATTAAATTAGCTTTAAGCTGATTCTGCTTTTTTCTTTCCCAAAGTGCCTTTGAAAGCTACTGCTGAGGTGAACTTCAGGAGCAATTTAAACAGCTGTGAAATTTTAAGGAGTGCACCCTGCACCTGAAAACCTCATCCAGGAAAAAAAAATCGCTATATATACCACCTTATCACTTGCTAGAAAAACAGAACCCTGAGAAAAGAAATTCTGATTATTTCTCCTCTGTATTTCTTCCCAGCCTGTCTTCTGTCTGTACTATGTGATGAACATGGATATTCTTGCAAGTTAGTTAATTATGCTGTTGCAGAGCAAGCTGATAATATACCAGCAACAAGCAGAAAAGCTGGTTCTCCTTGGTTACGAATGCAAACAAAAGCAAAATGTGCCACTGAAAATCTCTTTAATACTTAAAAAATCAAGCCCAAACAAAATGTACTACTGAAATTTTTTAAGCATCATGAGTATCACAGCAGAGGTCAGCTAGTAACATGAATGAAGGTTGTTCATTGTTTACTTCTCAACAAGAGTGGATTATGCTCTCTCGACCTTTGTAAGGACTAACCTGACCTGATTCTGGCTAATCAAGTGCTTAAGCCAGTGCAGCATTTTTCACCCTAATACTGTGTCAAGACTTGTTGGCAATGGTGACCTGGACTTTGGATTGCTACCCACCTAAGGAAGCTAAAACTGTACATCTGCTTAGTAATTTTTAGCTGGTTTATATGGTACTCATACAACTGCTTACCCCCTCTGTCCCAGCTGCAGGGCCCTGGAGGGCAGGGGAGAGCTGAGCTGGTGGCCCAGGTTCAGCGCATGCTCCAGAAGGGGCTCAGGAAGGATGCCTGGAGGAAGCCTTGCTGGACCCCAGTACAAGCCCAGTGCATGTCCTTCAGGTGTGGGGGATGTGTATGGGGCAAAGCCAATGAGACACACAGGTATGGACAAGGTGTGTGGGTTCTGGTTTTCACCCTCGAGCACCACTTCGTGCTGGTAATTTTGCTTTATTAAAATCTTGATTTGTGCAGGCAGTTGGTCCCAGACCATAACTTTGGGGGGGATTTAAATTCAATATTTAAAAGAACATTGAGTTCCCTGTTTTAAAGTAGTTGATGGTGGATGTGGGTTGCAGGAGCAGGTGAATGCAAGAAGAGGCTAGGTTAAAACAATCCCTTTTTGAATACAGGCAGAAGATGACCTTGTTGCACTGCGTCTCAGAGGTCACCTGTGTATCTGCCCAGTGCACAGGTGGCAGGTGCCATGGGCATAGAGGCACAGGCTGGAGCTGCTGTCACTGGTGGGCAGCCGGCGCTGGAAGGGGACCCCAGCTCCGTGACTGCTCCCCAATCCTCCTGGCTGCCCGGGCCCGCCGGCAGGACTGCGGAACAGCTCTTGTCTTGTGAAGCACATCAGCAGTGCCTTGAGAGCAGCTGCCTACCTGGACAGTAACAACCATTTTTTAATAACTAATGGCACATTTTAAGGGACTGACCAGGCAAAACCAAGAACCTCTGCTCTGTGTGATAGTGAAGCAACATTGTCACTAGATGATGTTAAACTACCAAGAAATAAGAAAAGGAATCTAAAATTCACCTAGTATTTAATTAGAACTACTCAGATCAGTTATCCCCAATGCTCCTATGGCACAGTTGCATCATTCCTTTGTTTGTTAAAATACCTTACAAACTTCGTATCAGAAGTAGTTCTAGTAAGTGAGGCAACACCACAAATAACACAACGAGCTGGCTTTGAGAAAAAAGGCATTTGTGGCAATGTCTGTTTAACTTCTGCTGATTTAGTTGGAAAAAGGTCTACTACTACACACACACAAAAAAAAGGGAAAAAAAAATCTTCCCAGCCACAAAGAATTTGTAAAGGCTTCCTGAAAAATTTAAATTTCCTAAAGACTCATGTGCGTCTGGGTCATGAGACAGACTCATCTGTAGACTGGGAATGACGTTTCACTGACAAGAGAAAAAGTACAATGTTGAATTACAATGTGGAATCCACAGTTGTAGGAGAGGTTGCAGCCCAGATATGGCAGGTACTGTGGGGAGCTGTTGTCTGCTTGGGATTTCAGAAGTTTTAATAACAGCTGTAGAAATATTTCAGTTTTATGTTAATCAGGTGAGAGCCAGTTTAACAACATCTTCTCTGTCTAGTCAGTGGAAACAGTATTTACCTGCTAAGTAATAAGTTGCACACACCTTGTGCTCTAAGTTTCAAGAGAGAGAAACCTGGTAAGGACTTGACTTTCTAAATGATTTAAGATTGGTGTAAACGTCAGCTTTGCTCTCTCCAACATAGAGTTAATATCCAAGAAGGCACTGTACTTCTAGGAAGTTCACTACCAAAAAGCACCTCCATGAAAATGGTACCAAACCAGGTGATGGTAAAGAAATATTCACCAGTGAGGGGAGCCCTTGGAAACAAAGCCTCATTAAAATAAGCTTCTCTTTTGCTTAAAAAAAAATGTGCTGGCTTTTATTATTTTAAACCCAAATTCTTCAAAGTGACCATGGTGGGTTAGGCAATCCGATCAATCAGAATTTTTCAGTTTTAACAACATTCCTGTTATATACATGTGATTACTCACATCCCCAGTCGGATTAATATCACTGTGTCCTGATCACAGAATGAAACTAAAAATATCCCCAAGTATTTACATTCTGCTTTCTTGGGATCCTTTCTCTGATCCTCATTGCCCAGCAAAGAAGAAAGACCCTTTCAGTAGTTCAGGGTTGGAATGCATGGGGCTCAATCACACAAATGGTAAAAACAGGTAAATGGATCTGCTTGCCCAGTCAATGGAAAGCAGATAAAGATCCAGGTGCTGGTATTTTTCCCCGCTGGAGTTAAAGGAGGCAGATAAGGTTTTTTCCTTCTTCTATTTCTTCTTGCACTTTGTCACTGGATGTGGCTATTTCAGCTTGCGCCGAGAAGACTGCACAGATGAACGTCAGAACAGTGCCGCCGATAGCTGTGTAGAAAGCCCAGCCCAAGGAGCAGTCTCCTAGTTTGTAAGCAGAAGCATAAGGTCCACAATAGCTTATCGCCTTCTGGCATCCCCAACCTGCAGGGTAAAGTATCAAGCCTAAGATAAGGAAGAGCCCTAGAAGTAAAAACAGAAAGAAGTTTTACAAACAATCAGTCTAACACCAAATGCAGCACATCTAGTAATTGTTATTATGGTCACTAATACTCATAATTTACCACAATTAGGAGAAAACTGACATCTCATCCATCCAATCTTCCTTTACTGATTGTTGCCTCGTATATGCCATGCAGTCTTTCAACTAAATTTGAAGCTACCCTGTGATTTATGTCATGAAAGGCTTACTTTTTATGATAATGGCCTAATTCCTTACTTTAATCTCTGTACTCCTCCTACATCCTTTCCTCTCACACATTATTGCCACAAATACAGAGCATGCAAAATATTCAAGCATCTCCACCTACTGCTTATGCTTGCACTTCTCAAGAATGTAGGAATATTTGCATCCACTTTTGATTTTGTATTTAGCTTTATTTAGCAATTCACCATAAACATGTTTGCCTGTTTTCCTCTGGATTTTGCCTACATCAATTTTCTTGCCTGGAAAAAAACAAACAAAAACCAACAACAAACGAAACAAATCCAAAAAACCCCAAAACCACAAAAAACCAGTCACATTTCTACTTTTTTGCCACATTAGGACATAGTAGAAAGATAACACTGCCAGTTCACTAAGCTGCTCTCATAACAGAGGGATTCTGGAGCCTGCCTCAAACAAACAGATCCAAGTATCCGTAGCCAGTGCATACGTAACCCTGGGATGCTCCAAACAGTCGACTAACTACTTCAGAAGGAAAGCAGTTTTCCAGTGATGGCAGGGGCAAAAGCCTCAACTCCCCATCTTGCTAAACACCCCCAAGAGTCTGGTGTGCCTCAGGCTGGACGTGAAAAGCTCAGACTAACTTGTTCCACCCATGTGATTTTCTCTTGTATTTACAGGTTTCTCTATGAAGACCATCTAAGCAGTGAAGGGCTTCATTAAGGAAATTGAAAGTCACATTAGTGTCCCTGCACACGCGTCTTTGCACAAAGAAAGGAGATTTAATCAAAATGTCTAACATGCTAGTGGCTACAGTGCTTTTTCATGAGCACTAAAAAAAATCACAATGCATTAAACACATACCTCCTTTCTACAAGGAATGTAAGAAGGAGCTAAACACAAGAACAGCTCACAGTATCAAAATTTGCTTTCTGTTTACCTTAAAAATTTGCTTAAAAGGAAAATGATGAAAAACAGTTTTTGTTTAAATGCAGTCAGTTTATCCAGAAAATTAATATAGCTTTCCAGATCCCATAAATATTTCTGATTTACTCTTCCTGCACTTTAGATCCCTTTATTTAACCTGGTATGCTGATGAAAACAGCTGCTAAAAATGCTGTCACCTTCTAGAAACAGGCTAAAAGTTGTGCACAAAAAGCCAGTCTTTTTTTTTTTCCTGTAATCAAGAGATTACAAAGAACAGGTTTAAAGACTTGTTTTCATCTGCTTCCATTCAGTTAGACTAGCAGTTAAGACTTCTCTGCAGTATGTTAGGGTTCCTTAATTTTTATTCAAAGAAATTTGGCCAGATGCATGATATTGGCCTCATCAACAATGAAAATGTGGGTCCTAGCTAGTAAGCAATTAATTTACACAAAAAGCAAAAAACATCATCCAACTGTCTAAAATTAATGTCTGTGAATGCCAGACATTTCACAAAAGAAAGTCCTTCCTCCAGCGTTTTTCTAATGATGACACAACACCATGGGCATGAATGACCTAAATGTCATTACTCTTTGGGGCGGCAAAATCCATTAGTGAGTGATATCCGTTCTCTGTGGAGGGATTTCATCACTGCTCACATTTAAGAACCAGTGACAAATTTTATGCAGTGTTTCCTGGCTGGTTGGCCAAATACATTAAGTATAAAGTATTGCTTTATCTTGGACAGACCTGGATAAGCTGTGCATTCATCCTGCTGAGCCCTGCAGCCATTTCAGACTAAACACCAGCAGTTCCTTCTCCCCTACTCATCACTAGTTTCCTGTTCTGCGCAGCCAGTATGACCACGCTGTGTATCTTTCTGACTGCACATTGGTATGGGCCAGTTGCTGCGATCTCTAACGATCACAAGCCCTTTGGTAGGTAAAAATCACCATCACTGAATTAAGAAGCTGGATCTGAAATGCCAGCATAGCTGCTGCCAACATGGAAGTTTTTAAAGTTTACCACTCCATCACTCACAAACCTAGACAGCCCGTGTTTAACAGCAAACCCAGCTTATGGCCCCGTGTCAAAACAGGACCAAGAAGACATATCCATCACTTTTTATCAAAACTAGAGCACTGGGCAACTCCTGAAAGCTACTGGTTCATGGAATGTATGCCCCAAGCTCAAAAGCCATTACCCAAAACTCAGGCTCTCAAAAGGCTCCCAAATGTAGTCATCAGGACTTTACTGACTTAGACCATTTTTTTTCAAAAGTACAGAAATTTCCTGGATATATAAATATAATAAATACTATAAAAAGCCACAATTTGATAAACTTCATCTATTTTCTCACAAATGAACACAAAGTCTGGAGGAAAGCCTTAACTATGGATTTGAATACAGTCAGAGTGTGTACCTGATTTCAGACAGCTAACTGTAACTCCTATACTGGACCAGCATAATGAAATAAAAAAAAAGTAGTATTTTCACTACCAAACCTCCTTCCTACTTCTCCATTTCAGAGCAGACAGAAAGTGTTTCATGAGCATCTTAGCACTATCTCTAATATTTATCACAATTTCTTATTTAATTAATAACTGGTTCCTGCTTGACAGGAAAAGTAAATAAAGATGATTCCACTAAGTCAATTCAAAATACCCAGAGAAGAAAGGCACTCCTTTGGTTCACGCTAACAGCAAAGGGAGAGGCACAGGCCCCTCATCACATATTCAGCTCAAACTCCCATATCCAGAGCAATGGCTGAGCTGTGCAGTGTCCCTTCCTGCCTCTCCCCATCAGCCCAGAACAGAGTGTTCAATGGAAGAGCAGCTTTGCTTCCTGCCACCCAGTATCTCAGCAGAGACAGTCACAGAGCCCATCTCAATGACTCCTACAGCTGAACAAAACAGACAGATGATGCTCCACCACACACTAATAGTGCAAACCATTGCCTAAACTGCCTGAAACAGCAGACAGCAAACCAAAGCACTTAACTGTTCAATTACTTGCAGCCAGACACCCCTCAAAAAGAACCACCCCCTCTACTCCTGGAAGCATGGATGCAAAGGGACAAGGAGAAAAAAACGTATCTTCTGTTGACAGTTTGCCTTGAGACATATCTAGCAGAAGGACAGTAAATATTAATTATGGAGTATTTCTCCTTAATAAATCAGTTTTTGTTTGCCCCTGTGTCTTTGAAGAGAAGCCAGTACTCAAGAAAAAGAACAGAGAATAAAAATTGTGTGTTCTGTCTGAACAAGTTTTCTACAATGAACCTCTTCAGTTCTTTGTGCTGCTGTACAAGAAATTATTTTTAATTCACAGACAACCTACCTGTGAAATTATTGCTGTTTGCTCACCCTGCTGGGAGGAACAAATTCACTCTGAAAATATTACAAGCTATTTTCCACTGTGCTCATCTACAGGCACATCCACAGAGTTCATGCTTGCACTATTCTAGATTTAAATCCCTCTATGGGCACAGCTGCACTGCTGAAACTGCAGCTTCTGCTGTACACATTCACTGTTTCTACTTTTTAAGCAGCACAATCCTGCTTCTTGAAATCAATATGATTATTTTTCAAAATTTCCTTTTGTTAGTTGTTGCCAGTTCTCAGTTACCTCTGCTCTGAGGAATCCTCAAAACAGAGGTATGAATGTCACACAGTCTTGCCAGATGCCTAGGAATGACAACAGAGAGCTATTCAAATTACTTTTTTACCCAGAGACCTCACCTATGAGGTCTTACACTCTTAGGTGTAAGTTCTGTCAGCAGAGAACATTTTTACATCTTTCACTGAACGCAATTTCACCATACAACTTTTTATTATCAAGCCCTAATTACTTGCTTTTGAAAAGATGTCTTTGAGATTTAGATTTTAATGTTACTATTTGATTACTATGTATCTCCTGATTACAACAGCCTATCAAACATCAGGCATTCTTTACTTAAATGGTGTAAAAGCAACTCCTTTCTCCGAAAACACCAAAGCAAAACCTTAGCATACTGAGAACATCAATATCAGTATCAATATAGAAAACTGCATCACTGTGCAAAAATATTTCAGAAGACACTTGATTAATGCTTTTTCTATAGGATAAGACTTTTTGTATTTCTGCACCAAGAACTTTTCCCCTTTTAAAGGCCTGCAGCTGTACCAGGCTCCTCCTGGTTTTTATACACTGCAGCAATGCCGCCAGGTCAACACTGTGGAAAACCAACAGACCAGCCTTTCACTGTGGGCATTTTTATGTCACATTATGAGCTGGGGTTCAGATCTGAGTAAAACCTTTCTTTTTCCTTGGAAGCAACCCTTGAGACAGGAGGCAGGGCAGAGGCTTGTTCAGCCAGATGAAGGCATGCTGTTTAGTTCTGACAGTCTCCTGTGCTGCTGCTGTTGTGCCATATTAAACAAGATCATATACTAACAAAGCCACTTTCCATTGCAAAGCCTGAAACTATCTACTCATTTCCTAGCAAAATAGTAAAAAAAGTTTTTAAATACTGCTGAAGAAACAGGAAATTAAGCAGCTATGATCAATGAGGTGGCACTGCAACAGACTCCTATGGAGCCGCACAACTGAGCAGCAACATTTTAAGAGAGGGAAAAAAGGGTAAAAGGGTAAAAGCAGGGAGGGACTAGCTTTGCCATGCAGTGCAGGTGGGCTGCATCCCCAGTGGCACTGATCCTGATTGTTTTAACCTTCTGCAAAACCACCGGGGATTAAGAATCAGTCCAGGGACACTGCATCAGCCAGGCACCCTGCCTTTTTTGCTCACTTTTCCACATATGTCAATATGCTACCTGAACATTTCATATGTTAAATACCTGTACAAATATACTAGTGTAGCTTAAGCCAAGAAAGTTCTCCCATATGGAAATTTTTCCTGACAAACCCCTGACAAAGGGATGCTACCAGGTTACCTCTCATGCACTTTGATCACTTTGCCCCTGACAGACAGGTGAAGGGACTTGGCAGCTGCACAACAGACACCTTCAGCCTGTGAAGTGATTCAGTAGTACCATTTTAATCAGACGAGAGCTCAAGAGATGGGCTCAGGCCTGCTGACGTGGTGTTTCTGGCACTCCACACTGGATATAGGAAAAGTGTGAGATGCTGAATGGAGCACTGTTTATAGTACCCACAGCACAGGGCCCCAGACCTGCCTCTGCAATTGCTCTTCAGCCCCCTGGATGGCTGCCAGACCCACCAAATGCAAGCAGCTGACCAGAGGCAAGTAAGTCTTTGCCCAGAAAAAAAGGGGAGACTTTGCATGCCCTAGTGTCTTGGAAATGGGCCTCTGGCCCACTCATAAATGCTGCATGAGAAACAAAAGAAAAATTCACAGTATTATGAAGATCAATGCTTTAGAAATCCCACCTGGACATCACAGTTGGTGCAGGCTAACACAAGAAGATGTGTTTTGGGGCATGTTGGAAGCATGGCTGTTGAGAGGGGGAGGGCTGCCAGCAGGCAGTGCACTGAGGCAAGTGCACACCTTCATACCTTCAAGCACTGCAGATGACTGCTCACATATATTGATTCCAGTGTACCTGGGATACCCTAAGCTGAGGCAGAAGAATTAGTAGTTTAATACTACAACCTGTGATGTAGTAGTTTAATACTACAACCTACAACAGGTGATGCCTCAAAACCTGCACGGATTTTTTTTTCCCTTTAGAATTGTCTCAGGGTACTATAAGGGCATGCACATACCAGAAGAAAAAATATTTCCCTAATCACTGCCTTCCACAAGCTGAGGAAGAGGATAAGGTTCCTACTCTCAGGTTTCTTTTTCCATGTATTATGCAAATTGTAGATACTTATTCATAACCAAACCTATGCAAACCTCTGATGACATTAGCACTGTTGCAATCTGGAAACAGAGACAGAAATACAGTGCAGGGGAAACACTCAACCATTATCAACCATTGTATTTTACTACTCCCCCAAAAAAGCCACAATTTAACTCAGTCTATTAGTTCAGCATTAGGAATTTGGGGGTTGTTTATTGTATTGGTATGATCTTACTGCTCAGACTTCTCTGAAGTGAAGTGTGAGCCTGCAGACTGCTTTTTTTAAGAGAGGAGATGGTAAATTCACCATTAGTTTTTAATAAGTTTTATGTATGTGGTGACAGTGCCCATTAGCTGGGAGAGAAGAAAATGTGTAGACTCAAAGTAAAATCAGTCCCAAGCCTTGAAGTGACACTGCTGTCTCTTTGCTGGCTGCCAGCTGTGTAAAGTCACCACACTCTGGGGGCTCCCATGTGGTGGCTGTCAACCCAAGCAATTAAGTCAAGACAAAGCAACTTATATGGGAAAAACCAAATGTTTACATTTTTTCAGCAGTACAGAGGTAAATAAAGACCCTCCACTCATCGGGCCATTGCTCAGGCTCAGCCACTCTCACATTTTACTTTAAAACCCAAAAAAGCACTGAGTGTTTTTAATCTAGGATGACCCAATAAAAGGCTCAGTCAATGCTCCTTTAGTGAGAAATTCAGTTGTGGGTGGTAAATTCAAGGAGGCTTCTGAATCAGGGAAGAAAGGTCATATTAAATATTCTGTTCTCAAAAGAAGCAGAGGACAAGATCCCATCTATTTCCTACCACTCACCATAACCTTTTCCACTACTATTCAACCAGTGAGTGCCATTGCCTCCAAACCACCAATCACTCATGCTGGATTAGTAGAAAGGAATGAAATATAACTATACTCAGTAAGGGTGGCCAAAACAACCACCTCCCTTAGCTTAAACAGAGGTAAAAGGGCTACAGGTCACCTTTTTCATGGCCTTACATTTCCTCAATACTGATCCCGTAGTACAAACAAAACTTCAGTTTGGGGGTGGGGGAGAGGAGCTGCAGAGGAACTAGGACTCAGCCTGAAGGAAAAGGCAAATGGAGGTGCAGGAAGGGGAGAATTTCCTGTGGCTTCATGAGCTATTCAGCAGCAGAGTGCAGGGCATCTGTACTGGGTAAGAAAGCACAACTCAAATTGACTTATTTCCTCACCACCACATCAGAAACACCAAAGACAGAAGCTTAGCAAAAGTTAGCCCCTCTTCTTGACACAGCTATTTTCATCTTTTTTTCTTGTGTTTGAGTGAGAATACAGCATTAGCTAAGTTTAAATGTTTTCCTCGTGTTTGCATTCTATATAAAAATAGCAGCATCTGTCTTGGCTCTGAGGCCTAGAACCAAAAATCTGACAGAAACAGAGCCCTAGTGCCCTCCTGATATCTCCATGGCCTCTTGGGGTCACCAGCACTCTTTCCCACACCACCAGGACAGGGGTGTAAATAAGTGCTCAGCATTTCACCTATGTTGGTAGAAGTAAGAGACCTCAGTGTGCACGTGTGCCACAGTAAAATGTTTCTCAGTGGGTAGCATGGGAGTCTCTCTCACACAAAGTGCTGTTTGTTGGAAGAGATTTATGTTTGTCAAGATAATCAACTGCCAAACTTGATCACTGAAAACCTGACATTTTTGTTTATTTTTCAATTAATTTTAATCTGCTGTGTGTCCTCTGGTTTTCAAGTGTCCACCTTGATAGTGCAGGAGATGAGTCAACCACCAAATCTAACAAAATACTGACATCTTCATTTTATTTCTTTGAAGTTACTAATGGTCTCCCTCAGGCTCAATAGCAATTTAGCACTTGAACTTAGTTTTCCTTCCCTGGCATATTCCAAGACAGGAGTTCCCTTTGCTTGAACTTTCAGCAGCCAAGTGTGTACTAGATATCATGCTGGCATTGGGCCATATAGGTTACAGGAAGCACTATACCACAGACAGCAAAAGCAGTCCAGACTGTCAGGATTTCCATCAGAAATCCCTCTCCCCCCCCTTTTTTCTTTCTTCCCACCCCAAGAATTCAGAATTCTGGCACCAGAAAAGAAAACCTCTGAGCTGAATCCAAAGAGGAAATATGCTTTTTGAAAAATGCATGCTCTGCATTTTAGAAAGACAAACAAGAAGCTTCCTTGCCTTCAAGGGCAAAATCACTCTTGCTTTGCTCTCCTACTGCTTGGGCTCCCTGTCTGTTCAACAGCTTCTGCTGCTGGCAGGCAACATCAGCTCACAAGGTGCCTGCTTCCTTATTCACTTGTTTGTCTCCATCTCAGACAAAATAATGCCTTTGTACAGCATGATGCCACCTATAAACAAACATCCTAAACTATGCTGCAACTACTGTAACCTTTTCTGTTATGGTCTGAATTATGAAAGAGCTCTAGAAGCCTCATGCCCCCTCTCCCACAGCTTGTGTCTCCTGCTTTTTCTCCCCTCTATGATGAAAGGCCTGGCTGACCTCCCACTTCCTCCCCAGCTTCCTCCTTCGCAACTCCCACCGGCCTCCTTAACTTCCAGCAGCCAGGAGTCTGCAGTCGCATGGCTGCACACACCATGAGCCCACCCTGTGTGGCTGCATCCTACTTCACCCACCCCCACAACCAGCTCCAGATCCTCATCCCCTTCAGATGGTTCCTATCACACTCTGCTCAGGCCATCTTCCTAATCACCCAGACTCCCAAAATGAAAACGATGCCAAGTAAGTGTAACAGGCTGAACAATTTCTCAGCTCAAGAGATGTAAAACAAACTCTTTCAGCAGTGAAGACAGACTGCTATACACACAGCTGGTTTGAAACTGAATTTCACCTCTTCATTTTAGAAAGCTGCAGAGAAGTTTCTTTGTATTTGAGGGTAGAGTTGTACTCCTGCAATTGAACTATTGCTAAGGTCCTGCAGCAGCTGCTGATGCAGGAACCCTTCAAGATACCAAGAAGGGAAAAGAGGAAGACATGGAAAGTCATAGAGAGAAATCACAAAAATGTCAGAACAAAGAATGCAAAAGAGCTCTCGAGACACCTGAGAAGAGAAAGTACTGTGGAATAGCTATTATTGCTTAAGAACTTGCAGGGCAACAGTCAGAGGGAAAACCAAACCTCTCAGGTCTTGGAAAGGAAGAAGCTGAGCCATTCCCCAGCAATGCTGGAGGAGAAACTTCTGGGGTGACAGAGAGAGGCCCAAAGCTGCAGCATCTGGGCCCAAACAGACAGACTCAACTAAGCATCCAAGGGAACCTACTGCTCTCGGCCTGCCTGCAGCAGCACTTGAAAACACAAACCTCTGCTTTGGCTGACTGGACACCTGCCTGCTAAAGATGCCAATGGCACAGCCAGCTAAGCCACACAGCAAAATGCACTCATATATTCACCTGAATAAACCAGAGACACTCTGTGGTGTGCACCTGGCACACAGCAGGTCTTCTGACAGTTGCAACCCAATTTCTACATGCTTCTGTCACGCCCCAGCTAGGAGACAGTGGACTGTGAACAGAAGAAGACATGAAAAGGGGGTGACCTATGAGAGACCTCCCAGATGAAGCCATCAGCATCCTGGAAAGATTTTAGAGAGGAGGAACTATTTTATCCTCTTTTGGTAAATGTTCCTGGCAAGGCAGCCCTGCTCCAGCACAGTAAAACAGAAGTAAAAAAACTTGAACTCCCAAATCCATTAGCCTTCCTCATGTGTCAGCTCCATTTCCCCAATGCTCTCCCCAAAGCCTTTGCAGGCACATGATGTCCCCACAAAAACCCACAAGGGCTTGCTCAAGTTCTGTGATGTAATATTAGTTTAGCTAATTTAGCTTCCTCCCCCTGGTGTGCAGTCAGGGTGCTGCTGGTGCATTGTGGCTCAGCTGCAAGTCAGGCAAACACTGGCTGTGGGGAAGGGGTTGTGTCTGCCCAGCCATGGCAGAGGCCAAAAAAGGAAGCCAAGTTGCTGATTATGAACTTCATAAAGGAAACTATCAGAGATGAAAGCCAAACTTGGTTTAGGCTCTGTCCTAAGCTCTCCCCACCCTCTTTTGAGGCTAGGTTATGTTTATATTATATTACTTAGCAACGAAGTGAAGTACACAAGCCCAAATAAGATTTGTAAATACATATGCAACTACACTATAGACATACCAACATACGTCAGTACTGGATAACCAATTATTTACTTCCTATAGCTACATAATTACTGTGAAAGTTTACTTTGAATTGATTCTTGTCAGTTAGCATGTAATAATATCCTTTCTCCTCCAGCCTCTCCATTTCAAGTGGTTCACAAACTAAAAGTAGAATACTTTCCCTAAAAAGACATACAAATGAAAGTCTGCCTGGTCTTCCCCTTCTGGATAGTAATTATCTATTCAATTACATGTCTCCATTCTCTGCACTCTAATGCAGAGAAAACAAGCTTGTCCAGATGAAACAATCTGCAAACATCTCCAAAACCAGGACTATTGATTGCTGTTTCTACAGCTGCAGAATAAATGGCACTGCAGTCTGAAAGTAAAGTAGTAGAAGTTCTTGCTCTATAACAAAGGAATTACAGGAGTTTAAACAACAGCCATATTTTCTTCCTTTATGGCCTTGTATTTCTCATTTTCTGCCACAAAAATAATAAAAGAATCCCTGTGGTCCAGATACTTGTATGGCTTCCTCCTGTTGATCTAAATGACAATTTGCACGTTTGTCCAAGGGCCATAACAGAAGAGATGTTGCTTTCTGCTCTGTAATTCCACTGTAGTCATCATCCACAACAGATCTTGCTAGACTGGAAAGATATATCTGGTGTCTGTTATCATTTTGTCATGATGAATTCCAGGAATAAACTAGGTTGTCATATGTTTTTAATTATATTAAATCTCTATTGCAAAGATATAGAGATTTTAAATGAGATTAAGTCTGCAAGATCCTCAGTTCCTGTAGATGATTCTACCATGTGTGCATCTCATCTTTAAAAAGGAGATGTTTGGCATACTTGCAAAGATATTTATTAACAAAATTATTTTGTGAATTCTTCTTGTACACTTACTAAAAACATAATTGTTCACATTAGAAAGAATGATGCTATGCTTAAGATTATAAAGACGGAGTTATAACTTGTTCTCTGGTCAGGGGATTAGTTTATCTATCATAATCCCTGTCTGAATTAGCCATGCTGACAACTGTCCCTCTTAAGCAACGTGCTTAAGCATTTTTCAAAACTCAGGAACTGGCAAAGTTTAAATTAGCAGCCATCATTAGTTAAAGGAAAATAATTGCAATTAAGTAAGCAGATGCTGTAATACTACTGGCACAAAAGTAGGAGTGGACCCAATAAAATTAATCTTGAGGAAACAAAATGCGAGCCACAAGATGCCTGGCTGTAAATACTGGCAGCAATGTTTCACTAAGGTGACCTTTTTCTTACCCAGTTTCATGCCGTGTCATTTATCTGAATTGCAAGACGAGAAGTGCTTCTATGCTGAGTACAGCCCAAGAAGGACTGATCTATGCCCTAACACGTACGAAATGCTCTGTCAACTGTACTGTTCAATGTTTTAGGCTGCAAATCCCATTATAGGTACAGCTGGATTGATAATAAAACATAAAACTGTGTCAGCATGCATTTTCTCACAAATGCATGGTCTTCAGAACACTATTCCAAAATACAAGTACCTTCTACCTGCAAATCCTCGGTGACAGACTAGGTATTTTGAGATGGTATCAGAGTTTTAAGTAAAGTTATGTTTTCAAAAGACCCAAATGTGACATGCCAAAGATCTATTTATGCTGCTAAGCAATCTCTCTCATAAAAATGCCCCTCCAAAAGCAAACAAGTAATAACTGTATCTCCTGGAAAAATAAGTCATGCATTATTTCTGAAGAACAGAGTAAGAAAGCAAGAAACTGACAACTTCCCTGGTTTAATCTGCACTGCCAAGCTGCCTCCTTGTCACACTGCTTCTGGCAAATTCTGTACACCAGGAATCACTACAGCAAAACCTGTCATATTCATCTAAAGGACCTATACACTAATTGTATGCCATCATATGAAGAGAAGCATCTTTAGCCAATCTAGGGATATAATTCTGCTCCAGAAGCACAAACCTTACATTGTGGGTGACATGAAGTAAGTGTTATGCTTCCATTGTGAAGACAAATGAAGTAGCCAACAGTGAAAGCCACTGTGGTAGTGGTCCTGAGGCAGCATCAGCCAGTCCCTGGCTTGTAACACTGGCTTTGGAGGGTTGCAGTAGGCAGTAAAGTCAGTCTTCACCTACTTCCCCATGTGTATTTAGAATAAGATTTTCTTAGGTCTCAACTAAGCAAATGAAACCATCCAGCTTCAGATAAAGGTCTGAATATCTATCATTAGGTATCATATCATATCAATATCATCCTGTTTAGGTATAGCTGTCACAGACATGTTTGGCCACCTCAGTGGAGGTGAGAAGGGGGAAAGCTGGATTCACATTTCAAGCAAAACAAGTTAAAATCTAATTTTTTGTTGTGATTAAATAATTTTGTGAATTGAAAACATCTGCTTAAGAGCCCCACTGAGATAAAAAGAGGAGGGAGCCCTGCTCATCCCCTCCCTCAGGTCTCTGAGGGCTGCCAGAGGCAGGGCAGAAGACCACTCTCCTCCTCCTGATGACCACACACACAGAGAGCACAAAAGATGAAAACCTTTTTCCCTGTGTCTCAGTGGCAACTAGAGAAAAAATAAATACTTCTCTAACTATGGCTGTCCAGGGTTGGTTTACTGACAGTCATTTAATCTCTGTAAAATCTATGGGTTTAAACAGAAACACCAAATCTCTAGAACAAATTCGTCTTTTCAGGCAAAGCACAGCTGATCCTTGAACAGCGAAAAGACAAGCTCACAGGGCTGTGTAACTGCAGCTGAACAATAAGCTGGCTAAAGGAAAGGTTTATCTCAAGGTATCACTTGTCAAGCTCACAGCTTTGAAGGAGGCAGCTTCACATGAAACGCTGGAGGAACTGGGTGTGCGACTATAACCAGTTCTTAGCCCTAGGGTGGTTTCTACTCTCACCACAGACATGAAGCCTTTGAGACACTAAGGAAACTGCCTTTGGTCCATGGAAAAATTACTAAAGTAGCGAGAGGGAGATAGACTGCCTTAACATGAGTACTAACTTTGTTCTCTGCTGGTAGCAAAGGACAAAAGTTTTTGTAACTGAAAGAAATTCAAACAGAGGGAAAAAAAATGAACAGCAAACAAAAGCAATACTGGTCAGTTCATTTTGGCACACATTAGGCTGCAATTCTGCTGCCAATGTCAATGTATTACATGCTGTGTAGCTATAAATTTCAGTTATGTTTGAATAAACACCAGCATATAGAATCACTTTGGGTCTGCCTAATGCAGTCTGCCTGTGGGCAGGCCCGAATTGCTACATTTCTTCATCTGAATCACCCCAAAATTAAAAGTTCAGTTGCTCTCAAAGTGCACGTACCTGCAATCCCTTGTAGCAGCCCACAGACATTAAAAATGCTTTTCTTCATAATACTCTGCACACACATAGTAAAGACAGATACAAATGCCACGGTGCAGAGAATCATGATTCCCATGGCTAGGAAAATAGCGGTTGCCTGCCAGAACCCACTGGCAATCTCACTGAAGTTTTCAGCATAAGGACCACAAAGCGTGTCTCGTCTGGAGAACTGCATGTGGGGGATCCTGGTGCAGCGCCCGTAGATGCCCAGCGTGGGACGGTAGGGCTCCTGCTGTCCCCCCGTTCTGTTGTCCACCTCCTCCGAGCCTGAAGGCTTCGCTCTGCCAATCAGCCAGTCTGCACTCATGAAGGCAATGAGCTCTGCAAAAGCCACCACGATACTCAGGAGAGTCCATAGCATCGACCGACACGTTACAATGACATGACACATATTGATGTCCAGTGCTTGTGATCAGTGCAGCACACTTAAAATCCAGAGAAAAAATGAAATTAAAAAAGGAAAAGGACCCTAAGACAATCACTGTGGCTGCTCTGCCTACTTTCTCAACTCTCTCACGAAGGCCAAGATGAAGCTTCTCAAGAGAAGAAGTGAAC
This sequence comes from Passer montanus, assembly GCF_014805655.1. Lineage (NCBI taxonomy): Eukaryota > Metazoa > Chordata > Aves > Passeriformes > Passeridae > Passer > Passer montanus. The sequence goes on along the minus strand of NW_024366815.1, from coordinate 13,233,316 downwards.
AGCCTCAAGTCTTGCAAGCAGTGCAATCATTTGCTCTCTCTGTTTAGTTCCTCCTTTTTTCTTTCTGGGATGCTGAGCTCTGAAGTATGCGTTTCTTTCTTAACATTCATACTAGCACATGACACTGCAGGCTGGTGGGGAGGCTACAAGGACTGCCCACTGATTGACATCATACACCTACAAGAAAAGAGAAAACACATCAGCAGTGAGAAATAAGTCATTTCCACCCCCACAACAAACCAAGATCTGGCACAGATTCACATCAAAATACAAAGCTCTAACAACGGCTGGTCAAAAAGCCTGCTGGAAACCTCCCTGATTTGTTGCAGGGGAGTAATTAATCTCCCTCCCACTGCTGCCAATACTTACAATATCTGCTGTGCCCTATCCCATGGTGGGTGTTTGTCAAACACTTTGCAAGCAAAGGTCTCAGTAACACCCAGCGGTCCCACCCACTCCTACCACCACACCCCCATCATCTTCTTCTGGTCCAAATTACCAAGGGTGCTGGCAGTCACCCAGCAAAATGTTTGGACATGTTTAAGCAGTTTCACAGATGTGCAGCTCCTGCCTTCACTTTGGGGAGGCAGCACAGCCTGACTTTGGGACAGAGGCTGAGCACAGCCCCACATGCCATGGGCACCCAGGGGCAAGGGGCAATGAAGGAACCTTGTTCCAGCCTTCTGGGTTTCTGCTGACTGCTGCAGTTGAGCCAACCCCGCCTCAAGAAGAGGTGAACAAGATTACAGTTGCAGACAGCTCACCCTGTGATGTGGTGACCCCTTTGAAGCCTGGATTTTGCAAGGAGTGGTGCCTCCCTGGGTCTGGGATCAAGGTTTGCACCAGTGTTTCAGGAAAACAATCCGCCTGCAGATATGTCACACGCCTCATCTTGAACTGCTGCCAGCCCTGGTGACTTATGCCATTGTAAACAGGAATATATGGAAAAGAGCCCCAGTCACTGCCAAGGAGCCAAAAGACCCAGTCAGAGGGGTTGCCAGTCAGACTTGAGCTTCCCCACTCCCCTCAATTCCCCTCCTCCACAGCCCTGTGTATGCTGCGACTGCAGGAAAATGCTCCCCAGGGCTTTCTCCAAGCCATTATACTGCCTTTCAACAGCGCCTGATGACATTCCCAGAGTTACACTTATCTTAGTACAAGAGGCAGAGATCACTATACTTCCAACTCCTATCCAAATATCGGCCTCAAAATAACAAACAGGTCATCCCACACGCCTCTGCTCTTGAACTGAAACAGTGTTGCCTGAAAGCAAGGGTGGGAGCAGGAAATGCCCTCATGTTACCCCCTCCACGATGAGGATGTAGCACTTTGAAGTTTTCTTCACCAAACCCCAAATACTAACATTGAACTGGAGGCAAGGGTAAAGAACATCTGAACCTCACTGCTGTGCTGCTGCAGTCACCAGATGCCAGCAAAACAGGAATCCCCAATATTTTTTTGGGTTTGTCATGGGGTTGGTATTTAATTTCGTAGAAGCTCTGAGTTGGGTGGTTGAATATTAGTCCCGCTGAATGCAAAATGAAACACATACACGCAGCTTCACACATTCAGAATTTCATCCAGAAATTTCTACTCCCTCCTATATTAGACATAATGAATCATCTGCAAGATTTCATCCAGCAATTTCTACTCCCCCTGTACTAGTTGTAGTGAATTGTCTAGATCAACAGATTCCTTTGGTAAAAGAGGCTTAAAGTTGATGTGCCAACAACAGAATTTTTCTCCTGTAGTTCAGTGTTAGGCACTGTCTTTAAAAAGGGTCTTTAGACATAGTGAGCAATTCCACTAATTTTCCAATTTTTTTGGGGGGAGAGCATTAAGTTTTCAAGCAACCTGACATACAAATGACTTGAATACACCCTTTGTAATAACAGAAGCTGAAGTGTCAGCCTGCCAAAGAAAGTTAAATTGCTCAGTATTTCCACTTAAAATAATGATTGGAATGTAGAATATGTCCACTACAGACCAATGTTCTTCTGATGTCATCTGCATGATTAAAGAGAATTTAATTGAAAATGCCTTAATTTTTTTAAAATGTGCTCCAAAAAGCTATAAAATCTGCATTTCTCTGCAAGAACTGCACCTATATGAACTCCTCATCTTTGCAATTCCAGGATTTTCAGTGAGGGGGAAGGGACGTAAGAGCTGAACACCCATAGTGGCTGTTACTGTTGACTCTTTACCGTTTGATATAAAACACCATTTACTGAACACAGATGAAAACAAAGTTCATGTTTACTTAGGTAGGTGGATATTCTAGATGAACACTGGCAGCCATAAAAATATATCACTGATAGAAAACATGGGATGCTATATTTGAAGAAAAGACCGACTCACGGGGTTCTTTCCCAACTGAAATGTAAGCTCAATAAAATGCAGCAAAATTTTATGACTGTATCTCCAGAAAAGTCACTGCATGAACAAAACAGTCTGTCTAAAGCTGGAGGTCATGTCAAATCTCAGGAGTTCCCTTCGCTGCTGGGCAACTAAAGGAAACTTTGCACCATCTAAAGGTGAGGTAGTAGATGTCATTGAGAACTACCAATTCAATTGAAAATACTGTGATTTGTCTTTTCCTAGGCAATGAGCTCTTTATTCTGGTGTGAAAGATACCAAGAGTCAATAAAATACCAATGTATCCTCATCCTTGGGAGAACTTCTGCATAAGCTTTTCTGTGTACTAGTGACATGCTCAAAGGAGAGCATCTGCAAGTCCTTTTTGTCAGACAGACAAAAACATTTAAAGTAGGATGGTGAGCACAGAGGAAGGGCAGAGACATTTCTTTCCGATACTTAGTAAGGAATAATTGCAGATGAAGTACTGAAGACAAGTTCCAGCTCAGTTACATTTAGTTAACCTTTTCCTTCCAACAACCTCTTCCCCCTTTTCCTCCCAACAACCTCCTCCCCCTATGACTTTCCCAATGAACCTAACCATCTCTCATGTGGCTCTAACAATACGTTTGTGCTATACATGGAAGCCTTTCCAGCTACAGGCTGTGCTAAATAACTGTGCTTCATAAAGCTTCACTCTGCTCACCCCCTGCTTTTTTTTTCCTCCATTTTTGTTCAGCAGAAACTCAAACCAGGCCCTTGCAAGGCTGAAAACTAGCTGTTTATTCTTCCTCTCAGTTTCCCATCCCTCAACAAGTTTTTTCCGTGACAGAACCCTATGTTCTTCACAGCATGCCATTCGGCATCCACTTCTGACCGACTGTCAAAATATTTGCTTTGACAACCCAAATTCAAAATACACAATGATTCTTTAACCCTTTTGGTAGTAACTCATTCAAAGTAATTCTCGCTGAAGAAGGAGATTACAAGAAGTAGCCCCACCTCATAGTCATTTGGGCCTCTCCCTACTTTTATTACTGCATTCAGTCACACTGGTGTGGAAGGAGGCCATTCATGCTGGGAAACAGCCCTGCACAGTAAGTGCCCACATGAGCCACACACCACAGCAGCACGAGGGTCTTGGCAGTGCCATTCTGGCCCACCACATAACCCACATTCCTTGTCTGGACAGCACAGCTCCTTGGATGGGTCAAACTAAACCTTCAGCCTCATTTACGTTGGCTACCAGAACCATGCTCTGCATTAAGTGAAGTCTAACACAGTGAAAAAATGTCAATGAGAACATCAGATCCTCAAAGTATCCCAACAGAATAAGAGTTCTCAAAAGCAAAATTCTTTTGGTTATTTTAATCTAACAAATCAATCCAACTTAAAACATTGCTAAAACTTTCTTTCTCTTCAGATTCCATTTTGACAACCAGATGCACTGCCTCCAGTCATACTTTCACATCTCTAGCTAGGACTATTCAACTGTTGCCTTTTAGTATACAATATGTCTATGTTCAAAGTATATAAAAAACATATATTTTTCTGAATGAGATAAAGAAACAAAATTGCCTCATTTTACTTACACTGCCAAAACCAGAAAGTGAGAAGCTTATCCAAATTAAGATATTTGAATTAAAGTTTTGATTTTGAAGATGTTGAGCTGCACAGTTTTGCTTTGGCATACCAAGCAGACAGAAAGGAACAGCTGCAAAGTACAAATCTGAGGCTATTTATTTTAAAAAGGTGTCCAACAAGTAGCATACAAGAAAACCACCAGTACCTTGCAGAACAATATTGTGGCCAGTCCTTCATGCTCCTCCTATGATTTAACTGAAGTCCAAGGCTTGGACTACAATTCAGCTTTTGCCCTTTTCAGTCTCGTTCTGTCAGCTCAAGAGTGAGAATAAATAATTTTTAGATAAAATGCTTTCGGCTTGGCTTAAGCAAACAGCTGAATGGAAGGCCACACAGACTGCTGAAGCCACCCCAGTTTATAAAATAAATCCAAGCGCAGTTAGACATTTTCTTCTGAAGTTTGTTGGGGTCCAAAGTACAACTACATAGAGGAATTTCTCAATTTTGTTTACCATGCACAAACTTGAGCATCTCATAATGCAAAATGTGCAAATCTTGGAAGCCTGGGCTCTGCTTTCTCTGAAATGTTTTTCATTAGCAGTTATAAACTCTCTGAATACGCTTTGAACTACGAGAGTGGAAGTGGCTCCTGTTTGTGTTGATGGTTACTGACTATTTAAAACAAACAGAAAGAAGCTCACACACTAAGACTCAATTACCTCAAGCTGACCCCCACCCAGGCTGACATGAGCTCCCACTTTAAAAAGCTTCCATCCTTAGGTGTTATTGGACAAGCAAATTGTTCAATTGCGAGCTCACCCTGCCTGGTGGAGTGAGACAGCCATCAAACCACCAAGGTAAGAGGGATTGCACTTAAGACAATGTGGTATGAGCACTAGAAATTGTTCATTTTCTGGATAAGTGATAAATGTTCGTAAATAAACTTTTTCTCCCACTCAGTCCTCTCTTACAACCATTCTTACAAGAACTGCTGTTCAGAAGGAACAGGCAGGCTTCTGCCAACTTCCCTGCAGTCCTCAAAGGAGCAGACCAGACAACAAGCAGCATTTGTGAGGAGACAGAAAGGTGCACCTCTGCATTTCTACCCCACACACTTAGAGGTGACTTGCAAATGGAAAAAGAAGTACATTAATCACACTCCCCTGTCACAAGAGAACGGCGACAAGGATTATTACTTTGGGAAAGACCAGTTGTCCCAAATGGTTTGGTGCAGGCTCTCTTTGCAGCCCACAAGGAGCTCTGGTGGCACTGGTTTCTGATAAGCACTGCATATTCACCACAGGAAGCACCTGGACCAAGAAGTGGGAAGGACACTTCATTGTGCCTTTGTTTCATTTTCTAAATGCAACACATTTCAAAGTGATCAAAAAGATTCGGTGTCAGATAACAAAATGGAGAAGGTCCTTTAAAGCTGAAGTGGTTGCACAGCTTCAGACAAATAGCTGAGAATAAACAAAGGATTCTTCATTCACCTACAAATTTTCATCAAGTTATTGCCAACCTAAACAACATTCCAGAACAGAGCTTTTACTTGAAGAACAAAGACTAAAATTTTGATTAATCTTCACTTGTGAATTAAAGAGAGTGAATATTTGCATATCTAATGAATATTTAACTATTCTAAACCTGCACAGGCATATTAATGAGTGCATCATTGTGATAGGTAGTTGAAAACACATCAGACTAAACAAATGAATTTTAATAGTAATAGAAAGAATGTAGGCTTATGATGCATCATGTCTTATTCCTGCTGGCTCAAGGTAAGATATAAAATGGAAAACAAAAATATTTTTCAAAATAGTCAAAACTCACTGAAGTATCCTAATCAAAACACTATTTCCTCGTCTTTCCTTTAAATTGTGCTGTTTACTTCAGCCTCTCCCTAGCAAAGGAATGTAGATGTAAAATGTTAATTAAACTATCCCTCATGTGCCCAAATATTATGTACACCAAGTGAAAAATAAATGTGTAAAACAAGAGAAAATAATTCTGACAGTGACTGTTGGTCTCGTGAAGCTGGACATGATGATTATTCCATTTCATCTTCCAAATGCTATGCAATATGACATCTAATTACAGGTGAATTTGTTTCTAGAATACATCACTGTAAAAGAAACAAATATAAAACTTCTTTCCAACTTAAAAAAAAAGCAGTTGAAATGTACTATTCTTTTTCTGACCTCATTAAAAGCCATGGCAAAACTCCCACTGACTTTAATGGGGCCAATACATCACTGAAAAATCACTACAAGAATGAAAGTTTCCAAATTTTCAGACCAGCTGCAGGGGAGGTTTAAACACAGAATTCATTTCCCTCTTCTCTCATCCAGACAAAACTTTGCTTATTGCCCCCCCACTAAGAGGATATCAAGCTAACTTAGATTTCCAGCATTGCCTCTGAAGCAAAAATTCTCAAGCTGGAGATTTGTTCCATTGCTCTGTATTTATTGACTCACAAAATTCCTTAAATCTGCAGCCATTACATTGTGTTTTGAAAATTTACTTGGGATCTTTTGTAATTCCAAAATTTATTAAAGCCTACAATGTTAAGAAAAGCTAATGTGTAGTATTTCTGTGTTGCTTCTCAGGAGAAAATTACACATCACAGCAAAAATCATCACTAAGGGAGCAATCTTGGCTACAATTAGTGATAGTCTAACTGCTCAGGAATTTACCAACTGGGAGCAGAATCATGACTTTTCTGTCCTAGTTTGATTCCTCGGTAGCTCACTGAAGTCTCAGTCTTCAGAAGTCTCATCTGAAGATGTTTTTCTTGGTTACCTACATTACCTACATTACCTACATTACCTACATTACCTACATATGCAAGCAGACTCAAATATTTATTGCATTGTTATTACTTCATAAAACTCTTAACTAGAGCTCCTAAATAAGACTGATCAGAAAAAAAGGGAGGGTAGGAGAAAAATGGGAAGTCAGAAGGAAGGAACTACTAATATTTATAATATTTGTACTAATATATATATAAGAAATCCTTGCTATTTTTATATTAAGGATTTTTACTTTAAAAGGAATCCAGACTATGGCTATTGAAATAGTTAATGGTGTATGCATAAGCTAGAGCATCAGAATAAAACCACATGTAATCTGTGCTTATTGTAAAAAACACTTCACCCCCATGAGATCATTGTGACAGATTTGGAACTATTCTTAATAATTTATTAATATTGTACTAAGATATTTATTATACTAATACACTGGTTATTGTTTAATATGAGACTAGTGAGAAAAACAGGCAGGAAAGGAAAGAATGACTCAGTTGTGATACTTCTCAGCAAACTCTAGGGAATTGCTTACTAAAAAGACAAAACTAACTCAGGAAAAGCCTCACAAACACAGCACATCAAAGACCTGAGGATTGTTTAGGAAGGAACAGTCTTTCAAACTGGAGGGAAGAGAAGCTGTTTTAGACAAAAAAGCTTAAGAGAAAGGCACCTATGGGATGTGCCTATTGAAGTTAGGCCAACATGGAATACCATACTGGGCTCCTCATTTGCCCTGAGACAAAGCAGACAGCCCTGCAAACAGCCTTGGTTCCTTGAATGAAGGAAACGCCACTTCAGTTAATTCCCGAAAGGAAACCATTGCAGTATCTCCTTTTGCATTTGTGGCTCTGTTAGCAGAGCAACCACAAAGGTTATGGCTCTCCAGCCTGTCTGAAGAGCCAGGGGTGGGTCATTCTTCTGCTGAGATGAGACCTAAAGCTGTAGACCCAAGACCTGACCTTTCCGAGCAGGAAGGACCCAGAGTTGTTTGCATTGTTACTCACTGCAAACAATCTTCTACATCAGTCCTTCCAGACTGCCGCCAACTAGAAAGACACCCGGCAGGTATCGACTGCTCCCCGGGTTCATGACGTGTAACACTCCCTCAGCAAGGAAAGGACACACTTTTGGCACAACAGGATCTTTGCACTTTGGATCTAAGACACACAGCTACAGCAACTACCTGCTACGACAGCAGTGACTGATGAGATGGAGAACCTATCTTGTCACAAAACATATGTAATCATTCTTGTTCCTCTTAATTCAAACTGAAAGTGAAACGTCATTCAAAAACAATCAATACAGACAAGCACCTTGGCACAGTAATGCATAAAATGTGTGTGCATTACAGGAACACCTTGACTGTGACTTTTCATTGTACTTGAGCTGAGGAGAACCAGCAGTGTTTCAGGTAAGTGAAAAGGGCCATGATGGATCAGAGCTGCCAGAGATGCTCATCAGAGCTGCTGTTTCCATACTGGCAAGGATCTGAAGTATCTGGGCACCACATATAGCAGTAAACTTGAAAAGAGTGCACAAAAAACCTTTTAACCAGGAAAAGGCAAAGTACTCAGACACTGGCATATTCTGTGCACATCAACTAAATGTGAGCTATAGTTATTATTAATGGTTAACCTCTTGACTGTGGCCAAAGAGAAGAACTGAATGAGGGATTTTCAATACTGCATGTTTCATTCATCAATAATTACAGGAATGCGGTGTTTAGTTGGGATCTCTAAAATGGAAGCTCGCTGCAAAGAGCCTGGAAAAATCTAGACTAATAGCTGAAATTCTGGAAACCCCATTTTAGAGCAAGAAGCAAAAATAAACAGAATATTTATTTTAGCAACTGGATTTAATTTTAAAGCCAAGATTGAAGATAATTCTACAAGTTGAGCCATGTGCAGAATTCTGGCTTGTTTTAATGCAGTTGGACTTGCTAGACTAGATAATGCTAACAGTCCTTTTCAGTCCTTAAAATGTATACCATCACAAAAATTAATAACTAACAAATGTTTGTAGAAACTGAAAAGGGCTGGAGGGGGAAGAAAAGTGCATCTTTCTCAGCTTCACTTTCTCCTAAAATGCTGTCATGCCTCCGTCTCTGACATCATGTGGTTTGTATCACAGAAACACTAAAACTGGACCTGTGTGGGGACATGCATGTAAGTCTGGTAATGATCCACCTTACTGCCATACAAATACATACGCAAAAAAAAAAAAAAAGGAAGAAAGCATAAATAACCACCCCAGTCCTCCAGATGAGATGCTCCCTCCCTCATGTAATGAGGTCTGTAGCAATACTGTGAACTGAACCTCAATGCTGCCACTAGAAACCCTAAAACTTTGGAGATTTAATATGCTCTGCAGTGTCTTGCACTGTCCTGAACACTTTTCTCATCATCCTTCTAACACAAACCTCAGCTATTCCTGTGCCCCTTTGAATCTCTAGCCTTGTCACACCACATGTGTACCTTTCCTTCTCCACAAAGGAGGACTGTGGACATGCTCACATCTCCAATAGTGACTTTGATTTTCTGCTCACTGAGAAACGGTTTAGGTATTAAACTGCCTGTTTTTTTTCCCTACAGTAACCACTGCTGAATTAGACAATTACCACAGCAACATGTCAAAATAGCTTCAAAGAAATTCACCTGTAAAGAAATAAACTTAGCTCTATGACTAAGCTTTCTCTGCTTGTGCTTCAGGGAGGAAAATAAACTTACTCGATGATTTCCCAAACGGGTACCTCACTGAAGAGGATGAAGCTACGGATATTCCCAGATCCCACTAGATTGGAGGGAGTGGACTTACTTCACCACAGACCACCTTTTTACGTACTAGGTTGGTTAGTTTCTTTCAGTTCTCAGTGACATTAATCTTTTTGAAAGTAAATGCACTCTACAGACTGGTGGAAGGGCAACATCTGACTGTACTGTTGCCAAAAGGTAGAAAGTTCTTGATTATGTCTTTCCCATTGGGAAATGCAAATGAATCAAATGCGTATCTGAAGATCTTCCAAGGAACAGACAGATAATTATTATTATTAAGAAAAAAGTCCCTGCATACTACAAGCTTTATGGAAATCTCTCTACTCTGTGAGTTTCAAACACTTAACTGAATTCCAAAAATTATCTTTAAATGCAAGATTATCTATTAGATCTCCTTACTGCATTTCAAGTTCTATGCAAGCACAGAATTTCATGGCAAAATTAGAAGTACGGTACAAGAAACAGTTTCATTAACTGTCCATCATGGAAGCTGCTGTTTAAAACCAGTTCTAAAAAGTGCACTCATTGCATTCTGTATGTTGATACTGATTATTATTAGCATTAATTGGTTCTTTAAAATACATGGTTGCAAATTATAAATTTTATCTTCTGTTTCCTAATAAATGCTCTCCTAAAAACCAACTAATTTCATCAGAGGCAAAATTAATTCGATTTGAATAAAGTATTAATAGCATGTATAAAGCTGAAAAAATATGGTCATTCAGACTATACATGTACTTAAACTTATCAGAATTTTACTCAGAATTTTGTACCATGACACTGTGATCTAAGGCAAATGTCCCAGTTTATATAGTTGAATATTTACCTTTATCTCAGGTGAATAGGACATGCTCTTTTGCCAGTCTTTTTCTCTTTGATTATGTTAAGATTGAAGAACTAAAAGTTCAGATAATGCAAACAAATAAGCAAAACCATTTCAGCCTAAAACAGAATATACTGAAAAAAACCATATTTTCTTTATGTTTTGTTTTTGTTTCTTTAAAAGATGCATAGTCCAATGTTCTTTCACTTTTGAGCAACAGAGCTATGAGACGTCCAAAACATCAAAGGAGAGAAAATAAAGAAAATAAATCAAAATGGACTATTCAGATATAGAGAGGACAAAAACATGCAGGTAGAAATACCAACATTATCATCTATAAAACAGGCTTAGGGACGGTGTGGGGGGATTGATTTTTTTTCCTAGTGAAGCACTGCCTAACATACTGAAATGTTTTCCAATGACTGCTACCCATTATTAAGCTCCAGATCTCTGTCAATGTGTAAAATCTTGCTATCTGACACAGCTGAAATTTTGTCTTCTGTATGTGTGTGTGTGTGTATATATATCTGTATCTGTGTGTGTGTATAGTACAAAAAGACAAAAAGCTTGGAAACATTCTACTCTTACAAAATAATTTTACATTCACCCTGAATAAAAGTTGAATCAGGAGATTTATCTACTTCAACAGATACAAGATTAAGGACACAAAAATTCTTACTTTATTTAATCAGCATAAATATTTCTATAAAAGTTAAATTTCAAAAATTATAATCTCAACGCTTTAAGAAAAAAAACATAAACTGTAACAAATTCCACAATCCACTGAATAAATCAAACAGGAAGCAAAACAGCTTCAATGCACACCCAGAACTCTGACAGTCTCCCAGCACTGTTGGATGAACGGTGTCTACAACACTTGCAGATGATCAATTTGGCATCTCTCGTGCCAAAATGGCACAACGGGCTCCCCTTTTTATCTTTACCTCAGAGAATACAATTCTACAGGAAACTGGAAATAAAACTCATTAATCAGTGTTCAGTGAATGCCATCTTTAGAAAAAGTAAGGGATTGTTTCTTTTGGAATATCACTTATCTTTTAATTCATTGTGTAGAGTAAGAGCTGACAGATCCATCTGGTGTTCTGCATAGGATAAATTCCAAGAGTACACTGGTTGGTGTACACTCCATTTACTTCGCTAGGGTAAACAAGAACTCACCAAGATAAAAACCAAAACCCAAATGAAGCATTTGAGTCCTTGCTTCTGTAATCACTTTTTCCCTGACCTGTCATGATGGCAGGAGTAACAGAAAAGAAGCTCTCAAAGCTTTTTGGTGCAGTCTGGTCTATTTGCAGCACAGAAGGAATAAAAGATTTAACTGGACTGACTTACTATTTGGATAATGATCTCATCTGAATTGAGCTGTGAAAATACCAATTTGCTTGAGATGATATAACTGCTGTTGCAAAATCTAGATTCCTCTAGTAGTAGCTCTCCTAGAAAGAAGGCTTTGTTACAAGACAGAAGTGAGAGGCTCTTCAAGCAGATGGTCCAGTTGGTACATGTGCACAGCCAGGTCAGAGCTGCCAGCTCAAGCAGACTGGCAAACTCTCAAGCAGACTGTCTTCTCACAGCTGCAATTTGTGATCTGTGCCCTTGCAGGTTCTACCCTTGTCAGGCTGAGATGCACATCAAAAGCTTGCCTTTGTGTTTGGAAAAACTCAGCATACACCAGGCTTTGAGGCCATCACCACTGGCTTCATTCCTGGTGTCCTCTGCACTGAAGGTTGATCCCTGTTTTGCAGCATTATTTTAAGATGCTGCCTGAGTAATTCTGGATAGAACACAAGAAAATATTGCTTATCTTTCACCAAAATTCACAGAAAATTCCATTTCCTCTGGACTGGAAGAGACATACACAGACTGGTGCTGGAGATGCCACAATTGGTGAAAATTGTGTTCTTCAGTGCTCAAGGTATGTGTCTTTGGCTTCAAAAACATTCACATTTGTTTACTGTGCATGTTTTTTTCCAAGAAAGGAAAGAACTACTTTGTTCCTTTTTTACTATAATCAAAATCTGCTATCCCATTTAGGGAAAGGGAACACAGAAAGCAGAAGATATTATATGGTAAAGTTATCCTTTTTTATTTTTCTTTCTTAGTATGGCATGCTTATTTTTTTACAGTTTCAAAACCAAACTTAGGGTAATTCCTGCCCTATAAGCAGTATTTGTATTTGCTCATCATGATCATGACCTTGGCATTGTGATTTATGGCTTCTGAGTCCTTGCAGCTGTACTGAACTCTCCAATGCTTTTACAAAATATTGGAATAAAAAAAGAATACCAGTATTCACTGAAAAGTGTTTAACAAATTATCAGAAAAATTCTAAAGCATTTAGCAGAGTCTTAGTCCTTTTACCTAGGATACGCCCAGTAGCTTTTCTCCCAACTGCAGGCTGAAATAAAAAACCGCAGAAATTGTACAGTAGCATTTCACTGGAGCGAAATACTGCTTGTAGCATGTGCACACCCCAATTCTCTGTATTCCACAGACACTGTCTTGTATGCAGGAGGGCTTAAAAACAGCTGAAACTACAATGAAGTATGCTGAAAGAACATGAACATAGCTCCTTTCCCCAAATGTCGAAAAACTTCTGTGAAATAGATTTTGGCTTTTTTATTACCTGTTACAACAACATCATATACAAATGGTCTAGTTGGGTGGCTCATAAACAAACAAATATGACACGTTAGGTTAGATTACACGTGTGTGTCAGAAATGTAAAATTAGCATGGTGGTCACAGTCAAACCCAGTAAAACAATCCTCTCCCTTGTTTTCAAACTTGTAGTTTTGTTTAAGGGTTGGGGTTTTTTTGTTTTTTTTCACAGGAAGCTATAAAAAGAAACAATAAGCAGAAAGTACTTAAACTGCAAGCAAATGCAAGGAAGAGATAAGGTGAAATACTAAAAATAAATCTGGAGCAGTTGCAAGCTGGTGAGGAAGCAAAGTAACAGTAAAACATCCATATCTTTATGCAAATGCAGTTAAAAAGAAAATAAATAAATAGGAACCAGCTGGTGAGAGGAAGAGCATGGTGGAACAATGCATACTATGGGAATGAAAACACAGGCTGTTATAATAACCTGTACAGGAAAGCTGCATGCATAAAAGAAGGTCAATGCACTATTACTGTAATCTGAGACAATAACAGTGTGCTAAAATATGAAGAGGAACAACAGCAATGTTGGACATTCCACTGTACCTGTGTGGAGACTGATAGCTTGTTCATACTCCAAGAGCCTGGCTGCTGACAGCCAACTCGGAAAGCCTGTGCCATTCCCCAAGAAAACCCAGGTCATCTCAGCAGCACCATCACTTCTTGACAGTACTGGAGCAAAAACAGACTGACCTGGGGAAGGTCTGACACAAGAAGGTGTCCTTGCACCTTACAGATTCTTTTCAATACTCACCAGTACAAAAAGTGACATTACCAGAAGTCTTATAATACAAATGTTAAGTGATTACATAGGAAAAGTGATACTGAATTCTACAAGAAGTTGTAAAAGAATGGCAGATAATTTAAATGTGTGCAAAGGAATGGTCAATCATTGTTTAACCTTTGGAAACTCTTGGGGAATTTGTAAAAATAAGTTAATATAGAAGACTGAAATTTATCAAACAGCAGTAACATTTCTATATTGAAGAATGTAATGCTGGAGGGCAAAAAAAAAAATCAACCTATACTCAACTAAGACCAGGAAACAGGAAACCTATAAACTCTTATAAGCAACTCCCTTAAATCCATAAAGAACATGAGATTATGGAACTAAGTCTAACCTTTAAATGGACTGTTTCTTTAGAATGACATGCTAAACCCTAAAGCTTCAATTACTATTCCTTTGGGAGGAGAAGACCAAGAAGGGTCTTCAAGCAGGCAGTGATCCCTCTGTGCAATTTAAATTACATTTTGTCTCCTGAAAATACTATGAGAAAATCCATAGAAGAATGCTGCTGAAGACGACTTGAGTTACACTAAATATGGATACATCATCCCATTTTCAAAGTTCAAATAATCCAGTTTCCTAAGGATAGGCTACCATTGAAAGTCTACTAAATGAGGGATCACAGCCTTCAAGCACTCTATATAGCTGCTAAGATTAACAGAAGATCCTGAAGATCTTGATGAGCAAATAGTAACATTGCTCAGAAAGCAGGAATTACCCTAAGCTTGTTTGAAACCATCAAAAAACAAGTGTCTAGCAGCACTGAGAAAAATAATGTTGACTTGTCCATTCCCTCATTTGCTTTCTAAGAGATCAGAGAAAAAAAGCATTCATTTAGGTTTGCTGGCAGCGTACTTATGTACACCTATCACTCACAAATAAGCAATTCCTTTATAAGGCAAATGAAGAATGCAAACAATTAACAGAGAAAACCTCAATTTGCCTTTTTCCTCTACCTGTCTTGGTAGACATAAGTTGTATTTGCATTAATAGTTAAAAACTGGGGCTACTGCACATTTTTCAAAATCATGAGATTATAAGAATATACTATACCTTGGTTGATTAAGTGAGGTAGCATACAAAGAACATAGTTTGAAAAAAAATAATATTTAACTTGATAAACTTAGCATTAGCATAGAGCAGATTTTTAAGTCTGACAATATTAAAACACACCTAAATTAATTCGAAGTCATGCTCCACCACAGTTTTGCAGGGAGAAACTGTTATTCCAATATGCATAAACTGTTTTGGATACCGTCAAACCGATGTTAAAACTAGACAGAGAGAAAAAGGAGAATACATCCCACCCACCTTTTCTCCCTGCCATGAAAACAAGAAATTCAGGCCCATTTGTTTAGAACAATAAAATTCTGGCAATGCTTTCTGAGGTGGACTGATGGGGATGTGTATTTTGTTTTACTTTGAAAAAAGTTGTTAGATATATTCTGCAGATGTAAAGATATATTCATGCATAATATTATTTAGCTCCTAGTTAAAATAGTGGCTTAAAGCACAAAACAAATACAGACTATGATACTGATCTCTGAGTTGGTAAAATGCTTTCATGGACCCACCAGAATATTAAAATACAAATCCCTCTGGTTAGTGACATTGTCTGAAATCAGTTCCCAGAAGACAGTAATGCAGAACACCAAGGCTATAGACATATCAGACTTCTGAACTACAGCGAAGCTTTTGAAACAGTAAATGAGTTTTCATAGATTTTTTTTTTCCTCCTGCAGAGAAAGATTTCACAGGATATTTTAAATGTTCAGTATAATTTAAAAATTCTAATTTAACTGCCAACAGTTTATGAACTCATCATTTCCATGAGGCTTGCCTTGCTACTTGATCACAGGAGTAAAAATTTCTTTGGACACAAAACACACATCTACAACTGTAATCTTAGAAACTAAATAACAAAGTGACTCAGCTACTATGTTTTCACTTAGATCGGCTGGTATTCAGGAAGTGAGACTCTGATTACTAATCATCTGAGAGAGCCCTTGAAATGATGAGTGACCTTTTAAAAGTTCTGAAGAATAAACATGCAACATGAAATCACTGGGAAACAGCTTCTTAAAGAAAACAGGTAATGGAGAAACTTAGTTGAGAAGGAATGCATATCTGATACATCCTAACTTCAATGTTTTGAACCCAATAAGGCTGAGCACCAGCCCTCTACAGAATGCAGGGTTGCTTGTTCTTCCTCTTAATAAAAACCCATACTTACATTTTATTCACATTCCCCATATATGCTGTTAACACTAGAAGACTACCCATCTCACAAAAATTCCTATGCTGTGTTGCCATATTGTGAGCTCAGAGAGTAGTTTACACTAAGTCCACCAAACAACTATCAGAAAATACAATTAGAGGTTTTCCAAAACTGCATTTAGAAAAGACAGTAAAAAAAAACAGAGTATGCTAAAACTGATTAAATCAAAGGTAACCCTTACAACCTTTCACTATATGCAGACATGATCTTTAGTAGAGCAATTCAAGAGGCATTCATGTAGAGGAATTCAATTTATTGAAATATAAGTCAGTAATTGGATCTGCCTAGAGTAATTGCATATCATAAACACAATGAACTTGAAGCCTTGGTGTATATCAATATGAATTAACTAACACCAGTGAGATTAACTGAGGAAAAGGAAAAGGGCTAATAGGATACTGATGCACTTTGAAACAGCTATGCTGCTTTCTCAGCTAGATATAGTACATGAGAAGCAGATAATATTTTGCTATATCTCAAGAATGTGTGTATGTGCTCAGATGCCCAGAGAACTGCAGACAGAGAGATGTGGAATGTTTCTGGCAATGGAAAAAAAAAAAAAAAAAAAGAGGGAGTGGGGATGGGGTGAGAAGCAGGGTCTTAAAGGGGGATGGGATTAGAATGAACCCTACATCAAAACTGTTCCATGTTCTCCCTGTCTGAAAGGGGATGGTGAATGAAGTTTTATTTTTATTTTTTAAAAACAACTGAAGCATCCAGGAATCTGGACATAGCAGAATTCAAGTATTTCCTAAAAGTACAACATAAACTAGCATGAAATCAAAAAAAGACAACATTCAATAAGGGCAAGTAGCAAGAAAGAGAAGTATATAAATACAGATTGAAGAACAGCTAGCAGTACTATAGAAAAGAAAGTGAATGTAAAATGGGTCACAACTGAGTAGGAGACAAAAGAATGACAAGAGGACAAAAGCAAAACTGAAATGTTCTAATTGAGAGATGTGTTAGCACTCCCGCCAAAATGCAGAAAGCAGTGATTGCATGCATTTTCAAAGCATCCAGCTTCTTGCTTAACATTTCAGCAAAGTACACAGATGGCAAGAGAGATCAATGGCCAGAGGTCTTAAAAATGTGACAGGAGGGAAGATACAGGAAGCCTTGATTCATATAGAAGAGTAGACATGATAGTAACTGAAGTGATATTGCTAAGATCCTAGAAAATCAGTTCTGGTTCACAATCAGTCCATAAACCCTCCATAGATTAACATTTTGTCCAACAAACAATTTTGACTTTAAACAAAAAAACAGAAGCTTATATGGGTAGTTGTAAAAACAACTGCAGCACTGAATAGAGCCATAACAAAACATAATGGAACAGAAAAAAAATTTCTGTAGGGTTACCATTAAAAAAAATCTGTATAAAGATTTGCTCTACCTTTCTTCCAGTTTCAAGTTTCAGCAAGAGCTATGAAAGCATCTGTGGCTGGGGTAAGCTTGAATGACTGGACAGAAATGTGCTAAGAATTTCAGGGTGAACTGCAAAGAGCTTTCTTTTACAGTGCCATCAGTCAAACTTGAGATTCATGCCCTTCACATGGCCACTCGATAAACTGCAGGACAATAAATCAACCAAATCAAAACAGGATGTGCAAGGCAGTTGCTGTGTTTCTTGAACACCTCCTCTGGGATGCAGATGCAAGACACCCAAGGGGGTTTGCAGTAACTTCCAGCACAGGTGATGCACACGCTCAAAATGGTCGAAATAATTATAAAACTAGATCCCATAACAGAATCTTCTGCTTGTCTTCCTGTCAACATTTGTAGCGTGCTGCAGGAACCTGCTTTTGTACGCCATCACAATCTAAGGTTATTTTTTCCTCAAGTTTTAGTTATGTTAGCCCAGAGCCTCTCCATATTTCCTTTGGTAACAGCTAAAGCTGCATAAAGTAACTATGTAAGTGCTACAAAAATGTTCAATTGACACAGTTTGATGGAGAATTTCAAATTGGGTAAGGGCATGCCCTTACAGGAAAGTGGAATGAAAGTTGTTGCAGTTCAGGCTCAGACTCCATGACGGATTCCCTTTATCCACCAAAATGTAAGTTCTGCCTTAGTATACAGATTGTTCAACACTTTCCACTCTTAAAATGTATTTTCATTGCATACAATTTTGCCAAAATAGCAGTTTGGGCTGAAACATTCCACACCAGATGCCTGCCCAAGGCTGAATTTTTTTGCACAAGTTTCAGCCAAACAATTTAGGTGTTCTATAAAACGAAGATGTGTTTTTCAGTATTAAAAGCATTTGGTGACCTTTTCTTCAAGAAAGAAAGCTTTGTAAGCGTAGATAAACTCTTCTACTCCATCAGATGGTTTGTGACACTAACGGGTACACATCCACCCTGATTGGGCAGCTGGATGCCTTTTGTAGGCTTGCCCAGCAACTCAAACCTCCATAGTCTGCATCCTCACTTTGTACACCTTTCTGTCAAGCTGGAGTCCTGATGAGAGCAGTCGAGCAGTCTAACCCTCTCTGGGGGACAACACATGATTTCCATCAGCTGTGAACCATGTCAGATGAGAGCTGAAATCAAAGCCCAGTTCAGAGCACGCTTTTCCGTCTCCAGCCAGTGACTGAGCTATGCAAAGGGCAATGCTGGGGGCTGCTTAGGAAGGAAACAGTGAAAGAACTTCAAAAACTAAACCCAAAAAAACAACCCACCAAGGACACACACAAAAAGAAAAATAACAACAACCACACCATATCTAGAGACTGGGTGGGCTGAAGAAGCTGGAAAAAGATGAGGAGTCTGGATCAGTGAGACAGAGCTCGCTACTGAAGAAACAGTTAAGTTCTCTCCAGGAGGCAGCCCAACCAACTTACTCAGGGATTGCAAATGGGTATTAACAGTAACAGATGAAAAGCACCAAGAAGTGTACAGAATTTATTTTGCACAAGTACCCTCAAGTCTGGCATTTCCTTACATTTTAAAAGTCTGCATGACAGCAATCTCAAAAGTCCTTTGTTCTGCATCTGAATCACTACTTTACCGTGTCCACACACACATTAGATGCTACAGCCGATCCAGCCTACAGGGACACCTTGGAGACCAAACACGATCCTTTTCCTTTTCCTCCCATTCCCTGACACTCACTTTCCTGATTTTATCATTTACTTTTATCATTTTTACTTTTATCATTCTGGTAAACACTGGATCCCTCCATGAGGTGACCAGAATCTGACAAACTAGCAAAAAGATAATCCAGAAGAGAAGGGTTGGGAAGAAAACCGGGAAGGAAGCACACAGGCATTTTCTCAGTGTGCAAGTTGAACTGGCTCACAGTGAAGATGAAAAGCGCCCCATCGGGCAGTAGGAAGGCAGCAGAACCACACCCCAGGGAGCAGGGGGGAGAAAAGCAAGGCCTCCCCCTTCTTTTCAGATAAAGGCCTTCACCATGACAAGCTGAAGGGCATTATTACAAAAGTTACAGTGTGACATAACAATTGTTCAAATCTCCCCATTGACTGAGGCTCCTAGAAAAAGAAGCTCCTTCCAGAAAACACGTCAAAACTACTGATATTTCTTCATTCAAAGTCACAAGTCAAGTCACATGCTGGAATTATTTCACTTCAGCAATGCTTCAGTGACTCACTGGCTGGTGTGCAGTATATTACCCACACAGAACTCATCTTTATTGTTTAGCTCCTATCTTACATAGTTAGAAAACAATATAGTTTTATGAAGTCACTCTTATTTTTCTGTAGTTCAGCCACACTGGTCCAATTGTATCCAGGGGCAGCCCATCCACTTCCAGATAAAAACTAGAAAAATAATTCTTCTGTTTTCATTAAAAGTTCTTCCTCCTTTACCCACATTACAACTGTACCCATGCTTAGACAACACACTCCAGACAAGTTCTGAAGAGTTCTTTCTACTTTTCATACAAAATAGCCTGCTGACCCCTCCACAACACCTGTGTGGCAATCCTCACAGTTAAAACAAATAAATAAGTCCTTAAACCCTCCTCAAAAATGGGATGGGGTGATCCAGCTCCCAACTGCAACACTTCTGTTTTAAAATTACAGCAGCGAGTGGCCTGAGGAGCAGCACTTCTGCCCCTGCACTGATCTGCCCAGCCTCTGGCTCTGACACTGAGCAGGTGGGCTGCTGTGACCAGCAAGTCACACAAAAAGCCTGTGGTCCCCCAGATACCTGTCAGAGAGTGCTAGCCAAGACCCCCCAAAGTTTCAGAGAGACCTGGGAAGAACAGCTCTCTTCATGCCATGACCTAAGAGCGAGGATGCTAATTGTACTTGTGAAGCTGCTGACTATCCTGAGCATGCAGAAAGATGTGCATGACTTAGCTTTCCAAATGATTCCCTGCAGATCAATCCTTATTGCACAGACAGACAAATCTGGCTGTGGCCTCTGCCCACCCCACAGTCCTCTGGACAGAGCTGGGCCTGCACAGATATGTATCATGAAGTGTTCTGAAGCAGGGAAAGGCTTGCCACACCACTCTCCAGCTACAGACCAGCATCATTCATCACATCAGCTGACAGGTTGGACTTGTGCACTTGGGAAAAAATGGGAAAAGCAACAAAAACCCCACCACACACTGAGCAGTCTGCAGCAAGAATCAAAGATTATTGCATCACATTCTTGTGCTGCATTCAGGGCTTTTTTGGCCTGAGCTCTCTTCCTGACATCATCTACCATGACTATCCTCCAAGTTCTGTCTCAGAGTTCATTTCCTCATGGGAGCTTAACAGAACTACAACTACACATGCACATTAAAAAAACTAAATATGCACACACTGTCCAAGTAAGCTCTCAAAGAACAAACTTCCAGTTGGTTTGCTTATCTAGTGCCAGCAATATACTTTTTTTCCAGCCTGTTGTTCTTATCTTCAATATTCTGACTTTATTGCAGGATGCTTAAAATCAGAACATCAGATGACTTCCCAACATAGGATTAGTGACAGGAGGCCTCTGGTGGAGGCTTCTCTGGGCTCCTGGAAGATGGAATATATTTTTTGAGAAACTCCATGTCTTTCTAGACTGTCAAGTGCTGAGTGCTTTTAATATTACATGCTTAATTGAAAATATCTTTACACTCACTCATGTGAGTTGGGTATACTAATGCTGAACACAAAATATGTCCTCTCAGAGTTTTGAATAATCAGTGTTTACATTTATATTTCAACATTCCAACTGCAATAAGTACTTAGTTTAAAACTGCTGCAAGTGTGTATCACATAGAAAAATAAAGTACCTCTGTAAGATATCTATAAGGATACACAGTAAAGAAAGCAACAAGACACAGCTTCCACCAAATAATAAGTGTGTTAATAAATTTGTATTTAAAAAAAATTAATATTTTCCTTTTTCCCTTCAGGAAGAGCGGATACTAACTTTAGTAATTTGGTTTCCAGATAACAGACAGGAAAGAATTTCTCTGAGAGAGATGAAAGGATTTAGGTAACACTGTATATACAATTAGAATTTCCAAATGTTTGTATCACTGGCAGTTCCTGTGGGTGCTGGGGAAAGATTAGGCTTGATGAAATTGCAGACTGTGCAAGTTTATTTATAAACTCAGTTGTGAAACACAATAAAAAAATTGAGTTTTGTCTCTATTTGAGATAAAACTCAATTTATTAGTGAAACATCTGAATTAAGTTCCCCAGTTATTTTCAACCTCAAATTCCATTGTGTTAATGTGAGCTGAGAAATAAATGAAGTCCCTTGAAAGCATTAGATTTCAAGTAACGGGAAGAGAAAAAACTACTACAGTTCAAGATTTCAATGTAGATATTTCACTGCCTATTTGGAAAAAAACAGAGATTTCAGATGTGTTTGTCACATGGTTCCACTTCCACATAGCAATGATCTATTCAGTTCAACTGCCATTTATTTTCAGCAGTAATTACTCATTAGCAGTTGCATTTTGTCAAGACAAGATTTTGCTATTGTGAAAATACTTCCTGGGTAGTTTGGATGACCTACCATATTCTAAACCATGTGTCCTGACGGCTAATTAAAAAATTGAAATTCTAACGAAAAAACTCCTCCCAAAAAAAACTGGAGGTCAGAAAGGGAAGGACACGTAAGTTAAGCAGGAGGTTCCTTTTGGTCCATGATTTTCATGAGAAATCTCCAGGTCAATCAGACAAACAAGTATTCCTGTTCTTAAGAGGGAAAATTAAGGTACTCATTACTGACAAAATAGGTTATAAACTGAATCTAATAATACTGAATATAGATTTGAAACTTCTGTAAGAATATACAGCCAATCTTGAAGAAGTTGTATTTAACCTGTTCAACTCACTCCCCAGAATACTTTATAGGGAGGAGCACATTCAGCCATTTTTTAGGTTTCAAACCTGTCAGAGAAGTATCTGACATGTATTTGGGTTTAACCCACTTATTACACCATGCTACTGAGAGAAGAAAGCAGATTATGTTCCTAAAAGTGTTCAGACAGTCCAAAAGCAAGCATTTCTTTTCAGGAACTTGGATTTAGATGCATTACACATGATCTTCAAAATGTAGGTAAAAGAATAGCAAGCTTTTGCTGCTAACTTGGCATGTGAGAACAACAAAAACCCCAAAACAATTAAAATTACAAGTCAGAGCATGAAATATTCCCTTCTTTGATTTTTTTTTTTGCATTGTCTCAGTTTGTCTAGACTTTGAAAATGTCCTACATTGCCTGTGTGCCAGAGAAATTGCCCTTTCAACCCACAACTCTAAGCACTTGTTTATGTGAAATACACTGCTGAGTTAGCCTTCACCTCTCAGGTCTAATCATAAATTATACTGCCAGGCAGATTTTGTAAAAGCTTTTGGCACTGATTTAGCCGTGGAGATTGAAAATAGAATACCAACATGGTAAAAAAGCAGTTATTGATGGAATATTCTCTTAAGCCACATATTAAGGCTCTCTAACACAAATCCTGTTTTAGTACCTAGCCAAACAACAACACTCAGCCCTTCAGAGCTTCTCACAGTGTAACAGAGCCTGAAGAATTGAATTAGCAAAGAAACCTTGAAAGCAATAAAGGGGCTTGCATAGGGTAGAGCTAACTGGCAAGAAGTGTGCATAGCAAATGCCAATATGGGAAATGCTCTGAGGTGGGCTAAGCTGCCATTTGATGCTCAAAGTCCCAGGTTAATGCATTAGCATGCCCAAACAGAATAAGATCCTAATTGAAACTCAAACTTTTCACAGTCTATTTGGGATATTTTCTCAGCCAGCCACCTCAATCTCCTTAACAGAAGCCTCTGACAGTAAAGAAAGTAAAACATCCTTCTTTACTTTCATTTTGGTAATGCAAACATTATTCACATGGTAGACTACAAGAATACACTTCTTTTTTAATTCTCCTTACTTACATAATAAATATACAAATGTGCCTGGGTTTTGGGTCCATAGCAATTAATCCCAGTCTTGCAAGATCAAAGATTATTGGGGGTGGGTTACTTAAAAAAAACCAAAAACACAAACAACCCTTTTGAGAGAAAAAGTGTTTTTTGCTATGAGGAGCTCTTCAAGTTGAATTTCAATGCTTCTAACATCCTCTTTCTGAAAAACACCATTGAAAAAACTGAAAACAATCCATTATTCTTCAACTGCAGCCCTCAGCTAGAGCTGACAAATGTCTGAAACAGATCTGAAAGTAATAGTCAAAATGTATCCAATTTCAAGAGTACTGCACTACTTACATTAGAACATACAGAGAAAATATACTCTCTAATCTCACAGAGTTAAAAGAAAATCACATAAGAAAAATATGTACAGCAGTTGGAAAAAAAATTCTTCTCTAGCGTAGCAAATTGTATTCAGCTACGAGACACCTTACTAATTGAAAAGAACCTTTTAATGACCTTTAAGCTCAACATTAATTCACTCTGTTGGTAGCTGTCCTTCCAAAAAAAAAAAAAGAAATTAAGATTCTCAGGTGTGGGTTGAATTGATTTTCCTGTTCTTTCATTGTCATTTTAATTCAGACTTCTCAATTTCTGTCTAGTTTCTTTCTACAGAGTTACTACAACATTTGGCAAGGAAAAAAGGAAGGATACTTGTATTTACCTCTCCCCCCCCTGTCACTCACCTCTCCCCCATGAAGTGCAATCTACAGGCTCTCCATTTGTCACTGTTGTTGCTATTATCATAAGAGCAAGGAAAACTTTTTATATCTTTTAAGAAAATCTCTTGGCAAGTCAAAGACAAGTCCTTACACAAGAAACTGATGCCTGAAGTCAGATTTCTGTTTTAAGTAGGAAGCTTCTATTAAGTAGGAAGGATGAAAGCTTAATTTACATTTTCCTCATGCTGTTGATGAAAATTGCATTTAAAGCCCAGCAGTCGGTCCTGACAAAACGAAAAGATTTGCCATGCTCATCAAAGGTTTAAACTGCCTCCTTCAATAGCAAGTATGAGAACATTTTAACAAATAATTAAAGCAGAATAATGCAGATCCAGCTCAGAGGTCCTTAAAAAACCAAGACCAGGCAAGTTATCATACTCTTCTGTAGGGGTGTGTTTTACCTTGGCCTACCAGTATAATCATAAAATGGACCACTGAACCACAATGGTAGCAAGACAAAGCAAGTATTTCATGTGTTGCCAGTCCATGCTCTTAACACTTTGTGTCACAGACACCCATCTGTCTCATTATCAACACATCTCTGGGAAGAAACAAACTTCCACTGCACTATCTCCTCCTTCAAAGAGATCCTGCATTAACTTCTAGAAAATCAGCAATAAACTTCCTCAATCTCTACCCAAAGGTGTCAGCTCTTTGTAATCATCTACCTTATCCTCCAAACAAAAAGCTCTACTGCTACTGGCAGACCTGACCTTTTGCAAAACTCTCTGCTTGAATGCTGTCAGACTGGAGCAGCTGCAGAAACTCATCCTGTCACTCAGCCAGCCTGTCCTGTTGGTTGTTCTTCCCTGCCACTGTTGAGATTCATAACATTTAACTACAAATAAGAGAAGCAAATGTCTCCATTTTGGCTGGCATTGGAAGAACAAAGAAAAACTATGACAAACTAATGAGGTAAACAAGACAAATTGAAGAAATATGTTATGCTTTATCTGAAGATGGGAGAATGCATGGTGAAAAGAGAAAGCATTCAAGTGAATGAAATACTGGAATATAAGGATATTAATGGCCTGGAAATAATCATGAAGATAGCATATGTAATCATCTAGCCTTACAAAATTTTCAGGTTTTTTTTTTTTTAAACAAAGATACTCAGTGTGATTCTATGTTTGGGACTCACAACCTTACTGAATAATGCTCTGCATAACTGTTTTTCTCCTGTGCAAATATTTACACTGTATTAGTGGAAGAGAAATCCATATTCTTCCATCCCTGGATTAAAGCATCACCACCAAGTTACACAAGAAGTCATGGCTAACTGGAAACAGCTGCTAAGCCACTTGCATCTCTGTTGTTTTATAATACCCACTAGTAACTTAGAGGGATCACATCTTACATCTGCTTCTCTTCACTTGTACATCAAAGTCTTAATAGATAGATTTTAAGAGAAGTTGTCGTTGAAGCTATGTCTTGAGGAGAGGCACAGAAGGTCTGCTGCAGCTGCTGCAGATGTTCCTCTGTGTGTTTACTAATAGCTGCCTGCTGAGTTTTAACATATTTGGAGCCAGGATTTCCAGATGTTTCCTCCAAAATTAATACAATCAACCAGGAAGTTTACAGAAATAAGATTATCTAAAAATTTCTCTCTTCTCACAATTTTATTTCCGATTTCTGCAGAGGAACTGTACACCACAAAGCAGATTTGCTGGCCTAACATAAATATGCACAACAACAGCATATCAAGTAATAGTGCTGCAGAAGTTCCCAGATCATAAATCATCACTATCATCTACCAGAGACAGTCCTTGATGCTCAGCAGCACTGGTCAGGCCACTGCATTGCCTCTTCCTAGTGCTGTTCATATGTTACCAGCACATCAAAATAGAAGCTAAGGGCTTGGCCTGACATAGATCCCCATCACCTCTGAGGAGACATTATCCATAAAGTCTGACAGTATAAATGAGATACAAACTCAACACACTAAAATCTAATGAAAATTCACACCAGCATAAACTTGGACAAAATTTTCCTGTCCATCCTATCCTACACTGCCCTCAAACAAACTCATCTAGCTTGTTTTCCAAATTAGTTATTTAAACAAAAGAGAAACCAAGATATGAATCACCGCCCCAAACTTTCAAGCCATGTTTTGTTATAAAATGAATCCCTGCCATGTCCCTTTATCAAATTTATCAAATATTTTCCCACTCCTATTGAAAAATTAATGTGCAGCCACTCTTTCTTATAAAAATATTAAAATAAAACCAAACAAAAGAGACTATACTGAGGAACCCAGCTTCAGTGCATGCTGCATCTTATTCAAGGACTCAAACTGTTTTCAGCCAGCAGCCCACAACAGCCTCTGATTATGATACAACATGGACTTATATTTCAGTGAAAATTTTGCAAAGATGTACACACACAAAACAGGTGTGTGTATTTACAGACTTTCTTACCTCCTGCCAGAAATGTTCTTTAAACAAAGAACTACCACTTTTCCTAATGGAATGAACATTTCTAAAGCCCCCAAAAATCTAGCTTCAATTAAGCAATATAAATCAAACCACAGTTTTGAAACATACAGATGACTCAGTTTTCTAGCCAACACAGCAAGAAGGTTTTTTCAAAGTATTTGAGTGATTTTTAGCATCAATATGCAATTTTTGTCTGTTAGACAGTTATTGTCCCTTCCTAGAAATTTCTTTTATTCTGTACTGGGAGAAAAAAATGCCCCCAAACCAAAACCCTACCCAAAAGTATGTAAAAGAAAGCAAAACAAACAAGGAAACATTTATGCACTACAGCTAAAAGACAGTCTGTATGGGGAAGTCTGTATTCGAACTTTCCTCCATCACAATTACATCAAACACATTCCTCCATTAATTACACTAAACACAGATAAGACTTTCAAAATCTTTACCTAGTATGAGAGAACAAGGACACAACTCAGGACCTCGGGATGAAATGTGTCCAGCTTTGTTTGCTGTTACAGAGCAAACTAATCTCTCTAGTTTGTGCTAACAATTCCATTCTTGTCGAAGTCGATAATACAGACCTGTGAAAAATACTGACTTCATAAAGTTTCAGGTTTTAAGAAAATTCACAGAAAATTCTTCATCAGCTTGCTATCAGGCAGCACCAGCTGGCAAAGGGCAAGTTGAAACAATTGCAACCTGTTCTGGAGAACACTAAGTTAGAAAGAAATTTTATAAAAGCACATTTAAAACAGTCTTGGCCTAATATCCTTTTTCAAACAAGCATAGTGGATACCTGTTATTGACCAACATTCAAACTGTTTCTATAGGAGCTTGTCCATCAGCCTCCCATCTGCTTTGCATCTCTATTCTCTTTCCCCTTCTGAGCTAAAAGTCATCTTGAAAATGTGAGGAGGATAGCAGTAAGACTTTGAATCTGAGAACATTGGACTCTGCAAAGAACTAGTGTTTTCTTATTAACCTTAGGGAAAGAAAAAACAACAAAACCATCACTCACCTTCAGGAAGAACATCATATAACTTACAGATCAAGCTTCACTGTCCCCACTTCAGTCCTACATTACCGCAACCAAAATGGTTGCTTCAGTAAAGGTACAGTAGCACCCTCTCTTTGGATAAAGAATTACAAATTGTCTCTCAGACCTAAAATCATTGTCTGAATACTAATTATTTTTATAACATGTAAATGTCAGCTTAGAACAACAAAGAACTGCATGAAGCAACTCTGCATTTCAAAGTTGGCAGCTACGGGTAATCAAAATACTGTGCTAGAATACTGCAGTGACAGAAACTACATAATTTATAGTTTCTACAACACTGCAGACTCTGGAGTGTATTCCTACAATGGCTGAAAAGAGGCAGAAGTTAAGCAGTATGGAATGCTTTTCTCTGAATATAGCTGTAGGAAAGCTTTCCACTCAGCAAAGAAAGGACTGGAATCTGCTCTTGATTCACAAATACTCAATATAAGGCATAAAACTTACTAAATGTCTGTGTGATTTAGCATCTCGAGATTTTCTTTTTTCCTTCTGCAAAACTATAGCTCCCTTTAGCCTTTTCTATGTTGCAAAGGACAATTCACCTACCAAGAATTGCTCTCTACCAAAAGCTGAGCTCTGCCTTGAAACAAGGGGGTACAGTTAAATTTACCTTTCAAAAGGAGCAAGAAGGTAATTCTGTTCAGCTATAACTAACAGATATAACTACTATCCAGTAGTAAGTAACACTAATTCTAACATTTAAGAACTAAAGGTAGTAATAATGATCTGGAACAATGCCTCTTATTTTATGAAAATTATAAAGCCAGTATGTTTGTCAGTATAACTGCTGTCAACCCTTATTGTCTTAGCCATTGTGCACAAGTCAGCAAAATGCTTTAGCAACTGGAAAACTGTCTAGATCTTTATCAAGAGCTGATCAGAATAATAAGATCACAAAACTTGTTCATCCATTTAATTAAAATAATATGTTCCTTACTGCAGCATGTACTTCATCACACTTCAGCAAACCAACTCCATTCCATCACTGTTTAAATAACTTTTCCATGGCAAAACCATCTATTTTGTTATAATAAATTGAGATCAAATGATACACATTTTACTCAACAGACTTTGTTCTAGACTGCGTCATAGAAATATCAGACTGTCAATGCCTTGAGAGACAGCGTTCAGTCTAACTAGACCTTTTTCTTGATCCTCAAACAAAGAATTTAAACAAATTAATCTGTGAGTTGCAAACTATTTATATATTAAAAAGTAGGAGGATATGAGCCATTCACAAAATATTCAATGGATTTTTACATCTCAACACACTCATGTCCCAAAGACAAACTCTGCCTTTGTACCAAAAATAATTAATGACAAAAGGTCCAGTATTTTATCTACTGTTAGCTATCTCTTGCTCTCCTCTTCTCAAAGACTTCAGAAACATCCATGGCTATTATCTGCAACATTTCTCTCTAAGCCTCTTTGAACTCTGCGATTTATGGTCTCCCAAAGCGCAAAAAAAAAGTCTCAAATATAGTAAGGTGGAATAAATAAAGCTACTTAATAGTGTTCTAGGAACAACCTTTTGTAGGATTTTTCAAATAACATGCCAAATTCTGTGAATTCTAGAGGACTGTTTTAGCATGAGCTGTGTTTCAACATATACTCCGCTGTTAAAGGTGTACTAGCTCTCAGTGAAGCCAACTGGAGTTTTACACCTACCTTCACAGAACACTGGGCAGATGTGTACCTATGTCACTACATTTGCCTTCCTTGTGCAAATGTAATTGCATGCACACAATCAGCACAAGAATAGCTCTTGAAAAAGCCACAGCTGTTTCTCACTTCAAGGATTAAATCCAGGTGGATCATATAACAACTCTTACACTTGTGTTGATTATTCCAAGTTTTAACATCGCAAACATTTTAAAAATGTGTAAAAAAATTGGGTGGATTAGGCCACCCTGGTTGGAAAATTTGGCAAAATCTATAACTTCATATAATTCCCACTGATTGAGGCATGCTGCAAATTGCTGGACCTACACAATAGACACAGCATCATTGCACTCTTTGCCAGTTCTTTTTTATTTTTTTCTATTGCCAGTTTCTTTTCCAGAAACGGAACTAACATACACAAACAGCTGTGAATATAGAAATGATCTACAGATTAAATTCAACTGGAAAATGGTCAAATTTTCTCTTCACCCAAGAGTCTGCTATTCTGACTTCTGTTTCTGTTGGATAAGATTGTGAATATTCATAGGAATATCAAAAGTCCAGTTTTATGGACCTATTTTGGAACATGATCTTGTTATTAAATACATTATGTTTTATAATACATTAGCTTCCAATGAATCACACCGTAAAGTTCTGTGTCACAGTATTTAATAAATTATGTTTTGCGAATATGAAGTCAAACTTATATAGTCCCTTTGTGAAGCATTGGGTTTAATTACTTAAATCAATACTTATTATTTCATCAGCTGGCATGGAAAACAAAGTTCCATCCTCAAAATACCACTGCACAGTTCCCAGTGTTATTAATTTCTTTTTTATTAGCATGGATAATACCACAAAAATATGCTGCTAGCTGAACCTACAAGCATGGTCCTGTAAAGAAATGTGCAACTATAGCCGATACCTATCGAAACCAAGTGAGCTCAAATGATTTCCAGCTCTTGTGATTTTATCATGAGTCATATCTAGTGTTTTCCTTGAGTCACACATTTAGCCTTAACCATGGTGCCCATAATTACATCTTACAATTTCATTACTGTGGTGAGAAAGAGAGGAATCTGTCAGTTTACAAATATTCATCAAGACACTACGCATGCAGGTGACACCCTTGGTCACATGCCAGACTATTTTGTATCAAACTTTGGTGAAACAAAACCAAGATATAGTTACAAAAGTGCTTTTCATCTGCTAATGGTAATTTCTGAGTGAATGCACAACAAGATCCACATACATGAATTCCCACGTGTCTTCTTTGCTGTGTAAAAATTTCAGAAATCGAAAGAACTTTCATTTTTTTCCTGACCAAGAGTAACAAGTATTTATGTATTGGACAGCTTTTGATAGCAACGGTATGCCACTCCACCCATGTATAAGATGGAACAAGACCACAACTGCAGGGACATAGATGAAGTTAAATCTTATGGTTGGGTTATTTTTTCCCTCTACCAACCAAAAAAAATTAATGAGTGGTATCAGTAAGTAAACAACACTAACTGGACCTTGGTTGCTAAAAGCTCTTATTCTGTTCTATGATTTCAAAATCATTCAAATACTATTCAAGGTGCAAGTGGACATGTAAGAATCAACACTTTATAAATCAGAAGGTGAGTGAGAAAACAAGTGAAGACATAGTTTTATATTTTAAAATTCATCTCCTCTGAAGTGCCTTGACACTCTAAGTTTTTGAAAAGCCGTAAATATCTGTAAATCTAAACCATTGCTGAGAGCAGATTCTGCTATTGCAGCACTGACCAAAACAACTTAAGGCAGTAGAGGAACAAGAAAAAAAACTTCTCCTGCCCTCATTTCCAACACGTAAAGTACTAAAACTTTCTCTCGGGTTGCACCCAGCAGGAAGCAATTCTGATTCAGCAATGGATTAAGTAGATGAACTAAGAGATCTCTGTCATATTAAATTATGATATTTCATATTTTAACAAACTTGCCATTTAATATAGAAAACCAAAAAGACCCCAAAATAAACTCTCTCCACAAGACATATTCAAGCCAGCATAAAGGCAAGGGTCAACAGAGCTTAATGCAGTATGGGAAATTTGCAACAAAACTAACGATGAGCTTCTAGAACATGCTGTCATTTGCTAAAATAAGTAAGAATGTGCTCTGGCTGCTGTTCTTAAAAACATTCCCATCTGGCCTCAGCAAACAGGAGAAAAGTGATGCAATTTTCATGGCACCCAAGGCCTCAAACACAGACACTCATCACCTAGGTGTTAGCAAGCCCTTACACAAGGCTTCTCAAATTACTGCTTCCCACCAAGACCTGAAACTGGCTCTCTTTAACATCTGTTAATCTAATTGGTTCCTACGAGCCCGTAACAATTAAACCTGTTGTTGCAAGGAGCAACAGGGAAAGGGGATTTTATATATCCACAGCTGGGCTGTTAGCAGAACAAATGGACTGCATCTTACTCAAGGGCTCTCACCAAAACTCAGTTACTAAAGTGTGAGAACAAGAACAAGCCTCAGATGAAGCTGATGGCCTCAGCAAGTGGGCTGAGCTCAATGTACTGATTAGCTGCTCTGTCACAACAGCAGTCACAAAGGGGGACAAAGGCTGCCCCATTTCTCTAGTCATCAAATGCAACAAAGTTAGTGAAAAGGATGTCTAGCCATGGCAAAGATGGACTGAAGAACTCATTCAAAGAGTAAACAGAATTTTTGCATGATCTATCATGAAGCTGACAATTTCTGGTTAGCCCATAATAAGAAGGAAAAGAATGGAACCAAAGTCCTTGCTTAGAATCAGAATGTTTTTTCAAAAGGGAAGTAATGCAACAGCTGAAGAAACTGAGCTCTTTATTTATGCAAAACACTTCAGGGTATTTCAAGTAGAAATAACTTTTTTTTCCTGTAAGAAGAAGTGAAAATGGAACTAATAATACCCAACTCAGTATCAGCCCTGGTCCATTTTCCAGACATTTAAGAACATCTCTGAGTATTCACAGCAGATTGTCACCCTCAAAAGGAATTTTCATACATCTAGGCAATTTGAATAAAGGCTTGCAGAGCAGGAGCTGTAATATACTCAGTATCCTTAGCCTACAGAAGAAAAGGAATAAAAACTCTGTAACAAGTTTTTCAGATGTCTAAGAACAAACACATTACACTGTGAGAAAGCAAGTGAGACTTGTGGATTTCTTGCAGTGTACCAGAATAATTAAACTTATTTCTTGTCCTTTCTACAGTTTAGTTCTAAAATGACTTAACAAAACCCTTTTCTATCCTTTTTCTCTGTGCTCTCTGCTACACTTTCCACCCTACTATTAAGCCCAACTAATACAATGCTGAATTGAGGTGATAACATCACAACCCTCAGAAGTTCCTCAGAAGCTCCTGCAACAGTCTAACACTTTTTGTGCCTCACACTTGAAAATTTTACTAGCTCCCATCTTAGGATGTGGGAAGAACAACTGTTATTTACTTTGTGGGAGACAGAGAATTAAGCTTTCAACCTTTGTTTCCTTGCTGTCTAG
Source organism: Passer montanus (assembly GCF_014805655.1). Taxonomy (NCBI): domain Eukaryota; kingdom Metazoa; phylum Chordata; class Aves; order Passeriformes; family Passeridae; genus Passer; species Passer montanus. Next base: position 13,200,442 of record NW_024366815.1, on the reverse strand, counting down.
CTGCTGGGTTTCATTTTTTAAACTCTTTTGCTTGCTATTCATCCCTTTCTTAATCTGTTTCTCTAATTTTCATCAACCTTTGTGAAACTCCACAAAGTCAACTTTTAAAAACAGAAATGCTTTTAACAGAGGAGTTGAGACTTGGTACTCAGAAGTGAATGCAGAAACTTCTCGCTTTTCCAGAGTATTATTGAAGATCTGTATATCTGAAAACCTGTTTTTTCCCCTGCTTTATGGATGTTTCCTTAGATCATCACAACTACAGATGACTACTACATTCCACAACTTCAGCCAAGAAATAACTTTTTTTTTCTGATCATTGCAATACACTTCAAACAATGGTCATTTTGAATTGAACTCAGGCAACATTAGAAGGTTGCTCATGGTATGCAGAGGTATTTGATGCTTTAACAAGTAAAATTATTGAAAGTGTGCCAATATAACCAGATTACGTTTAAGGATACTCAAATACCTGGAAACACACAAACCTTCTGACAAGCTTTCTGTAGGTTTAAGGTTTTGAGCTGTGCCTCCAGACACATTTAGAAAAAAGAACATAGCAGTCTTTCAGACTGTCACAAAACATGCTAAAAGATATGATTTTGCACAGCTAATCCAAATTACTACCTTATAGCTGTTAGTTGAGCACCATCCCAAAACAGAAGGGATGGATTTTTGAAATAATTTGCTGAAATGCAGCATAAATTAGTGCGCTATTACAGTTCATGCATTTCCTTTAATAAGAAAGAACTATACACACATATTGGTGATTAAAAGAAATAAAAATAAATGGGATAAAGGCTTCCCAAATGAGAGTCACGTCATCTAGTCCACTTTCTTTTGATTCACTTAGATTATTTCACATGCAGACAAAGCAGCATCCCCTCTACATTGCACAGCCTTGGTATGCTAGTAGTAACTCTGAGGTAGAGTTGTGCCAGCTGCCAGGAAAACAATAATTTAAAAAAATACAGTAACAAATAAAAATAATTTGATAACTATCCATGAGAATGCTGGGAAGGCAGACCTAGAAAATGCTTTAGTTGCATTAAATATAATGTTGTCTTTACATATGCCCATGTAAGAGTATTTTATTGTCATACGTCTAATGGATTTGACAGTTTCAGGAAGAAATATGAGTAAGAGTAGCCAATTTCATGAGAGAAATATGCTCAGCACAATCTGGAAAACTAGTTCGACTTCAAGGGATGTTTTCAACCTCCCTAATATAGAATTTCTTTTTGTTCTTCTCAGATTCAATTTTTCCAATACATGAAAAAAAAAATTATCTGCAAGGAAAGATTTTTCCCTCATTTAATAAAATCCATAAATCTTTAGAGATTATAATTTTTTTTCACTGTCTGCTGCATTAAATTTTACCCCCAAAAGAATCTTTATGAAAATATTTATCTTCCTGCATAATTTCTGTAAGAAGTGGATTAGAAAACCATCTGGTAAAGGACAATGGCAACCTTCTACAAGTAGACAAAACTATTTTGCTTTAGGGAAAAAAGAGATCTAAAGAGATATAAAAAGTGCAAAACCAAAGAAAATAATCAGCCCACATTCAGTACAGCATTTTTTTTTTTAATTACAGCAATATAGAATTTTATCAGGCTTTTAAACTCTATTTCATCAGAGAAACATTTAATACTTAGAAACAATAAAACACTTATTTTAAAGGCATTTTTCATGGACATATTGAAGTATTTTAGGAGACATATATAGCATAAGATTGACCCACTTTTGGGTGAGGTATGTTACCTCACCTCCTCCCATCCATTCCTCTTATCCATTTTATGGCACTGGAAGTTGGTAATATTCTCTCACTGTGATGTAGCCCTTGTCTCAAGTCCTTCAGCACTACCTAGCAGGGATCTGAGACTACTGCTCTGAGGGAAGCACTACCCCTACGCAGAACTGCAGCAGAATGATCAGACCACAGCACTCAACTGCCAGGGATACCTTACTACATATTAGTTGATGTCCTCGATTAAGTCACATCTATTATCTCATGCTTATTTAAAATCAGTGAAGGAATTCTGGTGGTTCCCTGGTATTTGTAACACGTTCAGCCACCAACCTTTGCTCATCAGGCTGGCCAGTTCTCAGTTTGTAACTATCATTGAAAGCTTTTTCCACGGTCTGCCCTCCAAAAATTATTAGGGAAAAATAGATTGTATTTTTATGCTTCAATTCCACAATTTTAGATGCATGAATTTGAACAGACATCAACAGGTTATTTTCTAGCTTGCTTAGAGGCTGTAATACCTTCCTCCACTTAATAGCTTTGGGAAGTAATCTAACAGCTCCAATAGTTTAAGCTAGAAAGGGCCAGAAGGATGTAAGAAAATTCCTCTACGGGACATTGAAGAAAAATAGTAAGATAGCCTCAAGAAATGCAAAAGGAATTCGTTATTTCAAGCAGCTCAGTTCTAGTTAGTAATAAAGTACTTGGCTCCACCATTGAATTCTGTGCACTTACTTTCTTAATAAAGTAAGTCTAGTCAGCCAGGGTTGAAAGCAGGTTTCAATGAAAATTGGTAGGTGAGTTCTGTCGCAATTTATACACATTTCACTGACAGTTTCTCTTTAAGAATATGTCTTTTCCCAGACATCATGACTGCCCTGTTTTTAAAATAATTATTTGCATGCACAAGGATATCTGCTTATCTTCAGACACATGTTAAGCATGCAACTCACAGATCCTGCACTTTGGAAAAAAGTCAGTATGCTGCAGTATGTGGTAGAAGAAAGAGGGTGGGGAGGAGAAAGGAAGAAAGGTAAAACGTAGTCCATTTAGCACATCTGAAAATAAGCTCAAGCTCTTTCCAGTTCCAGCAGCTGCCTATAATGGAAAAAATGAAGACTGGCCGTTGCCAAAGAAGTGGGCAGTAAGAAATAACAGATGTGAAATTTCAGCAACATCATTGGTTAGGTCAGTTTCACAGACGGCTTGAGAGCCAGGGTCCCTGTTGGGCTGCAGCATTCTTAGAAGCACACTTGCTTTTTTTGCTGCTGAACTGTTGCTCCTCCTGCTTAGCTGAATTCACTTGGCAACCTCGCCCATGAATGCAACTGATGAGAAACATCAATGTCCTCCCAAGCGTGTGTAAAGGCCCCTTGCTTAAAGTTAGTCACAACATTTTCCAAAATCATATTAATATTTCATGTCTCTCTTCCTCAGTCCTGTTCAGCCCTTTTTTTGTTTTGTGGAAACTTACAGTGAGTGGGGAAGACAGGTACTTCAAGACAAGATCTGATTACATGAGGATCACAAAGAAAGCAAGATCAAAGAAACCAATCTAATCTGTTGTATACATTTTTAAGAGAAAGGGCAGTGAGAGAAAAATGACCCTCAAAGAGTCAACTCCAATTACATAATCAATTTTCAAGGACGAATCAAGTTTCTTGACAGAGTTTAAAGCGGAAATTATGAATATAAGGTCTGTAGAAACTACCACATCAAGAGCAGCTCCTGTCACCCAATTTGCATGGTTAAATTTAAAATAAAATAAAAGGTTATATTTAGGCATTAGAAATATGCCTTGAAACTGTAATGCAAATAATAAAGGTAACTGTTACTTTTACTTTAAGAAAAAGTAAAAGTAACAGTTTTTTACCGTTACTTACTTCTTTTCCTAAATTAACTTTTACTTTAGGGAAAAAAAAAAACAATTAAAAAGTTGTATTAGAAAAAAATACATCCAGTGAAGAACACCTAGTATCAAAAACTAACATAATCATAACTGTAGCTGGCTGTCACAACCATTGCAAGACACTGTTCTGTTGAGTGCAAAATAAGGCTGTAAAACGCAGCTCTTAATAAGCCTAGGTTTCCATGCTATGTCTCATCTGGTATATTTATTACCTGTTGCTGAAAGAAACAGCATCACTCTTCCCACCTACTTCCAGCTGCTTATTGTGCCTTTGTCCCTTTTGTTGCATCTAGTAATTTCTCATCCACAGGACAAGCCAGGTCAGCATAGTTTCCTGATTTAGTTTTCCTTCACTGGCAGTTAGGGTTGTCTTTTGGTTTTTTTTTCTGAATCAGCTGCTTACCTTGAACTCACCTTGGGACTGATGCAAGAGAGGGAAAGAACAGGCTAAAGTATCCCTTTTGGCATCAGCCTGAGTTGCACAAGACCAGATGCAATATTAAACCATGCTCTGGAAAACATTACTAGCTTTCTTCTTGTAGACTAAATATTCAAGTGTCTTCAGGATTCCACACAATACAGTGAGTTTCTGATAGCTAATGGGAAACTCTGAGAGGAAAATCTGTAATACTATAGCAAATGAAGGACTCCACAGGACAACAAAGCACAATGACAAAGACTGAGGCTCAATACGTGGACAAAAGACCTTGCAATCTAACTCGACAAGAGGAGTAAGAAATTCATTACTTTTCCTAATATCACTTAGCTTAATAACAGAGGTAGAAGTCAAATGCAGGAGTTGGGACAGGCAGCTCTATGCACTACACCACACCTCATGCTGTAGCAACAATTGCTATTTATTCACTGCTTGTGGTACAGCATCTCCATGTCAAGAACCGCACTAGGTTCCATTAATAGTAACACAAAAATGAACTATTGCATTTGCTAATCTGTAAACATTTTCCGTTACTTACTTCTTTTCCTAAATTAACTTTTACTTTAGGGAAAAAAAAAAACAATTAAAAAGTTGTATTAGAAAAAAATACATCCAGTGAAGAACACCTAGTATCAAAAACTAACATAATCATAACTGTAGCTGGCTGTCACAACCATTGCAAGACACTGTTCTGTTGAGTGCAAAATAAGGCTGTAAAACGCAGCTCTTAATAAGCCTAGGTTTCCATGCTATGTCTCATCTGGTATATTTATTACCTGTTGCTGAAAGAAACAGCATCACTCTTCCCACCTACTTCCAGCTGCTTATTGTGCCTTTGTCCCTTTTGTTGCATCTAGTAATTTCTCATCCACAGGACAAGCCAGGTCAGCATAGTTTCCTGATTTAGTTTTCCTTCACTGGCAGTTAGGGTTGGTTTTTTGTTGTTTTTTTTTTCTGAATCAGCTGCTTACCTTGAACTCACCTTGGGACTGATGCAAGAGAGGGAAAGAACAGGCTAAAGTATCCCTTTTGGCATCAGCCTGAGTTGCACAAGACCAGATGCAATATTAAACCATGCTCTGGAAAACATTACTAGCTTTCTTCTTGTAGACTAAATATTCAAGTGTCTTCAGGATTCCACACAATACAGTGAGTTTCTGATAGCTAATGGGAAACTCTGAGAGGAAAATCTGTAATACTATAGCAAATGAAGGACTCCACAGGACAACAAAGCACAATGACAAAGACTGAGGCTCAATACGTGGACAAAAGACCTTGCAATCTAACTCGACAAGAGGAGTAAGAAATTCATTACCTTTCCTAATATCACTTAGTCAAATGGTGAGAGAAAAATGACCCTCAAAGAGTCAACTCCAATTACATAATCAATTTTCAAGGACGAATCAAGTTTCTTGACAGAGTTTAAAGCGGAAATTATGAATATAAGGTCTGTAGAAACTACCACATCAAGAGCAGCTCCTGTCACCCAATTTGCATGGTTAAATTACTTCAGTTTAAATTAAAATAAAATAAAAGGTTATATTTAGGCATTAGAAATATGCCTTGAAACTGTAATGCAAATAATAAAGGTAACTGTTACTTTTACTTTAAGAAAAAGTAACAGTTTTTTACTGTTACTTACTTTTTTTCCTAAAGTAACTTTTACTTTAGGGGGAAAAAAAATGATTAAAAAGTTGTATTAGAAAAAAATACATCCAGTGAAGAACACCTAGTATCAAAAACTAACATAATCATAACTGTAGCTGGCTGTCACAACCATTGCAAGACACTGTTCTGTTGAGTGCAAAATAAGGCTGTAAAACGCAGCTCTTAATAAGCCTAGGTTTCCATGCTATGTCTCATCTGGTATATTTATTACCTGTTGCTGAAAGAAACAGCATCACTCTTCCCACCTACTTCCAGCTGCTTATTGTGCCTTTGTCCCTTTTGTTGCATCTAGTAATTTCTCATCCACAGGACAAGCCAGGTCAGCATAGTTTCCTGATTTAGTTTTCCTTCACTGGCAGTTAGGGTTGTCTTTTGGTTTTTTTTTCTGAATCAGCTGCTTACCTTGAACTCACCTTGGGACTGATGCAAGAGAGGGAAAGAACAGGCTAAAGTATCCCTTTTGGCATCAGCCTGAGTTGCACAAGACCAGATGCAATATTAAACCATGCTCTGGAAAACATTACTAGCTTTCTTCTTGTAGACTAAATATTCAAGTGTCTTCAGGATTCCACACAATACAGTGAGTTTCTGATAGCTAATGGGAAACTCTGAGAGGAAAATCTGTAATACTATAGCAAATGAAGGACTCCACAGGACAACAAAGCACAATGACAAAGACTGAGGCTCAATACGTGGACAAAAGACCTTGCAATCTAACTCGACAAGAGGAGTAAGAAATTCATTACTTTTCCTAATATCACTTAGCTTAATAACAGAGGTAGAAGTCAAATGCAGGAGTTGGGACAGGCACAATACGTGGACAAAAGACCTTGCAATCTAACTCGACAAGAGGAGTAAGAAATTCATTACCTTTCCTAATATCACTTAGTCAAATGCAGGAGTTGGGACAGGCTGCTCTATGCACTACACCACACCTCATGCTGTAGCAACAATTGCTATTTATTCACTGCTTGTGGTACAGCATCTCCATGTCAAGAACCGCACTAGGTTCCATTAATAGTAACACAAAAATGAACTATTGCATTTGCTAATCTGTAAACAAATTATTAGTTCAATGTGATTTTACACCATCTGAAAGCTCCTGGTGCCTTCCAAAGAACTTGAAACCATAATATTTTTCTGACTCAGTAACATGTCCCTTCCTCCCTCTAATGACAAACAAAAAGAAAGAAAATTGAAAAAAAATCCACTTTTATTTTGTTTCTATTAAATGGAAGTGAGATGCAATTTGGAATTAGTACTTTTATATCATCCTAAAGTTCTCCACAGAAGGAGTAAACCAAGGTGAACTATATTAAAAATAAAAAAGAAAGGCAAAGCAGAGACACAGAAAGGAGATGGTTCAAAGAGGAAAAGCAGTACAGCTCCCTATTTCATCTGGCTATTAAAAAATCCAAATTAATACAGCAACATTTGTCGCATATCTATTTTTTGCTTCTAAAACCCCCTCTGTCTCTGTGTTGCTACGTGCACAGTACAAAACTATATTGATATAAAAAGACCATATATCCCAAACCAAACACAAATCCCCAGAATCAATTGCCTCTCCCCATCATATTCTGCTGTTAACTGCATGGATTTAACACACAGAGGGAGACACTTTAGTCACTTCAACAAGTTTTCTATTTCAGGCTTAAGATATAGCAGGACTTAATCAGAAACACTAAACGTCATTCCTGAAGTCACGAAATACCATCATACGGCAAACTTCAGCACACAGATGACAGAACATCTTGAGCAAACCACAACTTTTCTTCTTCTGATGGTTATCACATCACAAGGAAAGACCTGAAGAAAGATACTCTGCTTGCTTTCCTTCATCTCGATTTCTCCCAGTTGCTCCCAAGGCAAAGGCCCTCCAAGGATCCTATCTAGGAAATTTAGGTAAGTGTATTACCTGAAGGGGAACAAGACTAGCTAGTAAAAACATGCATTTTAATGTAACAGAGAAGAATATATGTCATATTAGCTGGCAGGTTCCAGAGTAGCTGTGATGACGTAAGTCCATGGTCCAAGAACAGCACCTTTGTATCAACCTCTGTCAAAAATACCAGCAAGTGGCTGGTGAAACTTCAGCTATTAAAAGAGAGGATCAAACCTTCACATCTTCAATGATCTCACTATCACCCACCAGAGTTTTGAGTGCAAAATATGGGTTTTTTGCACGTTAACACCTGCTGGTTTTCAGATATGCCCAGGACCAGCATCTAGCACAGCATCTACTTTTGCTGAGTTATCTCACTGGAGTGTGGATTACCATCATCTGTGATGTGAGGTCCTGGAATGATCTTAGCATCTCTGCACTAAGCAATCACTTCTTGGCTAATATTATATGGAAAACAAAAATAACTGGTGCTTTCTTGCCTAATACAATTTCAGAGTCTAACCATCATGTTTATTAGAAAAGGCATTTTAAGCTTCTATCCTACGTATATTGCAGAAAAAGGAGCACACACAAGTGAGGAACTATGTGAATGCTCAAAAGAGTAAGCAAAATACTGAAGATTTTATTAAGAGATTAGCATAAGCTAATTTGATCCTTTAGAGTTTTATATTAGTTGTTTATTTATTGCTTCCAGTTGCAATCTTATTAGCTATTTTGCTACAACTGAAGATTTTTATGTAAATAAATGCTTAACTATTTTCAAATGTTTCCCCAAGACAAATTATGCAATGCTTTTGAATAAAATGCAGACAACTTGACTTTGCTGTGTTCTAGAGAGAGATGACATTATTTACATATTTTGTTATGAATTTAAAATTTCAATTTTCTTCTAAACATATTAGATCCTGACAGAGTTAATCTTATCAGTTGTGCAATTTTATCATCGCCACTACCCTGTACACTGGTTTCCCACCTGCTGCTGCTAACAGTTGCTCAGGTTGTTTTTTAAGTTTGGTTATTAATGCCCATGCTAGTGTTTCTGTTCTGTTGTTAAGTGTTATAGGAATCCCCCCGTAGCTGGTCTGAGGCGTATTATTATAAAGTAAGTTATATTATCTGTAACACTAGCCAAAAAGCAATTCTATTTTAATAAGAGTCTCTCCAATTCTTAAGTATCATTTCTTCAACAGCATCAAACTTGATGAAAAGAATACCTGTATTTTTTGTTGAATATAGATATATGAACTGTCTATAATGCTTTCATTCCATCTGTGCACTGATGATAACATGGATACAGCATTTTAGTTCTGGTGATTGTCAGGCAGTGCAGGATGGCAGCAAGGGGCAGATTAAAATGTAGGCAGAAAAGAATTATCCAGAACTAACTGAAAAACTTTAAATTTACTTATCTAGTTTTTCTAGTTAAATACTAGCAGAAATAGAAAGGACATAGTAAATATAGACCTACATGAATGCAAATATTCTAAACTGATCAATGCCTTCAAAGTTGTAACTAAATGCTAATTTTTGAAATGAAAAGCAAACATACTTCTCAGGGGCCATTACAGAAAAAAAAAAACCAACAAAAAACAAATAAAAAAACCCCACCAACAAAAAAAAAAAAAGGCAAAGGCTTTTCATTGCATTGGTCACCAAAAGTCAATAACACAACAATGGAACAAAATACATGGGTTCTAAACATTTGCTGCCAATAGCAGCAAACCAAACTTAAATATTAAATATTTCATGTAAATTGGCTCTGCCATAGGAAACAGAGAACTAGAAACATTAGATTATTCCAAATAACTATCTCTTGGTAAGAAAATGCAGTTACTTTTTGGAAGTATTATTTTACTCTTCTTCCACTGGCCTCTTTTCCCAGGATGCTAGTGACAGGACAAGAGGAAGTGGCTTCAAACTGCACCAAGGGAAGGTTCAGGTTGGACATCAGGAATGATTTTTTGACTTAAAAGCTAGTTAAGCATTGGAACAGATTCCACAGGGATGTGGTAGTCACCATCCCTGGAAGTGTTCAAAAAGGAACTGCATGTGGCACTTCATGTCCTTAGCTGATATAGTGGCGTTTGGTCAAGGGTGGGACTCAATTATCCTGGAGGTCTTTTCCAATCTTAATGATTCTATGATTCTCTTCTGTTTTATGATTATTAAATACAAGTAACACTGATTTTATCTGTGTGTTTATAAGGCTTTCTTTGACAGCCTACACCTACAGACAGGTAAGTGTAAATAATATATTTATAAAAAGATTATAAAACTCACTTTATAAAATATTTGAAATTTTTAAAGTTCTTCCTTAGATCCTTCTTGCACTTTTCTCTAGTCAAAATTATACATATTTGGTACACACAATGCAAAGAATCAGCAGTAAGCATAGGGGATCAGGAAAATAATTTAACTTTACAAAGGATACCACAGTTTGCAGGGGCAGAGTTAAAAACTACAAATAAAGACTGCAGTTTAAAGAAAAAAAAAATTCAACTTGTAAGCCAAATTCAATAAGTAATTTATTAACTTACTTCAGGTTTCTAGAATGATAATCTTTAATGATGTATTCTAAAATGATATCTCATTTTATAATTGCTAAATGTATAAAACCGCATTATTCTGAAAAGCCAATTCAGGCATCATTATATTAATACAATGGGTCAAGTTACACTTCAACAAGCACAGGTTGAACTGTTACTTTAAAGTTTTTTCAAAGTCAGGGTGATATGAGGAGAGGCTTCACTTACCAAGAGCAGCCAATGAGACTACCTCCTCCTCTCCTTCTTAAAATTTCTGCTTGAAAAAGTTCTCTGAATGCTCTGAACAGGAACTTGGTGCTCAGAAGAAAATATCCAAAAGGTATAAACTACTGAACATCTTTCATCCTTCCTTTGCAGTAGTAAAACTTCAGCATGTGAAAACAGAGAAAATATGATCAGAATTTCATTGACTTACCACTGTTCCAAATCCTTAGGTCTTAGTCAACCCCTTCAGATGCCTGGCAATACCTATGGAAAAAAATGATGTAAAACATAAGAAAGGTACAGAGACAAAAACATCAAAACAATATTCATGATTAGTATTGGTGGCTGGAATGGTAAAAATGTTGCTTGTAAGAGATTATATGCACATGGGTAACATTTCCCTACCAGGCCACTTTTGCTTGGCTAGAAACGCAGCATTCTAGGCATCACTCCAACCATGAAGGCACTAAGAAAAAGCACAAACCCAGGACTTTCAGGAGGGTAGCCTTCCGACTCTTCAGGGATCTGTTTGGTGAAGTAGCCATGGGATAAAGCCCTGGCTGGGAGAACGGCCCAAGAAAACTCACTAATATTCAAAGATCACCTCTTCCAAGCTCAAAGACTGTGCATCCTAACAAGGAAGTCAGGCAGAAATGCCAGGCCTGCATGGATGAACAAGGAGCTTGTGGACAGACACAAACCAAAGGGCAGAAGCTAGGACAGGTAGCTTGGGAGGAATACAGAGAGGATGTCTGAGAAGCCAGGGATAAGACCAGGAAAGCTAAAGCCCTGATAGAATTAAACCTCTCCAGAGACACCAAGGACAACAAGAAAAGCTTCTACAGGTATGTTGGTGATAAAAGCAAGATGGGAAAATGTGGTCCCTCTCTGCAAGGAAACAGGAGATGTGTTTACCCAGGACATGCAGAAAGCTGAGGTACTCTATGACTTTTTTGCCTCAGTTTTCACTGGCTAGTGTTTCAGCTACACTGCTCAAATTGCAGAAGGCTAAGAAAGACATGGAACTACTGGAGAGGGTCCAGTGAAGGACTACAAAGATCATAACAGGATCACAGAACATCCTGAATTGGATGGAACTCACAAGTAGAGTCCAGCTCCTGGCTCTGCGCAGGATAATCCCCAAAATCACTCCATATGACTGAGAGCATTGTTCAAACACTTCCTGAACTCTGTCAGGCTTAGTGCTGTGACCGCATCTCTGGGGAGCTTGTTCCAGTGCCCAGCCACCCTCAGAGCGAAGAACCTTTTTCTAATATCCAGGAAATACAGCTTCATGCCGGCTTCCTACGTCATATCACTGCTCAGCAAAGAGATCAACAGTTACCCATTTCAACTTGTGAGGAAGTTGTAGACTGCAGGGTTAGGGGACCGGAGTATTTTTCTTCTGAGGAAAGGCTGGGAAAGAAACCACACACTGTAGGACAAGATCAGGTTTGCAACCATCCTCAGGAAGGTGCACATGTCCATGGAACCTAATGGTACAGAAGTCCATGGGACCTGATGAGATACATTCTGAGTAAACAGGCCACTATCCACTACATATGAGAAGTTGTGGCAGTCTGGTGAAGTTCCCATTGACTGGAAAAAGAGAATTGTAACCTCCATTAAAAAAGAAAAAAAATGGGAAGAAGAGTAAGGCTACAAGCCAATCTTTCTCATCTCTGTGCCCACCAAGACAATAGAGATCTTCCTGGAAACTATGCTAAGGCACTTGGAAAATAAGGAGGTGACTGGTGACAGCCAACATGGCTTCACAAAAAGCAAATTATGCCTGAGGAATATGGCCTTCTATGATGGGATTACACTGTTGTAGATGAGGAAAGAACAACTGATTTCATGTACTTGAACTTGTGAAAAACATCTGACATGGTCCTTGTCTCTAGATTGGAGAGACATGGATTTGACAGATGGACCACTCAGTGGATTAGGAATTCGCTGGATGGTTGCAGTCAAAGAGTTGCAGTCAAAACTCATGTCCAGGTGGAGACTGGTGCTGGTGGTGTTCCTCAGATGTTGGTTTTGGAACCGCTGTTGTCTAACATCTTTGTCAGGGACATGGACAGTGGGACTGAGCACATCCTCAGCAAGTTTGGTGATGTCATTGGGCTGTGTGCAGTCAAGACACTGGCGGGAAGGAACAACATCCAGAGAGAACATGATAGGCCTGAGCGGGGGGGCTCTGCAAACCTCATCGAGAAGAATCCTGTGGGAACATGCTTTGCAGGAAATAGGGGTCAAAGACAGTTAGTCTTCCTCCAGGCTCAAGAATGATCCATCCTGATGAGCAAGAAATTGAGCAAATGAGGCTAGGGACCTGCATGGATAAACAAGGAACTCCTGTCATTAATCAAGAGTAAGCAGGAAATACACAGGAGATGGAAGCAGGATCTGGCCATTTGTAATTAACACAGGGAGCTGTTAAACTAAGTAGAAATGACACAAGGTAAGCCAAGGCCCACCTAAAATTAAATCTGGCCAAGGATGTCACAGACAACAAGAGGGACTTCTTCAAATATATCAATAACAAAGAAAAATAAGAATTATGTGGTCCAGTTGCTAAATGGAAGGAGGGACCCCAGTGACAGAGAATGAAGAGAAGCCAGAAGACATTTCACTGAATGTCTTCTTTGCTTCAGTCTTCACTAACAAGACCAGCCCTCGGGGTTCTCTGACCCAGGAGAGCTGGGTAAAGCAATTCTGGAGTGAAGACTTTCCCTTGGTCAAGAAAGATAGGGTAGAGACCACGTAGATAAACTTGACATCCACAAGTCCATATGTCCTGATGGGATTCATCTACAAGTTCTGCAGACATGATTGTGAGGCTGCTCACAATTGAAGAAAGCAAATGTCAACCTAGTGTTCAAGGGAAAGAATGAGGACCCTGGGAATTACCAGCCAGTCACCCTCACCTTGATCCCTGGAAAGGTGATTGGGAGCACCTCATTCAGAAGACTATACACATGGGTGATCAGGAATAGTCAGCATGGATTTATTCAGTCAAAACCTCCTTGACCAACCTGATTGCCACCTTTAATGAAACCACTGCTTGGATGGACGAGGGGAGAGCAGTGGGTATTGTCTGCTTTGATAGTAGATTTCCTTAGACAAACTCAGGGATGTAGTCTGGATGAGTGGACAGTGATGTGGATCAAGAACTGGCTGAACAGACCCCAGGGGTTAAAATCAGAGCCACGGGGTGTAGCTGGAGGCCTGTCCCTAGTGGTGTGCCTCTAGGTTCAATGTTGTATTGTTTTAACTTATTCATCCATGGCTTGGATGAAGGGGCAGATGCCTGCTCAGCAAATTCACTGATGATACAAAGCTGGGCAAAGTGGCTGATGCCTCCAAGTGCTGCACAGGCTGAGGGAGATGGGCCTGTTCAGCCTCGAGAAGAGACAAGTGAGAGGGGACCTAATTAATGTCTACAGTATCTGAAGGGAGGTATCAAGACAATGGACCAGGCTCTTCTCAGAGGTGCCAAGCAGTAGGACAAGAGGCAATGGGCAGAAACTGATGCACAGGAAATTTCACCTGAACATGAGGAAGAACTTCTTTACTCTGTGGCTGACTGAGCCCTGGAACAGATTGCCCAGAGAGGGTGTGGAGTCTCCCTCACTGGAGATGATTTAAGAACTGCCTGGACACAATCCTGTGCCATGTGCTCCAGGATGTTCCTGCTTGAGCAGGGAGCTTGGAACACAGGATCCACTGTGGTTGGTCCCTTCCAACAAAATCCATTTTGTGATTCTGTGACCCTCTAGCAGACTTCCAGTACCTCAAGAGGGCCTTAAAGAAAGCAAGAGAGTGACTTTTACAAGAGCATGTAGTGATAGAACAGGAGGTATAGGCTTTAGACTGAAAGAGGGCAGGCTTAGATTAGATGTGAGAAAGAAATATACTGTGAGAGTGGTTAGGGATTGACACAGGCTGCCCAGAGAAGCAGTGGATGCCCCATTCCTGAAATTTCCAAGGCCAGGTTGGATGGGGCTTTGAGAAACCAGGCCTAGTAGAGGATGTCCCTGCCCACTACAGGTAACTGGAAGCAGAAAACCTCAGAACAGGAGGTAGAGGCTTTAGACTGAAAGAGGGCAGGCTTAGATTAGATATAAGAAAGAAATACACTGTGAGAGTGGTGAGGGATTGACACAGGCTGCCCAGAGAAGCAGTGGATGCCCCATTCCTGAAATTTCCAAGGCCAGGTTGGATGGGGCTTTGAGAAACCTGGCCTAGTAGAGGATGTCCCTGCCCACAACAGGGAACTGGAAGCAGAAAACCTTTGAGATCCCTTCCAACCCAAACCACTCTGTCATCCTGTGATTTTGTGATTCTATTGTCCCTGCCCACTACAGGAAACTGGAAGCAGAAAACCTCTGAGATCCCTTCCAACCCAAACCATCCTGTCATCCTGTGATACGGATTATATGAAGCAGTAACACATAAACTAAGCACACACAAAATCACATTGTTTTCTGTTCCTCTATTTTCCTAACGAAGTATACCAAGATCTGAAAATACATTTAGGATTATTCATATATTCTGTGGCAATTTATAATAACACTTTTAAAATCAAGTATGACTTAGGAAGAACTCCAAAAGTTCCTAAACCACTGCAATAAAAACCTGACTTACGTAGACTGGTCATTCCAAAAATGCACCTATAAACTTCTGCACCCTATTTCACAGAATTAAGCAAGGACAAACAAATTCTTGTACCTGAGATGGTACAATCCCCTGGAGACTGGCTGCCCAGGGCACACTTCCTGAAATGGAGCTGGGGGTCTGGGCAGAAAGTGGTCTAAACATGAACCAACAGTTAGTGCTGGCAACAAGGAAGGCCAAAAATATCCTGGGATATGTCTACAGGCTAAGATCCCGCTAATAAGCTATTATTCACCTTCAGCCAACATTTTCAGGAACATGCATCTTGAAAAGTTTTGTATTCCTACTACCAAAAAGCAATAAATCAAGGTGACAAAAGTAAGGTTAGGCTGATTCAGCAATACTGAAATACAAAATTTCCCATGGTAATAGCAAATCCTGCATTTTTATACATTCATCAGGACAAGATATATGAAGAAATTCCCCTTACATAAACAAAGTGAGTCAGAAAGCCAGTTAACTCTTACAAAGGGAGATAATTTGGCCTTGGTGAAGATGACTTAACAACAGAAAAGCTGGTGCAGAACTTCCAACAAAGTGTGCTTCTGAGGACAAAGAAAAGTGTACTAGGAGCACTGCAAAGTCAAGATTAGCTTGAAATGGCCTCTGAATTCCTGGCACATATAATATTCCTTCAGGAAAAAAATATTAAATAAATACCAAAAAACACCAACTGACTGGACCAAGCAGCCATGATTCCTTCAGCTTTTCTGTCTCAAAAACAGTTAGCATGGCAATGAAAATACAGCAGTGTTAGCAGAGACTATTTTCAAGAACAAAAAGGGCCAAATTGCTTTCCTTAAACTCAAGTACCAAAAAATGTAGGATCAATTTTAAGTACATGTAAATAAACCTAATGGTCTGAATAGGTGCTGCTTTTAAGGAAAATTTGCTTGCTTGGAGTCTGCAGTCCTTAAAAAATAGTACAGGCAGTGTAAGACAGCATCAGCCCATAGAAGAAGCTGTAGAAAAGCCTCTCTTTCACAGAGCCATCCACCTGCCAAAGGCACAGCAGTGTTCTTCCTCACAAAAAATAAAAAAATACTAAAACTTTCAAAAAAGAGGAAAGTAAGTATTATATCTTAAAAGTCTCCTTTTGTCACCACATTTGAGACAAAGCTAAAAAGAAGAAAGTCCACACACCTTCCACTACCCCATCACCACACAGGCACTTCCCTTACGCTGCAAAAGGCCAAATTCTCCCTAACAAATCAAAATGGGAAAAACACATGTATGCTTTCATTCTTTCTCTCAGGAGGTCTTACAGATTTTGCAATAGCTCAGACAGATTTCTAGAACAGCTGGCAAAAACACACAAAATCTGTTTCTTTTCTACTCAGCTAACTGTAAATTTGGTTGCATTGGCTCCACCCCTCCAAAAAAGGTGGAAATACTACAATCTTAATTTTTAGCTGCTTTCTCATTTGAAAGGGATAAATGTCTTAGCATAACTAAGGAAGAAACAGTATAACAAGTAGAACCACTGATTTAAAGTTCACTTATTTACAGTCAACAGGAGAATCAAATAGACTGGATACTGCTAAGAGAACACAATGGGTTTGATAACATTCCCATGTCACATACCCTGTCTTTGTACACAGTAGGAAGTGGGTATACTTAGGCAACCCAGCACAAATACAATAAAAAAAGAATACAGATATATCTGTTGTATCTTAAAACATCCTTTTCAAGTAGCTTTTTCTTCAGATATACTACTGCGTGATACTTCCATGTATTATATACCAGCAACTACTGAAATCAAAGAAATATTTGCTTACTTCAAGAAGGTTTGTATGACCAATTATGTCACTATGAATAGAAATAATGCATTCAATGGGTTCTTTGTCTTTTGCTATCAATGCAGAACAACATAAAATGAAGTGAAAAAAACAAGTAGTATTTCATAGGCGTCATTAAGACTACCTTCAGAAATAACAGCAAAACAAGAAGGACAAAGTATGCTCTTTAGGGATACACTGACAGTAGGTCAAAAAAAAGCCCCTCACAAGTAAAATTGCTCTCTAAATTAATGAGAATGCTAAACACCATGGGAAGCTAACAGCTCAAGATATACAAGAGATTTTTTTTTAACATTTCTTTTCAGGCTCATGATTTTCTCTTTCACACTAACCTACAAAAGAAAAAAATTCTAGTTTTCCTTTTTCTATTATCTACCTAATTTGTTCAATCTAGATCATGCTACATATCTATCTGCATGTAATGTAAAAAAAAAAATTAAAGCAAATTTAGAAGAGTCATATAGAGCAGCTTAATTTACAAGCTGTTTCAGAGAGAACAGAAGAAAAAAAATCCTATTTCATACTACAAAAATATTTTCCCCTAATGCACCTGTCCTGAAGTTTACACTTAATAAAAGCCAGATGTACTTCTAATATACTGATCCTTGCTCTTGATGCCAGTTTTCCCGTTGCAGCACCTTATCCAAGAAAGCAGCACAGCATAGTTTTATACATCTTTAAAATGTTTAAACCAAATAATACATTTTTATAATCCTAGCAATTCTCACAAAACCAAGCAGAATAAATACAGAAGCATTAAGAGACCTGCACTGCAGATGAAGATGCCTCTTAGCCTTTTACCTAACACAATAACACTGAGTGGTAAATGAATAAAATTACATTTCTTAAACAAGCCAGTCATTGCGAACCAAAACAAAAATATGCAAATTTGGCTCTAGTGAAGTCATTATGTAAAATTTGTTTTGGCTTCTAAGGTTTGTTTCAGCTAAGCATAAATCCTTATTTGAAGTCCATAATATAGAGTACCAGCCATGAGCCTGATCCCACATTCACTGGAGTCAGTGGGAGTTCTTATCTTTAGCATTATCCACGAGCATAAAAGGACAAAAACTGTTTATCTTAAAGGCAGTGTAAAAGCACTTAAGTTCACTTTACAACATGCTTCTTGAGTCGCATCTTTGAGCCACATCAACTACAAAGCAAAATGGCAAGTCCCCCTTCCACAGCTGCACCACGAGTTACACCACAGCCAGCGCTTCGGTCTTGCTCAGTACAACGCTCTGCCAGCTCAAGGCAACCTAAGCTTTGCAGCAGTATCTCTACTAACTACATCTACAGTCACTAAAATTGTTCCTTGGCTCTGTTTTGGCCACAGGGCTGCTCTAGGTGGCCACCACAGAGAAGAACCAGACACGAAGTGATTCAGAAAGCAGCTTCACGCTGGGGCCAGCACTGCCTAACAACCTATTGCCTGCATGCAGATGATGAGAGGGACAGGCCCCAGGGGCAGCCCAGTGACCATCAGACACAGGCAGGCTCCAGGTCAACACCACAGCAGTGGGGCTGGAACAGGCACATTGGCAACACAGCTCTAACACAGACTGATGGCACCAGGCTGAGCTGAAACACACTGCTGGGTCCCCAGGCAAGAGCACAGGCAGGACCCAGGGGAGGCTGAGGCACAAGAGTGCCCGGGAGCCCTGACATGCAGTTGCTAATCAAATTCTCTAACCAGTGGCATGCTCCTAAGCAATGAGCTAGAATCACTTGGCAAGCTCAAGCTATTCTTCCTAAATGTCAGCTGGTTTAATAAGTAACAACTTCTGATGAGTATTTATTAGCATTTGAATTATTGCTCCCAGATTACCACGCACTGACCGGCAAAATCCTAAATTTACAAACAAAGTCGTCTTCTGGCAGAAGTAGAAGAGAATGTCGCCAAGGGAGACAAGTAGTTATAATTTCCTGAAGGTCTAGAGATGGCAACTGTGGAGTTTCATTATGTCATAAGCAATTTTAAAAATTCTTTTATTTAATCTGTACCACACATGCTCTTTAAAGCAACAGCTGCGCAGTTTCTTTGGTTTTAAGTCTCACACCTCCTGCTTCAGCCAAAATTATAGTCAGAGTATCATGATGGTGATGTGACTATTACAAATCAATGAAACAACCATTAGACTGCCCAAATTGCCTGATAACATTCCCGCATCTTTCAGTAATGCTGCATTATGATTGAATTAGGAACCCATTTGTTTTGTGTTTTCATCCATTGTGCTTAAGCACAATCCTTTTCTCCCTCCCAGATAAAACCATATCTGCTTTAAGACTTGACCTTTCCTCACATTTGGGACAAGATGTCTAACAAACACAGAACTGGGGCGCAACTTACTGAGACACAAGCTGTTAAGAGTTCTCCAAATACAAATTCAAACTTCTCTATGGTGTCAGGAAAACAAAATTGTTTACTCTATGCATATATTCTACATTGAACCAACTTCCACATCTTGTTCGCAGATTTCATCTACATTGAAGCAATAAAAATATACACACAAACAGCAGTTTATCAAATTAAAGCACCCAGAGGTATAACCTGTGACCTTCTTCCATTGAAAAACTGCTTTTTAATCCTGAAAGACTTCAGTGACTTATGCAATGATTTTCCCAAGTGACAAAATCTTGAGCTTAGGCCACTCAATTTGATGTCAAAGCAAACTTCCTTCTATCAATAGTTTATCTAGTCATTATCCACCTAACACACTCAAGACCTTAATTCAAGGCTAAAAATATTACATATTAATTACACATTAAATTGTATTCAGCTCTTCTACAGCTCATGTCCCAGAACCCTTCTTCAGTCTTGTAAAAAAAGAAAAACCAAAATTCACAACCCAAACCCAATGTAAGAAAAACTAAATGGAGATGAGACTCTAAGCAACATTATACATGCCTTTGTTGAGCATTTCAGTAAATCATGTTACAGAAATGAAAATCCTTACTCAAGTACTATCTGCCCAATTTTCCAGCTCTGGAGGACACCCTGCATTTTCTGCAGACCTCCAAAAGTCCTGAGCCATTTCCATGCAGCATGCTTTTCCAGCTGGGCCTCACAAACCCACTCCTCTGATGCTAACCCAAGGAAGAGGAAGTGAGCTAGCCACTGCCTGGTAAGTGTTAAAGGGTATATTTCATTTGCGGATGGAAGAATTAACTAGTCCTGGGGATGGTGGGAATTGAAGAGCAACTAAAAAATACATTAATTGTGGTTTTGTATACCACAGTGATGCTTTTTTGTGCCTTTTAAATTTTTTCCATTTTAAGCTTTTTCTGAAGCAAATTTACTTAAAACACTGCTAGAGAAACAATCTTTTCAGAAATGTTCTGGCAATACAAACAGAAAATCTAGGTTTAGTTTTTCCTGTAGTCAGTAACATCCTCTTCAAAGACTGTCACAGTATGCATTTTGTAAGAAGGATATATTTTATAAATATATTTTATAAATATTCTTTAAACTTCAAAATATTTTAAAAATTATTATTATTATTATTTAACATCCATTTCTGAGTAAAATTGAGATATAAGTTCTTGACCATCTGAAAGAGCAAGATTTTGACAACAAGAAAAAGAGCATAGGTAAGAAAACTCTCTAGTTCTTTATCAGAGGCTGATGACATGATGAAACAAATTCATAAGATTAACAAAATTAACAAATTAACAAAACATAATATGGGGAACAACACAAGCATAACAAGGGAATAAACTCCCTTGCTAAAGGCCCTCTCATCCAATGTTTTTTTTTAGGTATATTAGGATACCTCCCACCCACCTCTCAGCAAAAATGTATTAAACAGCTTGAAGCTGTCTCAAACCCCCCTGTTAAAACCAAGGCATGCAATCTAAACCCATTTAAAATAGTCTCAAAGTATTACACACCAAAAATGCTGTTTCTCATTTGAGTTCTACTAGCACCATACAGACCTATTATCCCAGGCTTTTGATTATTAAAGACAGAAGACAACTACATTTATTAAATCTTGATAATGTACACAATGTCTACATCGACCACATCCACAAAGCCACGTTTAAAGAACATTAAATACTTAGCCACTTAT
The DNA here is from genome assembly GCF_014805655.1 of Passer montanus. Taxonomy (NCBI): domain Eukaryota; kingdom Metazoa; phylum Chordata; class Aves; order Passeriformes; family Passeridae; genus Passer; species Passer montanus. Next base: position 13,179,474 of record NW_024366815.1, on the reverse strand, counting down.
TTCATTCTAGACAAAGGCTAAAAAATAAGATATTTGGTTATAAAGATGTTTATTTTGAGTGTTATTATATATTTTTTTTTCTTCTGCAAAGCATATAAACAAAATAATATCCATGATAGAAAGTTATTTTGAAAGAAAACATGAAAATTTAAGGTCAAGCAGACCTCCCCAAAAACAAAGAAAAGCAAGAAACTGGTCACTTCACAAAGCACAAGCAAAACAGCCCTAGGAAATCCATATGAAAGATTTGTTTAAAGAATATATAAACTCTGGTCTAAGCTTCACAGATCTCTCCAAAAGTCAAGCTAAGAGACAACATGTCTCTGGAACATAACAAACATTTCTGAAAGTTCCTTCTGTTCTCTTCACCTCTCAAAACACTGTATTTTGCTATCTTAGTAGGAATTAACATTTTAATTGGCTTTGGCCATTTGCTTACTACCAGAATAAACATAATGATGAACCTGAAGGTGAGAAGTTAAGGAACAGCCAATGAAGCAGTAAGGCGGAGAACTCTGTGGAAGGCAGGAAAATGCACCATTACCAATCTCCTCAAGCCCCACTTCAAGTTTTGGGGCAACTCTTTTATTTTCAAGCCAAAAACCATACACAGCTGAGTTCATAGCCTTTTTAACCTTTTAATATAATATAAGGCTAAACATCTAAGGGAGTTTAAAAACTTTTAAGGAACTACTATAAACCCTGAAATATGACATAATCTTATCTGTTTAATCAAGTTCATCAGATTTAAGAAGCAATAAATTTCTCTTCACACCCCCACTCCCTTTTTCATTTTGAAGGGTCAGGAAGGCAAACTATTTCCAGGCTACATGGGATCAAGTAACTGAAAATAATCACATGTATGTAAGCTACACATTTTAACAACAGATTCAGTTTGACAGCAGCAGAAAATGCAGATTCCTATGAGAAGGTACTATTTTTCTAGACCTATATATACTTCAAAGAGGGAAATCACACAAGGAACAAATATCAACAGGTCTTTTTCCATGAGTTTTCTTATCAAGTAGGGAAAAAAGTATTTCAAAGAACAAGAATCCAAAAATTACTTAGGTCTCAGTGACCTTCTAACGCACTGATTCATAATAAGAACTCTGTAAAGTTGAAGCTCTAAGTTTCAGAGTCCCCAGATAGTGATCCTTTCTCCCCCAAAACTAGCTTTCTGAAGTAGTTGCATGAGCTGCCTTTTAAAGTGATTTTTCCAATGAATGCTAAGGTTTAGAACACAACATGAGTAGGTTTTCTGGCATAATTGCTTTCTTACGGTTTTCCAGCAATTGAACATGCACTTTAAATCTCTTACAGGCAAAGCTGACTGGTTTAAGTAATTGTTTAATTGTTTTTGAAAGTACACAAATGATATGCAGCTACTCTTCAGTATTCTTTACAGCATCAAAAAAGCTCTCAAACAAATGAAAATTTAACACAGATACACAATCACTCTTCCATATTCATCCACATAGTATAGTCCAGCTCCATTCAGATGGTCTCCTAAGGTTTTGGCTCTCTAGAAAGAGTTAAATATCTGAAACAGATCCTTGTCTTGTTCATATATTAGTACTGTTTTCAAAGGGCTGTTCAGAGGTTGAAGACTGAGAACAATGCAAATTCTCCACTCCATGCTCAACTAACAAAGCGTCCAATCAGTTCCCACTGAGTTCCAGTTCATTTCGTGTCCAGATGTAAGTGATTAACAGTACATTGTTTGAAACTTAATTCCACATCTGTTCTTCTGTGGGACTTGGAAAACAGATGAAGTTTTCTGACAATTGTTTGCAGAGTAGATAATCGCAAGCATGTGTAATAGTATCCCAAAGTGCAAAACACCATGAGTCTAAGCAGCTTTTTTTGCTGAATGTTTTTGTTGCTTTTCTAAGTCAGATAAAAAAATAAGATGCTCTTGGATGGAAATGATTAATACATTCTTAAGAAGTCATCATCTATAACTAAGAAGGCAAAGCAGAATCCAGACTTTCTTCCTAAAGATCATAATTTCACATCCCAGTATTCTACCCAGTCAGCAAAGATTCATTTTATGGCCTATCAGGTACCTTTTAAAAGTTATGCAGAAGTGGCAAATTCCTGCAGAACTACAACACACAAAATACATTGTTTTGACATGGAGCACTGTAGTAGCGAGAGAATGTTCCAGGCTATAACTGTATGACATCTTTTGAACAGATCACAGATTTAAATGATATGGGTGAATTTTCTTTTGATCCCTAGAAAATGTGGATAAGCACAGAAAGGAAGACTAGATAGCAACTCTTCACTGTATTTGTCAAAACAAGTGCAGACAGCACCAAAGCATATTGGGAAATGTTAGGCTCAAGAAAGCACTTCTATGCAAGACACAGTTATACTGAAGAAATCTGCCACAGTTTGCTCTGGATGCTTAGTTCCATATTTGCTCAAGAAATGATGGAAGAAATTACAAAAGAAAAGATCCACTTACAGCCATTAAATGTAACAAGTGCTTCCTCCAGTAAGTCCTCAAGATGAAGAGCAGTAGAAACTATGAAAATATCAGTCCAAATTTCCTCTGTATTTTAGGCAACTGGACTAATACTTCTACTGACCAGATACTTCTAACTACATTATTTATGGTCTTATGACATCACTTGTACCTTCATCTGACCTCCACACACAACAAGCACAAAAGTTACATTATCTACACTGATTGAGCAAAATTCACAGGGAGGGCTCGGGGTAGATGAAAAATGATGTTTAAAAAAAAAATTCTAATTAATACTGGGATTAAAGTAAACTGTCAAGACTAGCTCATTTTGTTAGAGCATGGTGCTAAGGCTGTGCGTTTGACCCCCTAATGGGCCATTCACTGAAGAGTTGGAATTGATTATCCTTGTGGGTCCCCTTGCAACTCAGAATATTCTGTGTTTCTGTAGACTGTTAGCTAGTTATATATAAGAATGACCCAGAGAAGGGCCAAAATTTCAGTTCTCTCACACACAAAGAAACCAGATACTGCTGCCAAGGGCTACCATGGTACTGTGAACTTCCAAATACTTGGTGTTTTCTTAAAAGGGCACATGTCTGAGATATGGAATTCCCTCACATTGGAAAAGGTGTTTTCAAACTTTTCTACACAATCACTGTGATTAAAAATATGGACGAAAACAGAAGCTCAAAAAAGCCCCAAAAACCTCAACCCAACCAACCAAACAGAATCATAACCTTTTATTTGTAAAATAAGAAGAGTCATTCTTTTGAGTTCTGTTACATGCACAGGTATGCCCACACACACTCCCCAGTACTGGTGAGAGTGGAAACCAGGTTAAACCTGGGTTAAACCATGTGGCCAGTGTGTCACAGCAGATGAAGCAGATGAAGAACAAGAATGAGAAAGAGAGAAGTTTCCTAAAATGAAAACACAGAAAAGTGCAGAAGAAATTGAGTTCATATAACAGAATTCATATAATTTATGCAAAAAGAAATTTATGTAAAAAGGAAAAAAAAAGGTCTGTCTTCTAGAGAAAAGGACAGTGATGGGTTCTGAAAGTATTCTCCTCAACACAATTGCTGACACTACCTAATTAGGACAGCAATTTAAAATGCATATGATAATCAATTACATTAATTAGAAGTCATAAATAGGATGCACTGCATGTTATAATTATAAATTCTCATTTTCATTATGTAACTTAGAGAGATCAAAAAGGCAAGATTTATAATGCAGAGGATGTGATCAGACAGCATTGTGCTTTCAAATAAACGTTCCTAACAAATCTGAACTAAAGTCACTATAACATTAAAAGGATAAGCAATATGGCTTGGCTAAAGATTAAAATACAACAAAAATCCTTATCCAATTATATGGCAGATATGATTGCCATGTCCATCAACAAACTGCAAACAATAATGACTTTGAGTTCTATTCTGTGATTATAAATGCGTTTATGTAAAGAATCACTGAAGGCTTTTTGAGGCAAGTGAAGATCAGACAAGTTATCAACTGTCTACAGAGTATCAGGTGAACAAATTAAATTCCCCACTACACATACAATCCTGCTGATGTCAGGACAGCACCAAAGCTAAGCATCCATGCTGCTGAGTTATGCACCAGTCCCGAACAAGTCCACTTCAGCTGCTGGGAAATGTCCCAAGGAAGGATCTTGATTCTTCCATGTGCTGTGGTCACTGAAAGAGAGGTACTTCTATGTTTTTAGCTTGAGTACCCTCTGCCAACAGCATTTCCTAAAATACTACTGCATAAATATAACATATGCATGCATATGTAAAAAAAACCCAAAAAACAAAAAGCTCCACATCCCCATATTTATACCCAGAAGGCTACAAGCATATCTACTTTAAACACTGCCATAGGACTTTTCTCCAATTGTGACCAAAAAGCTAAATGAAATTCAATACACATAGAAGTCCCATGGGTCTCTTCCACTTTGTCCTTCTGTAATTGTACTAAAAGCTTGTCTGGAGTGTCTCCCTCAGGCATCTGGAGTTGACACTTCTATTTATCTAGCTAAAGAAAGGTCCCCTGCTTCTTCCCTGCCAATACCATGAAGAATTTAATGTATCAGCAGGGACTCGAAGCTTGAAACTCGATCCACTATTTTCATAAAATGATTCACAGACTTACACTCAGTTTTCTCAGTTTTTTGACTTAAGAGCAAAGGGTTTCCGCAATTTGGAGCTAGATTAAACCACTCATGTTTCCATCAGTGGGGGAAGGAGGAAGAACACCATAACATGCAGTGACCAAATTGATTTTAACATCCTGAGACAGAAAAGAAATTCCTATTCAAGTCCCTTCATATCTTCTTAAAAAATCACAGCAGCTATTTAATGACTCCTGTGAAGTAAGAAGGGATGAACACAAAGCAATAAAGAGCAAATTGAGGAAATAAAATAGGAAGCAAGAAAATAGTTTGTTTTTACTTTACAGGAGGGAAGACAGTGGTTTGGAACTTAATTTTACTCCATACCAATACAATGATATGGTATGGATACATACAATAGTATGGATAACAAATGAAGAAAAATCAATGGAGAATTTGCATCAAAGGAACACTGATATGCAAAGCTGAACCAATTCCCCTTTTCATATCTACACAAGATGACAGGTACTCAACACAGAAGGACATATTATTCTATCACATATGCTGAGGAACTTGTCAAATGCTCAACACCACATTCACTTCTATTATAACAATAACTAAACTGAGCAACAGCAAGGCTAGTTGTTCTAATTTTAGGCTTTTTTGAGAATGGAGTACTACTTTGACTGAAAAATTGCTTGTTTAAAATGGCATCTTCAGTTTCTTTGAAACTCTAAAGTCTTCCACTAACACATCAACCAAATGTCCAAATGTGTAAAACATGGAATCTACTTATATTAAAAAGCCTTATCCCAGGCTTTCTGAAATAGATCAAAAATTTACGACAGGTTTTCTTCCAGTTATTTAAACAAATTGAAGATGATAGCTCTCAAAGATGGGGTTCTTTTTGGCCACCAGAAATCAGAGAGAACTGCTACTCATCTATACAGAGTCCTAAATAATAAGTCGTCTCAAACAATGTTAAACATCTTTTAAATTGATAGGGCACCCACCGTTGAGATCCTAAAAGCTGTTTTCATCTTCCAAATTATGAATCAATGTCACTAAGATGTTTCAGAGAGTTGGGATTCATAAATGCCATTTTTTTATTTTTAAGGAAGAAGTAGGTTTTTATAGAGACTAATCTAGAAGCATGGCAGAAACGAAATTCATCACAGGACAAAACTCTTGGTTTATGTATAATGATGCATTCACAAAAATCACAGAATAGTTAGAGATGGAAAGCAGCTTTGGAGATCATCTTGGTCCAACCCCCGCTGATTCATCACAGGACAAAACTCTTGGTTTATGTATAATGATGCATTCACAAAAATCACAGAATAGTTAGAGATGGAAAGCAGCTTTCATCTTGGTCCAACCCCCGCTACCAAAGTAGGGCCACCTAGAGTATGGGACACAGGAATACGTGGGTTTTGAATGTCATGGAGAGGGAGACTCCATGGTCTTCCTGGGCAACCTGCTGAGTGCTCAGCCACCCTCAATATAAAGAAGTTCTTCCTCATCTTGAGGTGGAACTTCTTGTGTTTTTTGCCACTGGTCCTTGTCCAGTATCTGGGCATCATTGAAATGTCTGGCACCATCCTCTACCACCTGCCTTTGAGATACTTATATGCATTGAGGACATCCCCTCTCAGTCTCTTCTTTTCTAGACTAAGCAGGTCCAGCTCCTTGAAGGCAAGATGTTCCAGGCTGCTCAACATTTCTGTGGCCTCTACTGAAGCATAAGGAATGAGGATGGACATTGGAAACATGAGACACACGTAAAGAGAAAGACAGTTTTCACTAACAGGAACTATGTGTCTTTACAAGTCATAGGCAGGATAGTCTTCACAAACACTGAATGCCCAGAAAGGATACCAATATGCTAGAATAAACACTGCCAAGTTTCTGAACTTCTTCCCATTTTCTGGAAACAAAATTCATCCAGATAAGGCCATTCAAGATTCTCCACCCAGGTGCAGTGTTCAAGCTTCAAAAATTGCAAGTCATTTAGAGGAAATGCTACTTAAAAAAATTCAGTCATTAAACAGCATCTGTCTTTTCTTTGTCTTATGAATACAGCATATCTGCAATATTTCAGCACTTACAAGGGGCTTCTAAAAAAAAGGGATAGTGACTTTTTACACAGGCACATAGTGATAGGACAAGGAGAATGGTTTTAAGCTAAAAGAGAAGTTTAGATTAAATGTTAGAAAGAAATTCTTTCCTGTGAAGGTGGGGAGGCACTGGAACAGGCTGCCCAGAGGGGTTGTGAATGTCCCATTCCTGGAGGTGTTCAGGGATGGTGTTTTCAGCAACCTGGTCTAGTGGACAGTGTTCCTGACCATGACAGGGGTTGGAAATAGATGATTTTTAAAGAACGCTTCTAACTCAAACTATTCTATGATATTTCTGTTAATAATACTTTAGATGCAAAAAGTGGTTTTAGAGAGACACTAGTCATAAGCACATTGATGAAAGATTATATTTAACTCAAAATTCAACTGAACTTTAAAAAGAGCCACAGAAACTAAATAATGTTAATTTCTAGGTGTGTATTTCAGGCATTTGTAACATTTCTCTCAGGTATTCATGTGAATTAATATCTCTTACAACAGGTTATATATAGTACATATATAGTACATATCTGCACATATATATAGCTATATGCTATATATGTAATATATAGCTATATTCTATATATAGCATATATAGCATATATAGCTATATACATATACATATATAGCATATATAGCTATATGCTATATATTGCACATAGCACATATCTGCAACACATGTTCTTCTGAAAGACTGTATGTCTAAAAGGAGAGTTTAATCTCTTTTTTTTAACTCTTATAGCCTAAACTATTTGTTTTTAATAAAGACAAGTAGTTTTGGACAAGATGACAGCATACATTGCTATTATGCTTGACTCTCAAATCCCTGTGCCTAATATAATAGCTTCCCACAGACTCAATTAGTAGCATCCAACTCCCGAAACAAGTATTTTTTTAACTAATAGAATCAAAGATTAATCAAAAAAATGCTACTTCATTTTCTCTAATCATCAACATTATTGTCTTTCTAAATAACACTCAAAATTTCTGTGATTACATTACAATCAAACTCCAAAATTATTTGTATGTGATTTTAAAAGCCTAATCAGGGAATCTTCTTCCTGATCATTCCTTCTCACAATACTAAAAGTCCTTTAAAGTGGACCAGAAGTAAAGAACCTAAGAGGCCATGGATGTAGTTTCACCTGTCCTTTAGTTATAACTGGGGTTTTTCTTCATACTTTGAGTAGTATTAATATGCATATCACATTTGGCTTGTTAAAATTTATTGACTACAATTATCAGCTAGCAAGAATGAAATTCAGAGGTAGCTGCTACTACTGAACAAGCAAAATAGAAATATCTATTTTTGCATCTTCAAAATCAGAAGCTCTGTGCAGCTTTTATAAAATTATATTTATGTAAAATAATGTTAGGCAACAAAAAGCAGGTTTTTCATTAAAGTAAGTATTCATAATTTTCAGGTTTATCTTAGCAATGCAGCCAAAATTCTTTTTATTGAATTTTAGTTCATTTGACACTTTAATTTAACTAATAGTATTAACTACCTACCACTGAACAATTACATTACTAACATTCAAGGAAACCACTACTCTGGTGCGCTTTTTTTGGTCAAAAACTATATTGCAGCATCACAGTCTGCCTGAAGGGCAAAGCCCTGCTTACTGAAAATTTTTCACAGTTTTGTTTAATGTCCACTTGCATTCAAAGGACTGAATTGCCAAAACAATACACTGCTGAAGAGTGAACACAATGGACAGCCCAAGAGGTGCTGTCTGATGATGACCCTGGAAGATATTCTGGATCTTCACACCTATGTGTGACAAGTATGTGGACAAGACTTAAAGAAGTTCTTAATAGCAATGAACTGGTTGGATACAAATACAAAAATGCCTTTCAGACAGGTAAAATTTAATCCACAGTACTAAAGAGCCTGTGCCCCAACAACTCATCTCTATACCAACAGTCTGGTCATAGACAAAAATTCTGTTTGTTTTTCCTTTCAGCTCTATGGAAAACATCCATTTCTTTGGGAATCTTGTCCTAGACTGATAGGCTACTCCCATCTTTCTATATGTATGAAAAGACAACTTTGTTCAAAAATTCTTTTGAACCTTAACTTTGGAGTAAAGTTTTTCAATTTGTGGCCAAGATTATCTAAAGTGAAAATGTCATAAGGTTATTTAGCATTTAGAAATTTATTTTAAAAATTGAATGAGAAGGAAAAGTGGCAGAATGTGCTTCATTACTTATAAAGGCAAAGAGAAGGAAAAATCCTTTTCTTTAATCATCCATTTCATGAATATCTGTATAAAACAAATTGAATGCTTTTGTCTAGATTATAAAACAAAAGTCTTTGTTATAAAATTCAGCATGAGATTATAATTATGCTTAACACTTCCAGCAGAAAAATGGAACAACTTTGAGACTTGTGCAGGAAAGTTGTGAGGCCAAGCATGGGGCCAAGAGAAATTTTTAATATTCGTACAAAACAAACAAAAAAGCTTCCATGACATCTTGCTATACCACATTTATGCAGCAGTCAAGTAAAACTTTTAAGCCACAATTAACATAAGTACTAAATAGTAAGAACTGATAATTAAAGCTATTGCCTGAGAATGAGAAAGCATGAAATTGCTACTAGTGTTTTTCATATAGAAGAATACAAGTCTTTAGTAATGAGGCTGTGTGCAGTAAAGAGATGAAAGACACTTGTCATGAGGAAGGACAAATAAATCCTTTCAATCCTTTACAGTTTATATTGCTTATTGTATACACAGGTTGTGTAAATTACTACTACTTAAAGTAAAACATTGATTCCTAGTAAAGCAGGAAGGACACACTTCCTTCATTGAAGTGTTTTGGGTAAGTAACATGCTTACATTGTCCCAGACAATGTAAATTAAGTTTATGATGCTTGTTTTTAAATTAAGTATTTCTACTGCCTTTTACAAAACAAATAAATTCCTCTATTCAGTCAAAACAATATCTGTAAATTAAGAGTACTTTCCTGGTTCAACACAATGTCAATGGGATTTCCACTTGTTTCCTGCTTGAATTTTAAGGAAGAGTTTTTCTGATAAATGCATCTTTGATACTCTTTGTATTACACCAAAAAAAAAAAGTTAAGGATTTCTGTCTGCTAGACAGGCAAGGTGAGACTCTCAGCCAGGTGAGTGACAGCAACTCTATTCACATACCTAACACCATGAAAATCCACCTGGCTGAGATGTTCTGATGTGCATAAAGTTCATTTTATATGCTATGCAGATTAACTTCACACCCAATTATTTTAATTTTCTTTCTTCCTGAATTCAGACACAAACTATGCTGCAACCACCAAAACAAATCACAACCAGCTGCCACAGTGATTTCAAGAGTATACTCTGCTCTGAGAAACTAGGCTAGCAAAGTAAAACTGGTTTAATAACAGTTATTATTATGGATATCCATTCATGGACGCACATACCAGGTTAAATTTGTGATACTAGGTCAGCTTGCAGCAATTTCCTATCTCACATCCTCCCCAATACAAACACAAAAAGCAAATGTTTAGATCAAGATGAGATCCACAGAGAGGTTTGCCACTGTTCAGTGTTTAAGGCCATAAGAACTGTGTCTGCAAGAGAGATGAGATCTCCACTCTGCTCTCCTCCAGTGCTAGTAACACGATCAGGGCCAACATCCCTTTCCGCACCACCCAAGAGGGCTGAGCTCCCAGCTGTGCACTGGCACAGCTTTGGCAGGACCAGACAGAATGGCCACATGCTAACGACCAAGCCAGTTCCAGCCCCTCTGGCCAGGAGAGGTGGGACAATCTGAACCACCTCGAAGCAAGGACAGAAATACACCTTCACAGCCAAATCCCCTAATGATTTGTTGACGACATACGTGGGGAGCAGAACACCATCTTTATACTCAAGTAATGTTTTTTTTTTCTTTTCCTTTGCAAAACAAGAATGCAGTAAATTTTTTTTTTCACGAAAGGGTTACAGTTCTGGCTTCGCTTCCAAGCCAGTAAAGTGTGAGATCATGGGGAAAAGGTTTCTTCCCCTCAACATCCTTGTCATGGTCCATTTACTCCTCAAGGAGATGCAGAGACTGAAACATACCTATGCAATTTCCTCCAGCATTTTAACATCTTTGTTCTATGAGGCAAGGAAGAGATCTACATTTAAAAAATTTACTTTAAAAAGAATACAAACACATTCTATTTTCACAGAAATATTGTAGACTATACTCATGTTGCCTTCAGTGCTCCCATACCTAAATGTACCTGGTGACCTGATCAAGAAATTAATGTACAGCCAAGATGCCTCATATGCATGCACTGCTTGCTTTTTAGAAGCTTTCATTCTGCTTGCAACCAGACTCCTTTAGCTTTGTTTGGCCCCTCAGCTACAATATCTCTGCTCCTTTCAACAGCTGTGTTCTCCCTCTCCCTCTTTCCACCCCGGCAACCCACCCTCTATGACCCATTCCACCACCATTTTTGAAGGGCTGTATCAATGGCTTTCATCTTTGTTCCCTTTCCTGTGGAAACTAAAATTTCTGGAAACTTTATGCCTCCAAACAGTAGCAAAGGAAACTGATTTTATCCAGTGCACAATTCTTCCTTTGCTCTGCCCATGAGGAGCCACTGGATTCAGCAAGTCACCTACTTGCAGACATATGGGCCAGCTCTTCAATCCAAGTCCCCACAAAGAATCAATATATAGAAAAGGGATGTAAAAATAGTTGCAAAGCTACAAAGAGTTTAAAAAACCATAAAAGTTTTCTAACATGATCTTTAGATTGCATATAGACAAATTCCCCAGTGCTATACAAATAGTACTGATCAATTTTAAATCTTTACTTAAATGTATTCAACAGCTTAATAATTTCAAGACTACAATAAAGAGAAGGAGTATATGTGATACTCTTTTTACTTTCATTATATAGTTTTAATCTCTGTTCTAATGTATGTTCAGAAAACAAAGGGCTTAGCTAAAGCATACATTTTCTAGAGAATTATTTTTAGCTTGCTTAACATTGAAGGAATTCACTACAAGCTCTCCACAGCATGGAACAACGTTCCCACCAGTCTCTCTGTTACAAATTAATGAAAAGCTGACTGCTCATTCTCTGCCTAAAGGCATCTACCATGCATCATAAATTTCAGTCATGGGCACTGAGGAGCAGATAAGGGTACAACCTTACCAAAACAGTCCAAAGGAAGCTTTCCACATTCACTGCAGCAAGATGATACCTTGAGCCTTCCACACAATTAGTTCTCATGTATTCTCCTCTTTCTCTCATTACCAGATTTCTCCAAAAGCATCACATATTCATAAAAAAATTGACAGCCCCACTGATCCTCTTTAAAGCACGCAGGACAATCCTATAAAGTACGCAGGACAAGCTTTGTATTTTTAACAGCCAACTCCACTGCTGAAATGTCATGTTGAGTTTGAAGGAAAGTACAAGCATCAAGTATTTGCAAAATTGCACCAAAAAGACTCAACAGTCATCTTTCCATTAAAGGCCCTGTTCTAAACAAAATCTATGAAGTATTTTAGCTGTGTATTTTGGAACAATGCCTAGAAACGAGGCTACAAAGATCCCCCCACCCAAACCACTGCTCTTTGACTGGTATTTATCAATGGCAAAGGAAGTATAGAATTATAATATAAAATCACTTGGCTACCAAAAAATAACCCAACCTCTAAATATTATATATGATAAGTAAATTTTTGGAAGTGCTAAATACTGCTTTAATTCAACTGCTCCTGCTTATGTGTTAATAACTTTAGGCTATTACTGGCTACTGGAGAATGACTTAATTTTGAAAGACAAAGAAAATTTAAATTCTATACTAAATTCAAGGCTTATAAGCCTTGTCAGTCAGAATTCTCTGTTTATAAAGAAAAGGAACATTTTAAAATTTCAAACAGAGAAGAGCTAATGGATTGTAATACTCTTAACGCGAACACTGTGTGAATTATTAGATAATACTACAAGCTATTTACTAAAAAGAACCCCACATTTTAACTCATTATTTATGATCACAGGGCTAGAAACTAGCATTAGTACACCTGCCAAACCTCATCATTTGTTTTTGACTTCTGTAACTTAAAACATTGATAAATGTGCAGAGGAAAGACCCATAAAACATTTTTCCTTGACTTTTAAGTTTAGTTTTTCACAGCAGGCCACATATTTGTCCCACCTTGTGCCTGCCAACCTGGCCTATTCTGCATTCTGGCAGTCTTTCCTGGAAATTCTTCAAGGTATGCAGCTCCAGGTTTACACATTATAGACCATCACAGGGTCAGCACAGACTTGGAACTTCTAGCCTGGAGTTGAAAACTGCACAATACACAGTATCTTTCATGCAACCTACCAAGGACAGATGAGTCATCTATCCACTCCTTCTCATGCTAAAGCTCCTAACACAATATATGAAGTAATCACACAAAACAAAGAGAACTGTTTCATTGAATTTTAGAGGACTGAAGTCTGAATTATTTTAGTTAAAATTTATAGCGTTTGTCTGCTAATAGAAAACTTGCATCTGAAATAAACCCTTATACGGCAAAGATTTCCTCAGCTATGGAAAACTAATTAAAGCAAGCAAATCCATGAGCTCCACTACTACTAACAAAGCTCACTGTTGTCAGATTCATGCTTCACAGCTGATCAAGCTTTGAGAAGTCTGCTTTCTGCTGGTGGCTAAAATCAATGAACTGAACAAAAAAATTACATAGAGAAAGAAGCACTTACAGACCCCAGCACAGAAACCCAGGATAATGCCTGGCATCAGGACTGCACAAATTACACTGGTGGGAAGGTCTTTGTGCTATGCAGGGTCCTTATCCTCTATCACCACAGAATTATGCAGTTTCCAGGCAGAACTGAAATACTAAAGAAGACTCAGACACTTCTCCACCATGTCCCAAGAGCCCCTCTGTTGAATCTTCTCCCAACACCCACTGGCTCATGCTCAACATGCTGACATTCAGCAGTGCTTGCAGTGTCCAGCCCTGCCCACTGCTCCCTGCTCCCAAACCCTCTGCACTGCACAGTGCCAATGCATGAGCCAAAGCTGCCACAACAAACACCCACAGTGCCCTCTCCACCACTGTATGCCAAATACACTCACTTCTTCATGCAAGGCCATAAAGGTGCAGCATTGCTGGATGGGGACTAATAAGGCATTTGATAAACCACAGACAGGCCCCATATGCTGGCCCATAGGGAAAAAAAGCGGCACAACTGGACAGCCAGGATACCTGGAGAGAGCTCTTTTACAGGCTCAACACACTGGTCACAGTTCAGATCCAGTTCATGACCAGGTAAATGGATGACTTTCCTTGGAATGAAAAGCAAGTGTTTGGGGTTTCTTTAATTTTAGAGTAATTTTGCTCCTATTTAAATGAAATTTATGTAACTGAATTTGTATCTCAGCCTCGCCAGCTGAGAGGCAACTCATTTGTCAACACGCTTTTCAAACAAAGTAAAATACTATAAGATTGCCTTCATTATTCTCAATTTTTTACATAAAAATAAAGGGAGAAACCATAAAAACACAGTCATTACTTGTGCTTTTGGCACCAAAAAAATGCCTGTGGAAATAACTTCCATCCAATAACAGCAGCCACTGTTAATGACTATGTACAGCACACAAAGGGAGGAACGTCAGTATTATATTACTTGGGGAAATTTTCATAATTTTCAGATCTACAATCTCATTCCTCCTTAATTTATATATGTCATCTAACCCATAATTCATAGGATCTTAGTTAATTAAAGAAATCTTCACTCTGTTTTACTGATAACAAAGTAAAAAAGTTCAGTGCTTTGGCCACCAAGTGGATGGTGATGCTTTCACAGTCTTGTGAGATTGACTCTTCACCAAAAGAATGTCAACCCTTCCAAGCCCAAAGTGATTGGAAGCCTTCAGCAAAGAAAAATCACCAAGGAGAAGTGTACAAGAGGCTGACAGAATGACTGATGCATGGAAAAATCAACAAGGATCCGTTTCTCACAACAAAGTCAAGTGGGCAGGTTACTATAATGATAGATCTGTAATAAGCTAGGAAATGCTTTTTCTTCACAATGTATATCTGAATTATGGAATCATTGCAGCAAGATACTGGACATACATAATGTATAAAGAGACTCAAAAAGAAAAACCTAAATTCTTGAATGACAGACCCATTGCTGGTTATTGAAAACACAAATGCCTGTGCTCAACCAAGGACACTCCTAAACCACTAATTAAGGGCCCTAAACATGGGAAAGAATTACTACATATACTCCATGCATTTTATACATTTTTCTCCCTAAGCATGTTTACTAGCCGCCTTTGGAAAGAGTACGAAACTAAATGGACACTTGGCCTAACTGGAATATACCTAGTTGTCTGTTCTCATGAAATACAGGAAAATATGCCAAACACCAGATGAAGGCAGACAAAGCAACAGGCACAGACATTAGACTCTTTAATTCTCTACCAGTTTACAAACAGCACTAATCACTATTTCTGTGAACAGCATGATATAATGTAAGACACAACAGATTTAGACAGAGTTATGTATAATTATTGTGAGAAACAAAAATTGCAAATAAGGAATATAATTTTGGTTGTCTCATATGTGTGATTTTATTCACTACTGGGAAACAAGCCATGATCCATAGCCAACTCTGAAACAGGAAAACAAATTAGGTAAAACCACTTTTAAAAGCCAAGGCTGTATTCTACAAAGAGGTTAAATTTTGGTCCAGGTTTAGAAAGCTTTTTCATTTCAGTGGAAATTAAGCCTCAACAGGTGGACCTCATAGCTTGTACCTGAGGAACAGCATAGTACAGCACAGATCCCCGTATAAGGAGAAAGTAGTAATTTAGGCCAACTTCTGCTCCCTTCGTGTACTAAACGTCACTTTTAATATGGTTAACTACTAAACTTCCATGAGGATCAATAATTCCTTCAGATTTATCTGAACATTGGTAAACTGGCCAATCAAGTCCAGTTACATGAAAACGGGGTGGATTTGCGGGTGTTTTAGGAGTTTATTTAGTGGTAGGGCAATTTATTGTGTTCTTAAAAAGCAAGAAAAAATTAAGTACACAGGAATTTTTCAAAACTTTTTCTAAAGATGAGGCTAAATCTGGTATCTTTTCTATGGGGAAGACAATACACCAATCCAGATTTAATTTTGTCATCACCTGTTGATAATGAAATAGGATTTTGCTCTTTAGGACAGAGTTTGCTGGCCAGATTCCATTCACTGCTATGCTCAAGAGCCATCAGAAATGGAAAAAACACTTCAGCCTGGAAAACTAGCATGACTCAGATGCCTACTGTTACTGAGATTCCCCATCTCCAGTTATGTGACATGGGAGAACCTGTCCCTTCTAATAAACAAAAGGAAATGAGTTATTGAGAATATGTAAATGGATAAATCACATATTAGACACCAGGTATTAGGCAGCTGCCGCAGAAAATGGCGTATCTAGGACAGTTCTTACTTTTTTATAATCCATTCAAACTATACTATTTTTTTTCTGCTCTACTTATAATGGAAGACAATTACGTCCTATAAAGATATTAACTTTTTGTGAGACATCTGCCACAGCTCTCATTTTTTTCCTGTGAGATTAAACAGTCGATCCCTTCAAAATGTTCTTGCAGGTCATAGTATTAAAGCACTTTATTACAGCTGCTATGACCCCATTAGTGCTAAAGACCCCATTAGTGCTAAACAGAAAATAACAACTATGTCCCCTTACATGCAGCATTCCTTACTTATGTATTTCAGATGCACAAACAGGTGTATTTGTCCTTTAACTATAAACTCCAGATTTTCACTCGCTAGACTAATTTAAGTTTTTATTCCTCTTCCAGGAAGCATGCAAAACATAGCAAGTTGTGCTCATCTTTTGGAATTTCAATTCATTGTGTTTACACTGTCTCTCCAAATTGTCAAATCAATTGCTTTTTAGACATCCTTTTGCCCATGTGAGATCCATCTAAATTTTCCAGTTGAGGCACAGGACCCTGTATAGTGAATCTGGGCCATCTGATAATAGGATTGCTTTGGCTACTTGCATGTCATGACTCCTTATATGCAACAAGTGGATTCATAGGGTCTGCTTGGTAGCCATTTACCATATTCTCAGTGTTCTACTAACTACGTACCCAATAAAAATACAGAACAAAATTAGAAGATACACTGGACCCATCTGAAACGCCTTCTCAGTAGTCCGTAAACCATTAATAACACTCAGAGAGCTCTTCTCAACCACTTGTGTGGTCATTTTGATTTGGTGGTGTCATTGTGACTTTGTGGTCATTTTGATTTCATGTAGAGTTCCCCACCTTCTTCTATGAATGACATGTGAGGTAGTCAAGAATATCACACACAATTACTGCATGAAAAAAATAATAAAGTCAAGATACCTCATCTATCTACCACTCATCTTCTATCTGCTAGGTTAGCTATACTACCAAGGAAGGAAATTGAAATTGCCTGACACACTTGGTTCTTGATAAATCTAGACTGGTTGCTTATCAATTTTACTATTCCAGAGGTGCTTATAAAGCAATTCTTTAATAACTTGTTTAAAAAAATATGCAGGGATTAAGGTTTCATTGACCAACTTGTAATTATTTTTTTCTTTCAGGTTTTATTGACTGGCTTACAATTACCTTCATATTCCACAGCACTTTTACAATATACATTTATTTATTTATTTATTTATTCATTCATTCATCTAATAAATTAGTAGGGAGTATAGGTTCACATTTGCCCCTACCCAGTCTTCTGAAGACTCTCCTGTTGTTTCAAAGACTCTCTGAATATTTGTACTAGTACCTGACAAAGAGGTAAATTATAACATTGAGTTTTCAGTTTAGCAATCTTCCAGTTCTTAGCTATTAAAATCAGTGAAAGAAAAACATAAGTTGATCACACCAGACCTTAAATAGGAGAAAGGGAAAAATTATGAGAACTGGACTTCATTAAGTGTGACTCCTCGCTATCTAGATTAAAAAAAAAAAAAAAAAAAAAAAACCCCAAACAAACAAACAAAAAAACACACAAACAAACTCCAAAAAAAAAAAAAAAAAAACAAAAAACCCAAACAAACAAACAAACAAACAAAAAAACAACACACAAACAAACTCCAACAACAAGCCACTAGTTTGAAGCACTTATAGCCCCTAAGGCAGTAAATGTTTGTGGCTGGTTGTTTGGGTTTTTTTCTTTCAATTAAGATAGTAAAAAAAGTGGTCTAAGCCACTAACCTTATTGCTTAGCTTCAAAAGCCTGTTGAGGGGCAATAAAACAGGGCGGGTCAATAGAAGTTTTAAAAAACTCCTGTGAAAAACTTACTAAGCCCCTTTGGACAGGCTTGGCAAGGGAGATTGGATCTACTCAGCTTAGCTTCAAAAGCCTGTTGAGGGGCAATAAAACAGGGCGGGTCAATAGAAGTTTTAAAAAACTGTGAAAAACTTACTAAGCCCCTTGTGACAGGCTCGGCAAGGGAAATTGGATCTACTCAAGTACTGCCTTTATCTACACTGCTGAGGAAGTGCAGGAAGCTGCTGTCTCCACTGTTCTGGTCCAAGGTACTCCTTACCGCCATAGTAGGAGGACATTGTGCTAATAGAAGTCCCCTGTTGGCTCTCAATTGCAGTCAGCACTATCACTTCCCTGTCAAGTTTTCCAAAAACATCAATGCAGCCTGGCAAGACACAGGGAATGCAGCAGGAGGTGCAAGAAGGCACTCTGTCTTTCTGCACCTTCCTTGAAGTAAATGGAAATGGCAAGTTACCTAGCAGGTGGGCTACACACTGTATTACACACAAAAACATGGCTCCACTAACAAGATACTGTGTGTTGTTACACACCAATCAGTTAAAGTGACCTATTGGTACTGCCAGAAACCATCCCATCCTTTGTGTACTTATTTAAATAATTTAATTATAAAAGGTCACGCTAACCTAGGCATATCAAAAAGGTGTTCTCTGTCTCATTTTTTTAAATGGAAGAAAAATTAAAGAGAAGGAAGTTTTTTTTAAAGAAAAATAAAGCCAAGAGCAAGAGACACCAATTACTAGAATTTATGCCCTCTGGCTCTATTCTCCAGCACTGTTTACTGACTCTACAGATGCTGAGTTAACTCACATATTGTAGCAACAAGCTTCCTTGTAGCCCAGGAAGTATAATAGTAGAGTCCCTCCTTTTACCAGTATTCCATTCACCAGTAAAATATCTACACTAATTCTTTTCACTTGATAAGTTTTGGGCCTATGATACTACTTGTGCAGTTTCTGCACAATTTCAGTTTGCTGTATTCAATACATACATGAGAAAGTACAACACCTCACATCTTCTGTGTGTTGCCAGTACAGTGCTGTACCTCATCAGACAGCATACCACTAGAACAGTTAATGTTTAGAATTTAGAAGAACTAACACATTTAGAAGAACTGAAACGAATACTAACAAGCTAGAGAAAAACACAATAACAAACATGGATGAAGGAGGACTGGATCAGCTAATGTCTTAACTCTTATTTCTCACAGATGTCCACAGTGTCCATGTTTCATTAATTAAATTCACAATTTGATTTTTTTTTCGGCCAGCAGTACCTATTTACACCTTACCATTCAACAAGGACTTGAAAAATCAACTATGTCTTAACATGAGTCATCCAGAAACACAGCTGAAAAGGATTCTCAATTCACACTGGCAAAAATCAATTTAGGTAAGCAGAAATCCTTTTATTGGGATATGGATCAAAATTCTACTGAATAGGATCAAGGTTATAGTATCTATACTGTACTTCAATTACACTGCACTGAATTGAACTAATTTGTTTTGACTTTAAAGTTATGTATTAGCAGAAAGAAATATCACTTTTCACAGAACATTGCACCTGAAGAAATTGGATTGCACAGTCTCCTACTAGTTTAAGAAAGAGGTAGTGACTGGCTGACTCTGAGCGACCCTCTGTTTAGGAGCAACACACTTGCACCAGCAGACCACAGTGTGCCCATGGGAGAGATACACATCACACTGCCTCATCCTGGCCCATCCAATTCCTTCAACTGTTCTGTAAGGAACTAATGGTAACAGAGAGGTGAGCTGTAACATACCTACCTACCTGAAGTACAGCATGAGGAAAGCCAAGACAAGCTTTTAACTAATTTGTTGTCTTTCCACAGCCTTAAAAATATGCATTTTCTATTAACACGATAACAAAACATTTTGGAGAAGAAAAATTATGCTGATCCAGAGCACATTCCATGTTTTCCCCTTCTACAATACATAGTTCTTCATTACATGTTTCTTTTCACAGGATTAAATAAGCCCTTTGTTTATACAGATCCTTTAGTCTAGAAGGGTGGTTTATAGCTCCCAGTTTAAACAATTACAGTGGTGCATTACTTGGCTATCAGATTCTTTTGGTAGACCTTAACAATTCAGAAACTTGCAGAGAAAACATCACAGAAGCAAAAATGCTGGTGGTTTGTATTAAACAATGGCAAACTGAGGAGTAAGCATCAGCATCTAGTTTTACATTGTAACAGTGACCCAAATTAATCAGTTGTATTTTCCCAACAGATGTCTCAAAACCAGTGGTAATTCCATCTCCTTTTTTAAAAATTTGATTCTAATTTAATAATTTATTTCAAGACCAAAACATATTTACCTGAGCTGAACAGAGATGAATGTTTTTAACAAGATTTTGTCAGACAAAACAGTTTTCAGAACCATAAAATATATTTATTACCCAATTAACATACATTTATGCTACGTATTAAGACAAACTCCTGTAATTGGAAAACTAATTAACATGCTCCTAATGACATGTGAATTCATGTCATTAGAAAGCAAAACATGTATTTCTGAATTGGACACCATGCCCTCCACGCATCTCAACCAATTTAGTCTCCTTCATCACTGTTCTTTTCAGATTCCACATGTTTGTCCTGGTTGTTTATGTGACCACACTAGAAAAGCACCGTAACTTGTCTTATCTGAGGCAAAGAAAAACATATACATACATATGCACCAGATATGTTACATCCCAAGAAAAAAAGTAAAAGCTGATAGCTCCCATTCAGAAAAACAATTCATCTGCCTTCAAAAAGAAGAAAGCAATTTACTTTTTATGATTTCACAATACAGCCTGGCACCATATGTTTCATTTGGATTTTTCTTCTATTTTTGTTTTTCTTCCCACTTGAAGGACTATAGCAAGCTCTATTATGCATGGATTCAGAAACTACGAGTCAGCCAAAAGTCGCAGATCTCTCAGGATAGACATGTCCATCTGTCATTTCACAGCAGGAGAACAATAGCAGCTTCAATATAGACACAACAAGCTCACACAATCCTTACACAGCCAGACAGAAAAATCTGCCACAGCTGATAGCTAGCTGCCTTTGAAACTCCAGACAGATGTTCCTGTGTAACACCAGGATCAATTGCTGCTTTCTTTTTCTGTATTTTCAAATTCCTCATTTTTTCCATAGCAACCAAGAAACAGACAGTTTACTACTTGTAAACTCTCCAGAGCTTTGGGAAAATCACACTTCAGAAGCAACAGAACCTAAGTCATAGAAGCATATTCTTTAATCTGCAATTTTTCTGCTTTTGGGGCCTATTTTAAAAGTAGGTTATCCACAAAGCTTGACAGAGACTGTGATTGTATTGTATACTGATTTTCTATAGCTTTGCTTAACAGCCTTCAATTATCTTCTCCATGGATCTGTTTAAGAGCATACTGCATTGCTTCTTGACTGTTGAAAAAAAATCCACTTTTATTTTAAAAAATTATTTATTTCATGTCTGTAGATCTTGAAAACAAAATTTATAGACAAAAAAGAGAAATATTTATAAAACACTCCAATCTTTGAATGGCTAGGCAGAAAAAAAATTGACAAAGCATTGGTTGCAGTTCAAGTAAGAAAAGTGTTACTCCTAACATTCAACCAATTTACATGTCTAAAAATAATCTCAGTAGGCCCATCTGTTAAACTTTTGTTTCAGTAGTATATGGTGGAGGTTTTTCCTGATGAGTCTCATTGGGTTTTGATTACAGCAGATTTGCAACACTGGCTCCTTCACAGTTCTCATATTTTCCAGAAGTAAACAAATTACTCCTTTTAAACAACAGGATAGTGCCCGTATCCTACTGTGAAGTTTGCTCATTAAGAATGAGCTTCTAAAATGCTGGACTTCTAGTAACTGAGGGCACACTGAACATATATATTTTGGCATACCTTCAGAAGTCCATGCTGGGATTTAAAATTAAGCAAACCCAAAATTAAGCAAAAGAGCCTCAAAACTTAGGTAACTTGACAAGATGAAGGCTGACATGTTGCATTGTACTAGCTCACCAGTTTTTGTTCAAGAAGAATACCACCTGAATTTCTTCTTTAAGGCCCTCACAGACAGAAAAAGGTAACAGTCCAGGAAAGGAAAGAAAAATAAAGCTTGAGAAGGAGCAAGGATAAAATACTCAAAAGATGAAGCTAGAAGGAATGTATATGCATATGACTGAAAGAATGTGTGCTTTTGCAACATCCAAATTCCAAAGTTTCACATAAAAAATTTATCTGTGCTCTCAAATATTTCTGGAAATTTCACAGGCAATGGATGTAAAGTTCTCCTTAGCAAAATCAATATGCTATTTGAAACTATAACACAAACTCATTTTCTTGTAACTTTCCACAAAGGTGCACTTCAGTCCCCCTCAACTGGGAAAGGCAATTAAGCCTGCATCTACTCTAAGACCTTTAAAGTTTATTGGGTAGAAACAGTATTTAAGACTTGAATAAAGATCTCTCAAATATCAAGACAGATTATGCATGCCACAGCAGGGAAAAAAAACTGCAGGAAAACAGAAAACTCTTCTAGATGGGCTTTGTTTTAGTTTAGTTTTTGGATGGCAGGGGTTGTTTGCTCTCTTATCTGCACTGAAGCTTGGAATAGCTTGAGGCAATGAATAGCAGAAATTAAGCAGGAGTAAGAACCAGCTGGAAAAGTCAAAAGGTAAGATCAAATTGAATTCCTCACCATTAAGCAACAGAACAACAGCTAAACCTGTGACAAAGGAAAATTAAATTTGAAATACCTGCTTTTCACTTGTATCCAAATCTGTTAGCATGGTTGGTCTTTTTCCTTTTACATCACCCCTTTTTGTGAAGTTTTTTTATAGTACATAGCCTGTATTCTCCAGTAAGACATGGTTTCCTAAATAACAGATTACTTAAAGCACGTATCAATTAATTTCTCATTCTGCAAAACAGGCTATGTTCTAAATACTCAAACTCTAAAATGTCAATTTCCATCTCTTAGCAAAATTAATTAAACTGAATTAGTTGATGGAAAGTTAGTCTGTAAAGAAAATAAAGTTTCTGGTAAACATCAGAGCTTTCCTTTTTTCCCTTACATCAGGTCCACAGATCCATTAGAATGGGACATGTGACTCCAGGAAGCAGACCAGAGTCAGAAAGAGTGCTTCTCCAGGAAGCACCTTCCACCCTGGACATACAGCACACTGTAAATGAGCATCCAGCTCCCCTCTGCTTTTCTCACTCTACTGTGTTCCCTCAGGTATTTTAGATATACTGGTAACATCTGCAGTAAATAGGGACCAAGACTGAAAAGTAAAGGCACATGATACTTAACTATCACTTGACAGACAACTAGATCCTTACTTAAGTTGTACAGCTGTTCAGAGTTGAAAATTAGTAAGGAAATACAATGCAGGAGGAATAGTTTTCAAATTACACAAAAGAATAAATGCCCATGAGAGTTATAGGAAATGGTTTAATGAAAAAGAAACAATTCTTTTTCCTAGGAAAGTTCTTAAATTCAGACAAAATCTCACATTGGAGATTCAGTAAACCTCATGATACAGCAAGACATTTTAGTATAGTATTGGGAGAAATTAAGTCACAATCCATAAATTGCAGGGCAGGAATAAAATTTGTACCTTAAGGAACCATTTCATGCTGGGATCCTTGAAGAGAATAATCCTCTTGCATGTGTTAATATCATCGATATAATACCATCATACTTTTGCCCTAAACTCTCATAAAAGGTCATTAAGGTTATGCTTCATGTGTTTAACATGGTAGCTAACCGCTGGACTTTACATACACCAGTACAACATTTGTTGACATCTTTCTGGAGCCTAGCTCAGCAGTGTACCACATCATCAAAAAGCTCTTTTTAAGTCCACACAAATGCGGATGGAAGCCTGCTATTCACCAGGAAGCTCCCTCTGCCAAGGTGCATTTACAGAGCCTCTGAGTTTTGTTAAACAAACCCAAGAGTAAGCAATTCTCCAGACAAAAAATTATAAAAACAGTGTCACGACCACTCTCCTGCGCCTATCTTTTGTTCCATTATGGATGATCACTGAAATTTTTTTAAAATGCAGCTTTAAAACACAAAAAAATAAAAGCAAAACAACCCAGTTTCCACTGTGTCCTCACATGCTGGCTGGCAGGATGGGATTATTACTAGCAGTTTCCAGATGCAAAGAGACTCAAACTCATTGGCAGGACTCTGCTATGTACTTTATCCCAGCTGCGAGAGCTGCTCTGCCCGCCAGCACTGTCACACAAGAACCGGTCCATCTTCCTTCATGTAAACATAAGAAGTGCATGGACAGTTCACAAAGCAATGGGAAACTGATTCCCCTGAAACAGGAGGATTGCCCTGCAGGTCAGGCATAACTGCAGCTTTCACAGCAAGCACAGATGAACACACCGGCACATTCCTGCTATTCCTGCAGGCATAAGTAGTGTGACGCCTCAGTGAGCCATGCACAAGTGAAGCAGACCCTTAAATGCTCTTTGTCTCATAAGATCCCGTCAAACAGAAATTGTTTTTTACTGCCTACAGATACAGAAGTGCATGATCCCAACAGGAGATATGGACCCAGATGGAAGACATCTAGAGTATGGCAAGTAACTCAACCAGGCTGTCTCTGCAAGACAGCAAGTATTTTGTTAGATCTCAGAATGAGTAGGCTTTGTTTCTGTGATATCACTTAACTCCTCACTACTGACAACTGTCTTCCATTTATGTTTTTTTACGGCACAGGCTTGTACCTGGAAACATTAATCTCAGCATGGCCACTGCCACGTCTGCCACTCACTCCTCAATCCAGAGTACTACATACAAGGGCCACAGCACCACGTCTCCTCTTTCCATAAAGCACTACTTCGATTTCCAGGAACAGACCAGTTTATTTTCCTCTTTCCAAAACTAACATTACTGCTACTGTAATCCTGGAAAAAGAGATACCCAGGGGAGAATCAAACAGCAATAACAGAAGTTGTGAAAACAAAATGGCTTCCTTCCATCTGTGAAACACAACCACTGGGGAGGGAAAAGGCGGAATGCTTTGAACAGGAATCTCTGCAATAGGAGTTTATTTAGATGTGTCAGGCAGACAGTGTCCTGCTGTGCTTGTCCCCAATTATCTGGAATTAGAAATGAGATGGGGAGAAGATTGCAAACCTTTGATCTGAAGCAGAACAATGCCAGTTTCATGGTATCAGTCATGTCATACCCTTAGAGGCAGCCAAGCCTGAGATCTGTTCCTAAAACTCTCATACATCTTATCCTCTATCCACTGACCTCCTTTGATCCAAATGATGAGTAACATACACAAAATGAAAGCATCTTGTAGAAGAAGATGAGACCTGCCTGTAACCCCATGGCTGCAGCTTTGGGAGCAGCTGAACTAAAGTTTTTTTAAAGTTTTTTGCCAACGAAAAAGGAACATCAGGGCAGGCTTCCCCTCCTCCCCTCCCTTCGCTCTGCCCCTATACCTGACCAGACAGTACCATCTCCTTCCCTGCTTTACAACAGCAGGACAGACCATCCTAAGCCTGGGTTCTTTTTGACTTGAGTTAGTCTGGGAGAGGCAGAGAGAAGGGCTGGTCAGAAGCAGAGCAAGGCTATGCACTCCCTCAATTCTGGGGAATCAAGACACTGGATCACGCCCCGTACTGCCCTCCTTGAATACCACTGGAAAGGTTGCCCATCTGTGGGACTTCAGAACACCTCTAATTTGCCTCACCTGTAATATTTTTTTTAATATAATTTGACTGGAGTTAGGCTCACACATTATTTTTCTGATTACTCCAGACATCTCTGCTTTCTATTAGGACTGCAGTACTGCACCAGCACTCAGCCTTGGCAATTGCTCATGTTAAAGTTTTCTACAATCATGGCAGAAGAGAAACAGACTCAGATTTAGGAGACCTGCCTAAAAATATTATTAGCTTGCAGGTTTATTTTAAATGACTGAAAGGCACAATCATTTAACTTAAAAACATTTTCTTATTGAGCAACAAAAGCACAGTTAAATTTGTAGCACACACTTCATTAAAATAAAATATCTGTTAATTAAGTAACAGATGTTACTGCTAGCATTGTGAGTCCTAAGTATTTTAACACACATATTCACAGTATTTTGTGTAGTAACGTACAAATGCATGTACTTTACAAATGTATGCATAACTATCCAACTTCAGGGACAAATGTACATTTCACAGTTCGGTTAGAAAATACAGCTCTTCCACAGAATAATATATCCAGTGCCTGATATCTATCTTCACTTGTTTGAGATAATTAAGTTTAAAACATAACTGCTAATAATATACTGACTTCCCTTTTTAAGGATACTTAATGTCACAACAAAACACAAACCTTCAACTTTCACTTCCACCAGGAAAGCATTTGAGATCTCCTAGGTCCTACATATATTTTAAACAGAGGTTTTGAATTAAAAACTTAATTAAAAAGCAGAAATTTAAATGGCCTAAACGTATCTATCAGTTAACAAACAAATTTATGTGGCCATATCTGAACACACACATCTGATCACTTGAAGTGTGCTAAGAGATACAACACTTCCTTCCTGTGAAGGAAGAGACAGTGAAATTACAAAAATTTGTCCAAGCACCACTGTTTTGAAAATCACCAGAGGTTTTCAATGATCAGCTGACCAAAAAAGCAAACAAAAACATTAACTGTCATCTGAAAAAATTGTATATAATTTGAATACTCCTACTTAAAAGAAAGTGTTAAAATAATGTCAGGATAAACTTCACACCCAAACTTCACTACTTGGGTATGAAGTGTGAATGCCTGCTGAAGCTAAATTGTCTCCTAGAAAAACCATCAATGCAGTTATTGCCACATTTAGCTGGCCAGATGGACCATACCAGTGCTTACCTTGCCAGCAACCAGTAGCCTAGGATTTCTGCCCAGATTTCTGCCCACTCACAAGTCTGAATGCTTTTTTGGAGGCATCTCCTGTATGAAATAATATGTCCTTGAAATACTGCAATCTTGAAGGTTCTCAGCATAAGTGAGACTGTTTGTAAATCCAGATAATTTCTCTAGATATGTTACTCTTCAATAATAATTCATAGCAGCAGGGGGAGTGCATTATTTATACCTGCCATGTATTATTTCCAGGCTGAAATACCAACATATGTATCTGATTTCTTCAAGAATAAAATGATACCTTCCCACCACAATACACAACTCCTTCATACAGAATGAAAGATAACTTTTTTTTTGAGATTTCATCATTGCCATTCCATTGTATGTTAATTATAGGTGCTAGTTTTGGCATGATTTCACTAGCTGAGCACTTGCCATGTCACCAGGGCTCAATTTGATTTTTGTCCTTCTCTTTCTAGCATGAAAGAGATGTCCTTCTATGTCCTTCTCTTCTGTTGTTCCATAAAAAAACCCTGAAGGTATCACATAACCCTAAAAAGCAGTTAAAATTTCTGTCCTTTTATCTCTTCTCTGAAAAATTAGTTTAATTTGAGATCCCTTAGAGTATAGTAAAATAAAAACAACTCAACAACAAACTTGATCTGATAACTGCTTTGAAAAAAATCATGTGTACTGAGTTATGCTATGAAATAGTGTTCCTAATTCACTGATTTAAATATAAACTTCTAGAGATGCATTTGGATTAGTTTAAAAAATAGACAGTTTAAAAAATAGATTAGTTTAAAAATTAGACACTATAATGATTTATTAGCTCATGCAACTAAGTTCAGAAGTTAAAAAAAAATAAAGACATGCCTTAGCAGTGTAGACTCACCATTATTTTCCAAAAAAATATAGTTTGAAAATAGGGTAAAAATACAAAAGGAAGTAAAAATGCTAGAAATATAAAGCAAGGTCTGATTTTAGTTCATGTTATGATTTTTAAGTCTGAGTGTGCAATGGCTCTTACCTAATGAGAAAAGGAGTAAATAATCAGTTCTTTCTAGCAATTAACTGATCTGCCTGCAGGATGATAATTAAAATGAGTCATGCATGTAAAAGTAAACTGAATCTTTCCCTTGACTCATTTTTCTTCCATTAATTTACTTTCAGAATGGCATGCTTCAAAATTCTGCCAGAAATTGATATACAAGTGTATTCTGTCATAAAATTGCTGGGTGCAGCTTCAAAACAACTCCACATTTGAATCCCATGTAGCACTGAAAAATTTGCTACCTGACTCATGTTACTTGATCTTAGAGCCTGCAATGTTTGTACAGTCAGTAGAAATAACCAGAGATCTCCAAGGGAATGGTGAGTCCTGCAGGATTAGCCCAAGGACAGTGTTGCTGCTCATCTCCTGTATACTTTTGACATAGTGCTACCACCTGGCTGGTGGGTGCTGGGCATGTCTGCCAACGCGGGATTCTTTCCTGAGGCTGTGCAGGTAAAAGAACTGTGCCTGCCCTGTAGTCCCATTGTGTATTGCTTTAAGAGGTAATCCTGTAGCTACCCTCTGCCTGTCAGTTCGGGTGCTTCCGCTGAAAATGGATGACCTGTGTTTCCACCTATCTGCACACTGGGGAACCCGCCTGTAGTCACCACCTCCAAGTGTCCTCACCACCAGGTGAGGAATTGTGAGAATTGTTAGAAGGGGAAGAGTTGGGGGATTTTCCCATCTTACTGAAGCTGACCTACTCAAGAGGAAGACAGCCAAGAAAACAGAGAAAATGCTTGAAAGAACCTGATTTTGTGAGACTTAGCTGGTGCCTGCACTTAGGAGTTGGGAATTACCATTTCTGAGCCCTATACTTAGGAGCATGGCTTGTTTTGAGTAACTTCCTAAATATATGAAAAATATACGAAACTTCAGAGTTGGGAGAATGTGAGGCATGACAGCCATCTCATGTTTAATCAGAACATCGGCTTTTTACCAGCAACTGATGATGAAGGCTGGTGCTAGGTTGCTGATGCAGAAAAAAATGCATGTTAAAAGTGCCCATGTTTTGGCACCAGTGAAAGGAAGACTCCAGCCCAACAAAGAGCTGACTGCTGAGCTGTCAGGGTCATAGGGCAGGCAGGCAGGCTGGCTGCTGCACCATAGTCTCATTAGATGTGTACTTCAGAAACCAGCTTCCTCCCAGTTCTACAGCATGAGCAATTTGATGGTAACTTTGCACACTGAATTATCAGCTATGTTACAAATTTCATTCACAGTAGCACCAAAAGAAGGGAATTAAGGGTTATTTGCTAGAATATGTTGGAAGTATGTAATGTAATACATCCCTTGTTTGTCACTGTGATGCATTCTTCATACTCAAGGTTTGATTATCTCCAGGGAGCTGAAATCCAATGGCTCCAGTAAAGAGCAATGGAAGATGTACTGCTTGCTATACCTGATTGCTCTTTATTACATATCAAAGGGAAAAAAGTTGGGTTTTTTAACATGGGATTAAAGGTGAAACTCAGCAATTCTCTAGCATATCTTTTGCTTTTGGTGCTTGCTTAAAAATCCTTAATTAGAGCTGTGTTAATATATGAAAGTTTTTCCAATTAGATTTTTTTTTTTTTAAGTTTAGCTTTCTAGAATTGGTATTCCTCTCTTGAAGAAATGTAAGAAAAGCCTCTGCTTTTTTCTTGTTGAGAAAATTCGATTTGTCCAGCATTGGAGTTCACATGTTTGAGCAGGTGATTTTTTTCAGGGATTTTTGTTAGGTTTGATTCTAAAGATTTTAATTTAGAAAATTAGTTTAAATTAGTTTCTTGGATCATAAAGAATAAAAATAGAATTCTGACCATCAGGTTCCTAGTTATAATTAATGTAAATATTAAAAAAAGTTACTTATGGGTAGAGTTGTTGTTGGCTAGTAGCTGTTGTATGTATTTTCAGATCAAAGGAAATGAGCTGCAAATAGGGGTTTTTTAAGTAACTGGCTTATACTTTTTGAACACAGTAAATGTTAATCTTTAAACACACGGCATCAAGGGGTTAATTTCTCTTAAGTGATTAGTCAGACTGGTGAAATATTTTGCCAATTAAGAAGCAGCAGATTTTATCTGACCTACTAGAGTGGGGTGGGATTGTTAAGGCTTAATCATTTATAAGCTACATTTGATGTAAGGGGCTAATGTTTATTGACTGAACTCTTGGGTTTAGCAGAATCTTTTCTGATATACAGTGGGATTTAATTTTACTTCATGTTGTCAGAGAAGTGTTGTGGGGTGTTTGGTTTTTTGTTTGTTTTTTTCTTTTCAAAAGATTGAAAATACTCCAAATTACTAATGCAGGTACGAAACATCTGTGGAGTTTTGCTTACTAGAGACACAGATGACAGACGCACACACACACCCACAAATACATATGTTTTGGAAGTGCATTCATTTGAATTAAAGCCAGCCCATTTGTGGAGGGGGTTGAAATTTGGACTAACTTCGAGACAGCTTCAAATTTTTCCTGTAGTTACTGAAAACTGAACTCTGTATGTAGTAGAAGGATAGTATGCTGGCCACGTGAGGACTAATTAAAAGTATAGGCCTGAAAGGTTTTATCTGCAAGACCTGTAACAGGAGTTTATTATGGAGAGGAAAAGCTGGGGAGTCAAATTACTTCCCTTCCCTTCCCAGAACTTCCTTCCTGGAACTTCCCAGAACTTCCCTTCCCTTAGCCGAGGAGGAATGACATGGAATTGTTGGGGAGAGGAATGACATGGAACTGTTGAAGCAATTCCAGAGGAGGCCACAAAAATGATGAGAGGGCTGGAGCACCTCTCCTGTGAGCACAGGTGAGAGATTGGGGTTTTTCAGCCAAGAGATGAAAAGGGTGCTCCACTTTACAGTACCTTCCAATATTTAAAGGGGGCCTAGAAAGCTAGAGAGGGTTTTTTACAGGGGCATGTAGTGACAGGACAAGGGACAATGCCTTTAAACTAAAAAAAGGGCAAATTTAGATTAGATATAAGGAAGAAGACTTTTACACTGAGGGTGGTGGAACACTGGAGCAGGCTGCCCAGAGATGTGATAGGTTCCCCACTCCGGGAAGCATTTAATATCAGGTTGGGTTCATCCAACCTGATCTAGTTGAAGATGTCCTGCCCATTGCAGGGAGGTTGGACTATTAAAAGTAAATTCCAACTCAAAGTAGTCTATCATTCTATTAAACAGATTCATACCTCATCAAACTAGAAAGGCAGAACTGCTACATAACTCAAGCCATATGACTTCCCTGAAATAATTCAGCATTGAAACTTTAGTTTATTTTCAAGGGTGGAAAAAGCTATGGGGAAGGGAAATTTTAATCTGGATTCTAGCATTGACCTTAACTTTCTTAATGCCAGCCTATCTCATTCTACCATAGATTTTTATGGCTTTTATCTGGTAACAGTCAGCATCATGTTATGTATCTCATGATACATAAGACATTAGCAGGTTATTCCAGTAGCAATTGTACCAGTGCCAAATAAATGATATAAACTTTACTCGTAGGCAGAGCACCTCATTTTTATTCTCTGGAATTGTGATAGGTCCTTCCTCTTATCCTTGGATCTTCCCTCTATGTTGACAACTTATGTTGAGCTGATTATCTGCTGTGACCCTCTTTTTAGAGTTGCCACATTTCCACATGACTTGCCAATGGAGTTATTCATATTTCTCATCAGGATGACTTTGACTTCAGAATTTCCAACCTGTCCACATTACCATCTGTTATTTGTCATTCCACTATCTGCCATATGTTATTGGCATGGAAAGCACTGACTTTTTCCATCACTGGTGATTTTTAAACGCTCTTTTCATGTTGCAGGTTGAACAAGAATTAATCCAGAAATATAGAATGCCTCCACTGCCCTGAAAGTCAGGCTGCCTGACCACAGGCGTCCTTTAGGGCCTTGCAAGCTCTGGTTTTGTGACTCTCCAGAGGCTCACATGGGTAATGTGATTTTTGTCACCAATAAAATAACCAGTGAAGAGACAGCAGCTTATCTGCAAATCCAGCTAAACAAAAACAACTCCATATTTACAGTTACATTCGGCACCTGTCACTTAGCCAGGTCAAAGCTGATACTTTGATTTTGCTTTGGTTAACGTTGTGAGCAAAAATGGTTGTTGACAGGTTAAGTACTTCACCTAAGTCTATTACACATCTTTATCCATCAACTGGTCACATTAAAAACAAACTTAGAAATTTTCATCAGATGAATTTACCACAAGCCTGTAACAGTCAGCATTAGTTTTATACACTTATTTGATTGCTTATTCATTCAATCCCACCAAAGACAACCCAATGTCATATACACAGCCAGCCTTTTCCAGCATTTCTATCCAGTCCACCCAGCACCGTTTCCCTGAAGGAAGGAGAGCATGGTTTTCAAGCAGCACCCACTGCTCGAGGAGCAAAATATTGCTGCCTACCACAACTTGATGCAGAAGGTCAGGACTGAAACTACCAATGATGGGGCACAGTGAATACATAGTGTATCACTGCCTGTTACCATCAATCTGCCCTTACCTTCTCAGGCAGCAAGGGCACTCTGACTGTTCAGGGCTGACAGCACAGTCACTCACACATCTGTACATTCAGCTCTCCTCCCCAGCAGTCCATAACAAAACACAGATCCAGCCCATAAGTCCATTGTACATTAAGTCATCACATGTAATCTAATAGAGACAGAACACTTATGTCATAGTCTAGCCTCTGAAACTTCTCCAAAAGAAAAAAAAATAATAAATTGGTGGGAAAGGTGAAGAGGATGGAGATGTAAATAGCATTAATAGAACAGAGAACTTACTGCTCAGCTTTTCCAGATTTTCTGAATGCACTTTCTTTGGCCTTGGTGATTTTAATGGATTCTGTTTACGGCTGTAGTTATTGGACTGCAGCCTGTTTTGTTACAGATTTGTGATAAGCGCTATGGTGTCTGTTCCAAATACTGAACAACACTAATTATAAATATCTTGTTGGTTTTGCTCTCTCATTTACAGTTGTGCCATTCATACTAATGCCCAAACTGTAATGTGCTGTTCAATTTGCTTCTAACAGAAAAAGCTCAACAGTCCTGAGCACAGTGATCAGGACAATCAAACTCAAGGGGCAGAGTTTTGACTTCTCCTAAAGATTTGTAGGTGACTCCTCAGTATCCAAAAACTGAAGTCACCTTGAGGTGAAATAGGTGGGAGACTAAGTTTTGATAATACTGATTATTATCCTCCCCTAATAATTTGAACCACAAATTATTAATGCCAAAAACTACTATTTTTGTAATTTCAGATTTAATACAGATACACTGTGTATGTTAGAAATGAACAGACATCTGAAGCTTAATAGGTGGCACTGGGAAACATTTTGAGTTGCATCATGATGAGAAGACATCTCTGCAAAGCTCTTAAAATGAAGAATCTACTGTATAGCTGCATACAACCCCTAAAGACCAGACTTTGGGACCCACAAGCCCTCCAGCAACTGTATACTCTCAAATAATTGAGACAAACAAAAAATGGATATTCTTTCAGAATTTTAAGACAATTGAAAATGGGCATGGAGCACTTACTATTGGAAAAGGGCTTTAATTGTGACAACATCAGCTATGCTGGCTTTGGGTTTTTAATTAAATTTCCAGCCCACAATTTCCATTTCTGCACATGCAGAACTAATTTCTTCTCATCTATGTGATCCTAAGCAGATATACCATCTATAATTTGGATGGGTGGAAGTCACACATTTCAGTTCACCTCCTTTTCCCCTTGATAGTCCCCCTAAATTTCAGTCAGATCTCTGGGTACTGCAACACCATCATTGCTGAATGGGTCATTTGTCTTTCATCACTTTTCAGAAAAGTAATTTTTTGCAGTTTTAGATCACAGATCCACCTAAACTTGAAACCCAAATATATAGCTAAAGCTGTGTACAGTTATTCCTAGTTATTAAAATTTTCAGCACCAGTTCATGTTAATTGATGCTGGTATTCTCCTCAAGTGTCAGTAAGCAGAGTTTTAAAAAGGAAAGGAAGATTATCTCTCATAAGTGTCTGTCAGCTTCTGAGGTACCTTTAAAAATGCACAAAAGTCTCATCAGCAGGAGCTCAAGAATGCATTATGGGCCTCCTTACAATTCCATACAGCTCCAGACAACATTAAACAGTAATTCCCCCTGAAGAGAAAGATAAGTAGATAGAATGCTATTAGTGTTATTTAACATACTTAGTTTCCTTTTGTTTTTTAAAACTCTAAATGAAAACTTCATCATGTCACCATCACAACTACAGTTCTCCTGAAAACATCTGAAAGTGCATCTCAGGCAGTTCATGGTGTATCTGTTATGCAGTCTTACCATGTCGTAAGAATTGGAATTTGTGTCTTCAATACTATATTAAATAAATAAATAAATTAGTTATTTAAATGAATAGAATTAGGATTTTGTAAGTGGCTGAAAAATATGCCCTGTTCACTTGGTACCTCAAGACAACCTCCCAGTACTGGATAGCCTCTCCAAAGATACTGACATGCAGATTCAGAACATTCTTCTTCTACCAAAGTCAGATCAACCACAACAAACCCAAACAAACAAACAAAAACCCCCAAAACAAACAAACAAAAACCCCCAAAAAACAAAATAAACGAAAACTCCCAACCAAACCCCCTAAAAAGCTGAAACAAAAAACCCCCAAATGAACAAAAAATGAACAAAAAAAAAAATAAAACCCAAAAGCCCCCAAACATTAATAAATCCCAAACACAACAAAACATGTCGTAAGAATTGGAATTTGTGTCTTCAATACTATATTAAATAAATAAATAAATTAGTTATATAAATGAATAGAATTAGGATTTTGTAAGTGGCTGAAAAATATGCCCTGTTCACTTGGTACCTCAAGACAACCTCCCAGTACTGGATAGCCTCTCCAAAGCTACTGACATGCAGATTCAGAACATTCTTCTTCTACCAAAGTCAGATCAACCACAACAAACCCAAACAAACAAACAACCCCCAAAACATACAAACAAAAACCCCCAAAAAACAAAATAAACGAAAACTCCCAACCAAACCCCCTAAAAAGCTGAAACAAAAAACCCCCAAATGAACAAAAAAAAAAAAAATACAACCCAAAAGCCCCCAAACATTAATAAATCCCAAACACAACAAAACAAAAAAAAACCAAACAGCAACAGATCTCTTAAGTAAATCTCTCTCCTTTCACTATTATCTCCACCCATTTCTTTCTCAAAAGCTTAACACAACTTCATTACTTGACCAAAAGTAATAATAAATACAGGCTCTGAGGAACTGACAAGAGCAGAAGATAAAAAAATTCAAGATACTAAAGTGAAGATACACTTTTTAAAAACAATTATTTTCATTACTGCTGAAACAAGACAGATGTTCCATTTAACAGACATAATTTCAATACAAAAATCAATACTTGAAATTTTATCAAGAAACTGACACCACTTAATTTTCTGCTATTCTGGTCCTATCAAAATGAAGTCTAATTTAACATCTAATTTTGCATTATCTGTTACGAGAGGAAAGCAAAGATATTATTGCATTCTGTTTCAGAATAAAACTGTTAGTCCATAGATCGTGCCTTAAATTTTCATGTTAAAGAAATCCCTAGCTACAATGAAAGACCAACTGATAATACATGCATCTTCCTAATTGCAAAACAATGTCCCTCAGTTATGTTCCAGAATACTGAGGTTTCTTAGAAGTACTTTTTCTCATCAGCAGTCATGCCAGAATATGGACAAGTTGAGGAATTGGTTGCTACTTTAAAAGTCAATCCACTCAAACCATTCATGCCACTAAAAAGCCTAATAGTTCAACAATGCAATGAATAAACTGACTGTAAAAAGGGATGAGTTAACTTTGCTTTTAGAAACTTTTGATTGTCTTAATTTTTTGGGCAACATTTATCTTTCTAAAGCATCAGTCATAAATGCACAAACTATAAATGTAAGCAGACAGAATCACAGAAAGCTTCCTCAAATTATGAAGTGAGCGAGTGCCTCATGACTTCAAAATCTGTATTTACCAGGAATAATTAATTTAATGAACCACACGTCCTGGCAGTGTGCCAACCCACCTCTTAAGGAAACACCAGAACACTGTATGACTACAAATGCAGTTGTTCAGTGATTTATCTGAGAAGTAAATTATGAGCAGTAGTCATTAATTCATAAGAGATATAGTTATGAGGTTTTGGAAGAGGAATGGAAATACCTCAGTTATTCCTTTTGTTCAAAAAATTCTGCTTCCCTGGTTTTTTAGAACAGAGGTCATATTCCTTTGTTTTGTTTGATCTAGTTCATTGCCTACTGGTTACATTTAAAATTTCCAGTGACTGATTACATGAACCATTTGACATCATCACACATGAAAGTTTCCCAGACATGGAAAATGACAGGGGTTAACTATAAACCTACACATCTAAGTATCACCATGTAGATTCTGCATATTAAAATAATATTTGGCAAATATTTCCATTACAATTTCTAACACAAGTTCAAAAACTAATAAACTTTAACACTAATGAAGCTAAAGTTCATCTAAAATCAACACAAACCCCACAAATGGTTCTCAGAAATTGGAGGTAGGGAATAGACCGTTTGCTCAGTCTAGGCCAATGCAAGACTGCTCATTACAGCACTGCTTTCTGAACAAAGTAACGCATTTAATTTTATTGTATCTGACTAATGCAATTTTTGGTATTTGATGGGAAACAGTTCCAGAGAAAATTATTTCAATACAAACATAACACTGACACACAGCTCACGTTTTCTTCATTTCATTATCACCTATCTTTGACCTAATTTCACCACTGTTCAAAAAGACTATTAAGAGTAGTTTTGTTTCCCTCATAAATCTTCCCACCAACCCTTTGATCCTTTTGACACCTTCTTCTTAATTCCTGTGAATCCATCAACAACTTTTCGTAACATGTACCCTGAAATGCCTGCAATTCAAACAAATGTAAATGTAAATGGACAAAGAAGTGTTCATAAAACAGGAAAGAAACAATTTTTCTCCCGCCCCCTTTGTTGGTCCCTAGAATATTTTAGCATATAATTGGAACTCATATTTTTTCATTACTACCTCAAACTCAGATCTTACAGATTTTCCTAGTTCTTTAATAGGTTTTAGGTTACTTGGATCCATTTTCTTTTTAGTTTAAACTGCATATCTGCATAGTATTAAATAAAATATTTCAAGATAAAACTCAACCAATTTCTTCCTCTTACTTAAACTGGGATGCTTGATGTTGAATGAGGATGATACTATGATGTCTATATCTGATGATATTTTTTTCACAGATTTCTGTCCTGGAAAATCATGTACTAGTTTTTCTGCATGCCAGTTATGGTCAAACACTACTTTTTTCACATGTCCACTCAATCAAAATTAAGACTGCGGTTTTTTGTGAGGCTCAAAATACATCTCAAAAGTTACCAATATAACTAACAATCACATTATTATGAATATTAAACATCATAAAAACTGCAACACACATTTGCTTTTATAATATTTTCCAGACAGTACACATGTTTAAAAATTGAACTATTCACATATTAAACAGCTATCTATCTTGTGCTGGAATAAACCAATGCGTAGGTGGTGAATTTTCCAGCTGAGCTGCACAAAAACATTAGTACACAGAAAATAAGTGAAAGGGAGCCAAAATATCTCCCCTCTACAGGCAGAAGCTCATTTAAGCATATGAAAAAACATAGTCATTAGGGAAACTAGTTTATCTTCTGTTTCTGAAAGGATATAATAAATAACAGACATAACTACAGTGTGGGCCATGTTCAGGAAATCTGTGAGGTCTCTTGGACCACACACTCCCTCCAGAAAGTCACACATATTAGTGATGAAGCAACTCACCCACCCAGGGCAATGCTCAGATTACTTACATATGGCTGGAAAATGAGAGAGACATTCACCAAATGGTTACCAGCACCAAGAACTACCATCACTGCCAGACTCAACGCCGGCTATCCCAGTGGCATTTAAGGATGCAGGAATAGCTACAGGCCTCTTCAGAGGCTTGAACTCCCCAATAATGCAATGCAAATAGGAAAAACAAAGTCTTTTGTTGACTGTCTCATTTACTTTTTAAAACTTCAAGATGCAAAAGCCCTCAGAACTACAAAGGTCTCTGAGCCACAGTCAGCAACCACAAAAGTGGGTATGGATGATGTGCTGCCAGCCTACAATGCAAATTAAACCTACATGCAAAGGAAAACCAACTACTTCCTAATCATGTTAAATTACAGAAGAAGAAATATGAAATTTTTCATTCAACAGCTGCTTCTCCTCCAACTGACAGGTTAGGTATGTGTGCACTTTCCAAAAAACAACCGTACCCTATCTTCAAAAAGAAGATAGATCACATACGAGCCATTAAAAATCTTGGCTCTCAATGGATCCATAATCCAGGGGGATGGACCAACTACTGAATCATTTATTCCACTGTGAAGGCATGTGAACTTCAAAGAAAAAAGGAGGAAAAAATCCAGAAAAAAAAATCAACCTTCGGCAGCCTAGACAGTTTTATGCTGACTATAACCACATATAGTTTTCTGCTTTATATCTTTATCTCAGTCAAATGAAAACACATACACGCAAATAAAAATAACTAAAATAAATTATGCACAGAGAAATTAAGATTCAAAGCTTAAATCAGCCTCTACTCACTAATGACAATGCTGAGCAGCAATGTTCATTCCTCTCTTGGATTACAGACAAAGACTATACTACATTATTAAGCCATTAATGGCATGCACATGTTAAAACAACAGAAAAACACAATTCAAACTAGTTAAATTCAGAGCTATGAGGACATATAACTCATCCAGAATCAAATAATTAATTTAGTTATATGCAAAACAAGAACAGTGACATACAGCAGAGAGACTCTATGAAGTTGCTATTTTTAAGCAGCAGACAGAAGAGGTTGGTGGACTATTTCTTATTCCTTAAGCAGGACACCAGCCTCACTGCAAGACCAGTACAAACACTATTTCTACCATCAAAATGCAAATTAAGAGATACGCTCTTCGCTTCTCTCAAGCAAAGTCAAGATGTCTGTGGTTATCCAAAGACAACAGAATGCTCCCTGTCCTGAGCAAGGAAGCTCACAAAGAGGGGCCCCTTGCACTGTCACTTGGAGCTTCTGCCTTCTCTTTTTATGACTACAGTGCCCCAAGCACAGGACTCTTCAAGACATCTCTGCATATTAAGCCCTATTAATGCTTGTTTGTTCCTATTTCATGTAATGCATTTTTTGTTATTCATACCAATTACAGTTCCTTTAGGGAAAACAAATGTTTGACCATACCTGCTTCCTCTTTAAATAAGAAGATACATATTCATCGGAGCTTCTGAGGCTATGCAGAAAAACCACAGGAAACAAACTTAAAAACAAGCCTCTGCTTTCTTAAAAAGAAACTTTGTATTTCTGAGAATTTGACTAAGGAAGGACACATAATGGTCTAAGTCAGCCCACAAAAAGTAAGTAGCAGATAATTGTGTTTCCCCCCAGACTGCAAACCTCTTCACCATACACTGGGACTGTAAGTGCTCATTCCTCAGCTATCAGACCAACTTCCTCCTATGAGTTGTAACAGCTAAAGGTTTTGGAGAGAATGTAGAGTATATTTCACTTTTGCAAAGATGGCTACCCATAAACTGCTCTTTTCAGCTGATAAATGATGCCTCAGGCCAGAAAGACACCAGTCTGATGTACTATTGCTACTAGATTTGAATTAACCAATGCTTCTAAATAGCATTTTATATTATCTGATAGAGAAGAACACAACAGAGCAATAATAGCACTGATACTGATCAGTTTTTGTTCAGTCCTTCCAGTAAAGGAAGGTGCATTGGAAAGAGAGAGATCTGTTTTCCATATTATTTGGTTTGTTTGACTCAAATACGAACTTTTCATCCTCACTGAAAGAAAAAAATTTACTCAGTCAATATCTGAGGTCAATGAACAATCAATCATGATAGCTACCTAGATACAATGGCACATTTTTATTTTTTTTTTCAGCATAACTCAACAGCAAAAGGCTAAATGGAGAAAAACCATTACAAAGTTTTTTGTTGTTGTTGTTCACTGTTTTCACAGATCACATTTAAAGTGTGAGTCTCTCTGATACATTCCCCGAATTTCTGGGAAAGAACCTTGCACTATTCTTCAGCTAAAATACAGTTAGATATCTAAACAGTAGCTTCATGTTACCTGGCACACTTGTCAGCATAATCAGTTAAAGACAGCTGAATCTTTCTCTGTCCATACAGGAGAGGTGTTTTAGTCCAACATAAGAGCTGGAAAACTTTACTGCCTAAAAAGAATAGTTACTTTTATCAGTTCCAAAATACCCAGCTGTGATGCTGTTGACTGTGACAAACTGAATTTGGCACAGCTTTAATAATCCTTCAGAGAAGAGAATTCTGTTTGCTATATGCAAATACATCATCAGTTCAAATATCTGCAAGTATTAAATAATGATATTTGAACAAAAGAATCCTTCTAGGCTTTCCTAGAGTCTGTTCTTAAAGCAGTCAGAAAACAACTTTACTAACATTCATTAATGTTCAGTCAGTATGTAGAGATCAAAGTATTTACTATATACAAACATCCCAACAATAACACAAGAGCACTCACAGTTATTTACAACAAACTTCAGCAGTTTCACCTACACAAACCAAAATGTTGCCTTTCCCTTCCCACCTCCAAAGCCACACACTTCAAATATAGCCCACTCTGGTATGTAAAGCAAAGTGTGTGGAGTAAAAGTATGATGAATTTACCCCAAGAGCAGATGTAGTTACAGACGACAGAGGCTCACAAAGGAAATTCCTAATATCTACATGATCCTTGTATCTTCAACTTAGACTCCACTGCAGTAGCACAGGATAAATCTAGGAAATCAACCACCAGTAACACAGAACAGCCTAATAACTGGCATAAAACACCCTCACTGCCACTATGATCACTGCACAGGCTTTGCACCTCCTGGCAAAATTGCTTTTTCTCATGCCCCAAACCACTGAGAGGAGGAACATAAAATTGTTTACTTGATATTACAAGAATAGAGGAAACATTTATGTGGTAAAACATGAAGCAGCCTACAGATATAGTCTGGAGGGAAATCACTATTAATTTAACCCCCACACTCACTTTAGAAAACCCAGCCAAAATGTGTTAAACATATTAATACACAACAGAAAAGTAAAGAAGACATGTGCAACATATGGCTGTGTCTTCATAAATGCCAGATAACCATTTGGTACATCACCATTTTATATGACCACTACGCAATACAAATTTATGCCCAAGCAAGCAAAGGCACAAGCACATTTCTGTCAAGTTTGTCTGAGTGCAGGATGCTGCACTCAAGCTGACTTCACATCAGCTGAAAAAGTAAAAACAATTATCTATTTAGGTATTGTCAGAGTCACAGAGATGAGCAACATCTGACAGAACAGAAAACCTACTAGTATAAGGTTAACATTAAAACTGAGGATGAAAAGTTATATTTACATGAGACATTTGCAGCATGTGGTTATGGGTTTTGATTAGCTTACAAGTGCCTTAAAGATGTATCATTGAATCAACATCTAAATCAAATAAACCAGTAAATCAGTAAATCTATAGGGTAAAGAGCAACAAAGCATCCTCCTCCCTCTAGACTCGTCTGTCCCTATCAGAGACATAAAGGCTTTCAGTCTTTTCTCTAACTCTGCAGGGAATCTCATGTAGCATGTGTTCATGTAAGCAGTTAAAATGTATCTACACGAGAAGGCAGATGGGCAAAAAACCAAAAAACTTTCATATTAAATACAATTTCACACACACGTAGGAGAAAATAATTCAGAAAAGCCAAGTTAGGATTACAGACATAGCTGCTTAGATTGCCTAAATGAGACAATATGTATTATCTCATCTGGCAGTTTAGCATGACTGAAATGAAACATAATTTGCAGTTGACGCCAACTGGCAGGAGACAAATGTTCATGATAATCTTTGTGTTTTATTAAGAAACTTCTTCTGTCTTAAATTACATGGAAAATGGATTGGAGGCTTTTGGTCTAAAAAGTACAAGGATTGCAGATGCTACCCTGAGCTGTTAACTCATAAAAAAATGTGTCTTAAGTTTTTACAATTAAAAAGGACGAATCTAAAATCATGCCAGGTCAAATTGTCTATGCAGTACCTCTGTCTCCAAGAGCAGCCAAAAGCAGATGTCTGGGGAAGAGCATGAGAATAGTGTAATCATTTAGTCATACTTTCCCCAAATACTTGTCTCCAATAATTTGCAGCTCAGGGACTTTCAAAGCCAGAGGTCATGCTTATGTATTTAATAATCCCTTACAGACTCTTTTTTCCATTAATTTTGTCCAGTTTCACTTCAAATTGGTATAAATTTTCAGTATCCACAACATCCTGTGGAGTTACACAATTTAATATATGTGCATTACAAAATTCCTCTTTCTGCTATTCCAAACCCAACACCTGCTAGTTTAATTTTCACACTCATTAGTTCTTGTACTGGGAGAGAAAATGAACAACTTATCCCTAAGCCCCTCACCATGCCATTCATGTTTTTACAAAAGTATCATCACATCCCAGATGTCTCTTCTCCTCATCAGTTTAACTGCTGAAGAGAATCACAGTGCTGAAAAGAAGATCCTCATCACGTCACTAAGTATGTAAGAGGAGGATCCCGTTCTGATTTATTCTACATCATTAGAGCCTCAAGATAAATATATTCTTAACTGGACAAACAAAATAGATGCAAAGTAATGAAAGGTAACCCAAAGAAAAGCAACAAAAATAACCAGTGTACAAAACCCAGCGCCTCTGAGGTGAAAAAAAGCATGCTATTTAAAAACCACAATACACAAAAAATAATTACTTGCTTTGTCCTAGACAAATGTAGAATGAGCAACTGTAGTATTAAATTACTACAGGAAAGGAATTAATTGGATAACACACAACGAAAATCTTAACATGTCATGATGATGTAAGGGAGACCACTGAGTTCCTCAGAACAAGTCACAGATGACAGATACAGATGATCCTAATCTGAGGCAGAAGAATGGAGTAGATGATGCCATAAGGTCTCTTCTGGTCTTATCTTTGTATGATATTCTTGGGATATCAGGTGGAATCTCTTCCTCCCAATGATATAACAACAACAAAATTAAAAAGCGGGGTGGGGTGGAAGGTTAAAGAGAGCTACAGGGTTGACTGCTCTGGAAAATAAGAAGTTACAACCTGCTAATAAATAAATTATTTATTGAGACCCTTTCTTTGCCCAGTTCCAAGGAGCCTGTGGAAAGAAGGAGGGACCGCCAGCCAAGCGCTGGAGTCACTTTGCTGAAAATGTGGACTTCTATTCTCTGACCTTGCCTGGGCCTTCTTTAAATCTGGTTGGGAAGCGGAGGCATACTACACAGAGTACAGTGCACATGACTATGTGAGACAGCCCCAGTGCTCTCTTAAGGATTGTTTACCTACTGTGCAATGCATGCAGTGAGCAACAGAAAAACAAGGTAAACTGCTGGTACAGGCCAGTCAAACACCAAAAAAATTAGACTATTCCTAAAGCTCTGTTTTAGACAGGACTTTCTCTCTTTCACATTAACATATACCATTCTTGCAGTAACCAAGCTCAAGAAAGGATGGATACTTCCGTACTCCAAATTCAGCTGCGACAAAAGGCAAGCTCAAATTCAAGCTGCCAGGGCTATCATGGAATGCGGTCTGGGCCACTTAGATGTAAAGATTGGTTGAAGGTAATTGCACTGATTTTATGCAGTCATGATCATGACTAATGATTGAATAAACATGTGTACGCAACACAAACCTCATCCACATTCCTGCAAACTGGATACCTCTTCTAAATGACCTACCATCTCAGCAGTGCAATCAGCTGGGCAGTCTGCGGAATATCTTATATGCCAGCTGTCATGCAGCAGGTCTATTAGTACCTTTAAAAGCCCCAAAACAGAAAAAAATTAGACCTTTGTTAACTCCTAAAAGGGAAACCACACCAGATAAAAACTAGCTGGAGAAAAATCCATGCAGAGAGAGAGAGAGCGAGAGAGAGAGAGAGAGAGAGAGAGAGAGAGAGAGATGAGATGTAAGAATGCATGAAGCTTTTATTATTATGCCATATTCGTCCCACCACTTGTGTTGAACTTAAAATGACTTTCTAAGAGCACAGAAACATATCCACAAGTATGACTGAATATAAAATGAAAATATATGCTACTATTTCCCACAAGCAAAATAAAATAATGCATTATAATATTAAAACTAGAACTTATATTTAAAATTTTCTTGTAAACTTTAAATTACTCAGACCTGCCTGTGGAGAATGACATTCAAGTCTTAATCACGTGGCTATTCTGAAATAGTTACAATTGCCAAAATTTTCATGATGACCATGAATACCTACTGCCTTATTTTCTGAAAAAAGTTTCATAGCAGGCTGCAAGAACTAGAGTATTTGCACGAGATATTCTCCAATATTTTTATTTCAAGCATATTTATATTTCAAGCATATTTCAGTCTGTATTATTCATCAGTATTAAACAGTTGTGCAAAAAGATGCTGCC
Organism: Passer montanus; assembly: GCF_014805655.1. Lineage (NCBI taxonomy): Eukaryota > Metazoa > Chordata > Aves > Passeriformes > Passeridae > Passer > Passer montanus. The sequence continues at coordinate 13,134,869 of NW_024366815.1, read as the reverse complement.
ATTCTTTGCACAAAAGAACTCTGTGGAGGTACTTTGTACAAATATTGCTTTAGCTGTCATGACTGTCACTCAGTCTCCCTCATGGGGATAGGGAGGAGAATCAGAAAAGGGAAAATGATAAAACTCATGACACTTTAATAGGTAAAGCAAAAGCCATGCATTTAAGCAAAGCAAAACAGGGAACTGAATTAACGCTTCACAGTGTTCATCAATCACCAGTGGAGAAGGGCTCCATCACAGCTAAAAGTGACTTGGGGAAGACAAACATCATCACTGCAATCCCCTTCTTCTTCACCAAGCTTTATTGCTGAGCATAATGCTCATTTCACACCATAGGACTTGGTGTGAAACACCCCTGAAGCCAGTTGTGGTCAGCTATCATGGCTGCATTTCCTTCCACCTTCTTGTGCATCCCAGTCTACTTGCTATCAGAGCATGAGAAGCTGCAAAGTCCCTGACTTGGTATGACTATAGCTCAGCAGCAACAAAAACATCACTGTGCTATCAACATCAGTCTCATACTAAATTCAAAACATAGGACTATATCAGCTATTATGAAGGAAAATAACTAACTCAGCTGAAACCAGAACATCAGTAAACTCCTAATACCTGATAGAATATGTACTCTTATCTGCAGCACCTTCTCTTCTGCAGGTACTTTAACAGCAGGAACCGTAACTATATTTACAACACTGTATATACATAGAGGACTTATTAGACATTAAATAAAAAACCTCACCCCTTTATATGAAAGTAGTTTTGACACAGCCTTCCCTCCACACACTTACTGTTTGGAGATGATGTATCGAAGTAATATGCACATGCTAAGAGACAAAACAAGAGTACATAACCATTAAAGACAAATGTATCTACCAACATATAATACTGGTGTACTATCACCACCACACACTTCAGGTTTAGACAAATGAAAGTTCAATGAAAAGTCTGAAAAACTTGTTTACAATGATCCCAGACAAAAGGCTTGCAAACTGCAATTCACTGACCTATGTAAACTGATTTGGCTTTCAGATAATCTCCCAGTGAATACTATTGCAAAATCTATAAACACAGATGGCACCAACTGGCACTCCATCTGCAATCTCAGCAGAAGATCAAATAAATACAGAGACTGAATTTATCTTCCCACATCACAGGTAATTCTTTCCAAACAGATTTAAGAGATTATCACTGAAAGCTGAACCAAGAAAGTCCTGCCACAGCTAACCAAAGTCTCAACAACCCTGAGAAGTCACACTGCTCAAATAAAACAGATTTTAAAACTGTATGGCTTTTAATAAAGTAATGCAACATTAAATTCAGACCAGGCTCTGATTCTAATTGCTACAATCACGATATTGATAATTTCTACTAGCATTAAACTCACAGGATTTTCTCCTAAAGGACTCTTACAGAAAAACTTAATTGGGATCAGAAGGAATGAAAAGGCTGACAAGCTACAGTCAAACTTTAAGGTAAAGTATCAGTTGTACTAAGGCATAGTATATTATTTTATCTATTGATCTATCCATTATTTTATGCTATTGATCTGGAATGGAATGACAGCATTGATACTTTTTGCTGAATTTCAGAAATTATGTACAAGAAAGGCATATAATGTATGCAATGTCAGGTGTCAGCAACCATGAAGATCACTTAGTCAACTCTAAAGCTACTGCTGTGTGTATAATTAAAATCCAAAATATACTCATCAGTAAGATGTAAGATACCACAAAGAAGACATCAGTCCAAAAACACCATCACCATCTTTAAGATGACATTAAGTATTAAGAGAAAGAAGTCTGAAATACAGTGGTAACACCAGTGACAAAGAAGACTGTACAGCTGCTTCAGCAGTATTGCTTCATTGATTAGAATGACCTTAAAGGTAAAAAAATCAGAAGACCTTAAAGGTAAAAAAACAAATCAGCTAAAATAAGCCTTCCTTGCGTGTCTGTGTTCATTATAGTAGTCTCAGAGGTTACAACACAAAATTATGCTTTGTTCCAGACATTTTTTGCTCTTTTTATAGTATTTCATTCTCATGGTTTATCATTTAGTTCCTATGTTTTCACCATGGACTTCAGAGAAACCCTTAAAGAAACCCCAACCAACAACATGTAAACCAAAATAGGAAATATTTTAGAACAAATTGCTGCAGCATTCCTCTCATGCATCAATGTATCAAATATTCTGGATTCTCCTTTGAAGAACCCACATCTAACTTAACTATAGAGCTCCAAGCTGAAAAAGACAGAACTAGAAGACAATGAGAACGGGAGAAATTCATCTTTAGCAAAAGATCATGCTCTTTTTTTGGGGTTTTTTTTGGTTTTTTTTTTTTTTGGTGGGTTGGTTGTTTTATTTTGTTTTGTTTTGTTTTTTTGTTTGTTTTTTTTTGGTAATTATGTTAGTGAATCAGAAACTGGAACCTACTGATTATGTGAACAACAGTCTCTAAATATCTTTCGCTGTGATTTATTTATACTCAGTCATGGATACATACTATAAGTGTCCATACTGTAAGTGTCCAATGTATTGCCACAGTTCAGAATTTCAGATACATTCCCAACCCATTCACATGGATCAGGTATATTTGCTGTCAGTGTTTGCCATTGTAGCAAGTTTATAATTTAATTATTTTTGCACTGTGCATTTGGTTTTCTTTGGAAGTACCTACCACAAAAGTGTCTTTTAGGAAAATATGTTTAGAAAAATTGATTACTCTCTGATTAACTGATGTTGAAATACTTATTCATGGTTAATGTCTCACCTGCTAGAGTTGTAAAGAGAAACAAAAGCAAATGGAAAGGAAATTAAGACATCAGTTCTGCATTTTTTTTCCGAAATGCATCACCTTCTGTCAGCAGTGTAACATAAAAATATCACTTTACTTACAAGACAGTAAAACACTACTTGTTTAGACAGCTTTCACAGTATCTGGCCACAACTCCTGAGCAATTTTAAAAGGCAAGGGATAACAACATTCTTTTTTTAAACTGGGCTTCACAAATGCCCTACATTCAGCTTTATTCCAATTCATCCATATGTAGGACAGTGATTTTGGAAGAATGCATCCTGTCAGTTCCACTTTCCCAGGGCAGATTTTAGGCACCACAGCTCAGGAGAATCCTGTCAATTTTCAAGAAAGCTAAAAAGCCAGAAGGGAAAGCTGAAAAGCCAGAAGGGAAATTGGTATTATTTTAACAGACTTGTCAACTACAATCACATCAGCAATTGTCTTTCCATCAAAAAAGGGCTCTGAGAATCAGTAACATCTTCCAGCAACTTGCCACCTCTTTCCTTGTTCCCAAAAGAGTTCAAATGCTGACACCCCAAAATTATTTATCAGGTAGGCAGAAAGCAAAGAAATGGGAACCCTTGAAAGGGAAGGGAGGCACTGACTACTTGTTTAGACAGCTTTCACAGTATCTGGCCACAACTCCTGAGCAATTTTAAAAGGCAAGGGATAACAACATTCTTTTTTTAAACTGGGCTTCACAAATGCCCTACATTCAGCTTTATTCCAATTCATCCATATGTAGGACAGTGATTTTGGAAGAATGCATCCTGTCAGTTCCACTTTCCCAGGGCAGATTTTAGGCACCACAGCTCAGGAGAATCCTGTCAATTTTCAAGAAAGCTAAAAAGCCAGAAGGGAAAGCTGAAAAGCCAGAAGGGAAATTGGTATTATTTTAACAGACTTGTCAACTACAATCACATCAGCAATTGTCCTTCCATCAAAAAAGGGCTCTGAGAATCAGTAACATCTTCCAGCAACTTGCCACCTCTTTCCTTGTTCCCAAAAGAGTTCAAATGCTGACACCCCAAAATTATTTATCAGGTAGGCAGAAAGCAGAGAAATGGGAACCCCTGAAAGGGAAGGGAAGCACTGAAAACACAGAGGAAAGCAAGATAAAGGAAGACACAGAAAGCCCTTGTTCACAGGGAAGGAATGGGGACAAAAAACAGTTTCTCTTATTGCCACCAGCAGCTGGAAGCTGAGCACTGCTCTCTTCCCCACAGGCTGGATGGTGTGAAGGGTCAGCCAACAAGAGGAGCTGTGTGTGCTTGTGCCTGGGCACAAACACACAAACACACGTGTGTGTAGGAGGTGAGGACAGTTAGGGACAGCAGGGCAGCCATCCTCACCCTCCCACTTCAAGCTTTGTTAACAAACACCTCTGAGGCAAACAGCAGCTTCACCACGGGCTATTTCTATGTGGAGACACTCTTTCCTCTTTGTCTTGTAACAAGCTATGTTTAAGATGCTGAGGGTAAAATTCCTAGAAATTGCTTCCTTGCCTGATTTCTTTTCCTTCTAATTTGCAGAAATCTTATATTAGCTAGGAGCTGCCATCCGGTGTTCAACACATCCCCTGCGTTGCAACCATCACTTCTCTTTTACTGGGGAGCCCTCCAATGGGTACTCAATGTCTAACAGAGTAGAATCTTCTGGAAACACAAATTTTGATGAATAATAATTCTGTTCTCCAAAACACTCAGAAAAATAATGAATCCTCCTTTTCACGTAATTATTATTGAAAAAGCAATGTCTGCACCATATGCAAAATAAAACACCAGGTTTCTTGTCTGGTTGCCAACTAAACAGTCACCTGCAGCCCAGTCAGATTCTGCTGATGCAACAACACATAGCAGTTAATAAGTCATTGTCCTACTGAATTACAGAACACCACAAGCAATCTTCACAGCTACAAGCTAGAACACGAAAAAGGATCATGGCAATTACTGGCTTCCTTTCAGTCTTTGCCAGCCGTACTTCTGATCCTAACATACCAGCCCAGCACAATCACGAGTGTCTTAGAAGATGTGGTGGAACAATGCTTTGATTAAATAAGTAATAAAAATAAATGTAACATTCTTACACAGCAATGCTGCATCCATTCCCAGGGATTTACAGTTGTAAAAGAAAATGACACATTACTACTACTACTTGCCTGATGTGTGGGTACATCATCATGCAAACATTTCCCAGAATGCTTAATAAAAACAGACGATTAACTAAAAAAAAGATAAAGTGGGCAATTTCCTCCACACTGATTAAACCCACTGCATGACTCAGAGGGAGAAATCCTGTGAAGAAAGCAGTGATGTGATTAAAGCTGGAGTGGCTGCAACTAGCATGTTGAATGAAAAACTGAGCAATGGTCCCATGAAACCCTGTCATTAACAACTATCTTAACAGTCTGCCTATACCCTGACCTAACAATGCATGAACATGGATAAAATACTCAAGAAGATCCCAGAGATTAATTTGGTTTATATTTTTGTATGTTTGATTCAGAAAAAACAAAATCTAATGTCACTGACATTTCCCAGTTAGCCACTCTTTGTGCACGACATAAATTTAGGTCTCTATGAATTACTATAAGGACATAAGGTTCCTGTGACCAAAGCAAACCCACTGGAAACAACAGGGCCCCTTGCAGGTATGAGCTTGAAGCAGTCAGAACCCACTGCAGGACTGGGACCAAGAAGACATCTTCATTAAGGGATCTTTAATGGTGCCTAAAAAATGTTTCCCTAAGAAAGCCAAACCTTGTTATTAACATATATAATATTCTCTTCTGGATGAGGTCAGCTGGAGCTCTGTAATTGTGCTCATTTATTCCTACTAATACATCTCTCGTTAGGACGCACACATTCGCAGCGTCGCGTCTGCTTAGTTCTGGCTTGGTGTAAATTTACTATGATGGTGCAACATTGCTCCTCTGCCACCAGGTACTGGCAGTGCGGGCACTTGTCTGGACACGGCACTGCCAGCCCATGCTGTTTTACTTGATGTTGCTCCAGTGCACCCACAACTTCTGAATTATGGGATCCAATCTCATGATGTGTTACTGAGTGCCTTGGGAGCGACACCTAAACTACCAAAAAAAGTGCACCGGCAACCTGTGTCACCTACTTCCTGCCCTTCCCTGAAGGGCCCTAAAAACTAAAATACACACACACAGACACACACATCCCTCCCTCAAAAACTGGTCCCAGAAACACGACGAGTGTGAAGAACTCGTCAGCGATGTGAAGGCACCCAGGTGAGCTTTGAACCGTCGCTCCCAGAGGCAGCTCGCGGAAAGCCAAGAAGCTCCCGTGCCCCGGGGAGCGGCTGCAGGTGCCCGGGCCAGAGGCGGCCAGGGGCAGCCCGCCTCCCGCTACCCGTCCCGCGCGAAGCCGAGCGGGGCCCCCCGACGGGCGGTGCCCCGCGGCCCCGCCCCGCTCCGCACGGCGCGAGGGAGGGAGCGGGGACGGGGGGAGCGAGGGAAGGAGGCGGCCTGGCGGCCGCGGGCGCCTCGCCGGGTCGCGCCCTGGGTCCCCGCCGCGCTGCCGGCGGGGAAGGCGCCCGGGTGCCCTCCCGCTCCACCGCTGCCCCGGCGAGCGCCGGGCGGCTCTCTCCGGCGGCACAGCCCCGTCCCTGCCGCCACCTCCGCGCTGTGCCCCGTCCCCGGCCTGTCCCTAAGGCTACAGCCCTGGCCCAGGAGAAGCAGCAGCCCGGCCGCCGCTCGTGCAATGAATGGAAGCGCAGCCAGCGGTCCCAGTCCTCCGTCCCGTCCTCCCTCCCGTCCTCCCTACCCCGCACAACTTCAGCGGTGCCGCTGCCTCACCGCTGCCGGGCAGAGGCGGCTCCTCCGCGCTGGGGCTCCGCTCTCGCCGCCGCCTCCGGCCCGCGCCCCGCCGGGCTCACCCTCCTCCGCTCCCGCCGCGACCATGCACCGAGGGAGGAGGAATGGGATCCCGGCGAGGGCCGACCCGGCCGCCCCCAGCCGGAGGGAGGGAGCCGCGGCGAGGGGCGGGGAGGGACGGGACGCGGGCGCCCTGCCCTGCCCAGGACCGGCCCCCTCACACTGACGTCCCCCGCTCCCACACCGCCGGCCGCGGGGAAGCGCCCAGAGCGGGGCCGCGCGGGAGCCGGGCCGGGGCCGGGGCGGGTGGCGTGCCCTGGATGCTGTCACAGCCGGGGAGAGAGGCTCTGGAAATAGCCCAAATAACCGCTGCCCCGCCATCCTGGCCTTTGAATAACCAAGGGTCCAAGGGTTCTCCATCTGCCCCGTCGACACACAGGCTGAGAACGGAACGGGCAGCACGACCGGCACTGTCAGGCCCGGAATTGCCTATTGCATGTCGCATCACCGGACCCAGCCATAATGGTTGCACGGAATGGAAAGCAGGAGTGGTAAACAGCAACTCCTTCTACACAAAAACTCCCTTGGTTTAGACCGTCAGAAATACAATTTATATTGCAAGAGGATGTCTAAAAAGTCTACAATGTTCTGTTTTCAAACTTTCTCCCCTCAGAACAAATAATTTCCCACTGATATCCCTTTAAAATCATATTTAACACTCTTCCAGTTTCAAAGCAACACTCTGATGACCCAGGCTTTTCCAGAACTTTGTAATTTTTAAAGTATCTTGAGATGTCTAATGCCAAGCACATACGTGTCTACAACCAGTGACACTCATTTAAAGCATCTGCAGGGAAAATTAAGGTTTAGGCTTGGACATGTCTCTGCGTGCCTCTGCTATCCCACACAGTTGCACCCTTGTGTAATACGCTGCTCCTTGTAAGTGGATGACAGGTGTCTAACTTCATACAGCTCATCTCAGTGTCAGCTTCACTCGCTAGATTGGAACTGTCTGTTGCAACAGATAAAACCAGCTGCTAAGTCGGTCAATAAAATAAATCACTTTGGGTATCTCAGAGACATAAATGAAGTGCTACACCAGCGCAAAATTTGATTTGCTGCAGCTAAGCTGTCCTCCTGGGAAAAAGTAGGGAGTTCTCTTTTCACTGCTATCAGAACGGTATCTTTCACAAACACTGCATTTACTTGAAGCTATGGCTTTTGACTAAATTATCCTTTTACTGCCATGATACAGAGCAGTCAGCGCAGGCTGATCCTGTTGACTGCTTGAGACTCCAAAGTCTTCAACTCTGCAAGAGCACATTCCATCTGACTGGACCCAGTTGCTGGATTTGTGCTTTTTTAATTGGTGTCTGCTGCTTAGAAAACCAAAAGCCAGAAAATGTCCTCCCAGGTACATAGGTTGAGGAAGCTAAAAAACAAATAGAAAACTCCAAGAATTATGTTCCTATGGCAAAAACAAGAAAAACATATGCAACTCTCTACACTTACTGAAAACAGAGATATGCTTTCATGTCTGATTATTGTCCAAACTTCTGTCCTTACATTACTTTTCCTCTTTCTGGACAAGTCATCAAATGAAACATTCTAAAAAAAGTTTTATTAGAGACATTTTTGAATGTTCCCATTAGAGAGTCTGAAAATTCATTTTCTACAAAATAAGGGTGTCTTTGTAAGGCTGAACTTTCTGTGACCTTTGAGAGCAGCTACTTTAACATACAATAGGAGACAACTCAATAGGTCTGTCCAAAAATAAACATCTCTTTAAAGAATATTTTAACCCTAGAGACTTCACGCAAGTAGCGTACTGACAACATTATTCGATAAGACAAAGTTAATCTATTAGTCATATTCATTTTCAGAAAGCTATGAGGTCTTTTGCACACCAGTTTTGGAGTGCACTTTGAGCTAATACCCACAATACATAGGTCGTCTACTTTTGGATCAGTTTTTTTCTGAAATAGATACACGCTCCATGCTGTTTCAAAACGATAGAACCATGATACTAGAAAAACAAGGTGAAACTAAAAAGTATAGAGTCTGCATTGCAAATATGCATGTAGCAAACTATTTTCTCACTATTAACTTTTTAAAATATATATCTATTAACTCTTAAAAAAGATGTATCTATTAACTCTTAAAAAGATAAATACTAATTGATTTAATAAAGCTAGAATGGAGGGAAAGAATTATTAAAGCATTCCTGCTATCTTCATATACGAAGTCAGCATTTAAACATAGACACCCACATGTGTCCAAATCACAGTTAAGTCTCACAGCAATTAACAGACTGGATATAAAGAGTGATGTTGTGATGGTTGCTGCAGCAGTGGATCCAGTGGCACCAGCAGCTTTTTCTTCCTCCTCCATTAATTGTTTAAAAACTGGTTGCTATTTAAAAATACACAAAAGGGACAATTACACAGTGCTGCTATCAGTAAATGGTAATGTGCAGGCTTAGCCACTGGATAAAGTAATTACTAATGGGAAAGATGACACCTGATAATAAGCAAATGATAACCCATAGAACACTGATAAAGTTTTTAAGAAACTTGTTACTGACTCACAGCACTGCATGTAAAACAAAAGGCAGGCATGCCTTAGAACGTTTTCACTTGGGCTAACAGATAGTCTGACCCCATTGGATCCTGTCTGGTCCACAGCACATGTTGTTACAGCTACTTTTTAGCATACTACCTGGGTGTTAAAAAGAAAATTTGTGTGGCAAGCTCAGCACATCAGGTTGTGGGGCTGAACAAGTCTGTGACTTAGAAAAATAGCCACAAGCAAGCAGTTTTCACAAGGAGGTCGGAACCAGCACACTGAAATCCCCTGATGCAGTCTGAAGGCCAAGGATTGTGACCCTGGCAGAGTTAAGCACAGCTTAAATTTTTCTTAATTTGTACACTTCTTTATTTGGAATTGGTGTGAGGAATTTGGTATTTCCTTCTATCTAAGTAGTGGGGTTTTAATGCTAACTAATTACTATATTGTCTTTGATGTGCAGCTGTAAACATTTTTATTTAGCTTATCTTAAGCACAACTGCACAAACAAATAACTCATCACCAGAACTTAGCACATACGCGTTATCCAAACAGGAAGCAGAGACGTCAAACAAGCACACTTTGGATTAAGTAATATATGAGATGAGAAAGATGATATAATGTTTTTTCCTCTTGCTCACAGATCTTTCCAAGTATTAACTTCATAGGCATCAATTTGTTTAGTCAGTTTTTCTCCCTAAATATTGGTTTACTTATAACCCCAGATAGTAATAAGTGATCTCATTTTGCTTGATCAATTTAAATTCTCCATGGACTGTTAGAATGAAGGATTATTTTACCCTGAAATTTCCTGAAGTTCACCTGAACAAATACAGCCTTGGATGTGGCCCAGAAAACATTCTCTGAAGGTTGTAAGAATAGAATATAGACAGGGCAGACAAAACAGGATAGCAGAAAGTACAACCAAAGAGACTATGACATCCAAATAACTAGCAAATAACATACAGGTTGGAAAGAAGAACAGACACTATTTGGCTCAAAATTATGTTCTCACTTAGCCTGTGAATAGTCACTGGAAACTATTAAAATATTGGATAAGATACAAAAATTTCTATATAGAGCTTACAAAAAGCTAAGAATGAACAAAGTGAATATCATGTGTGCATACTGGAATTAGTAATTGGGCTAAAGAGCAAATCAATCTCAACTTTTTAAGCTTCAGATCTATTCATACTAGATTTGTTCCCTCATTGCACTTACTCTTCTGTTGCTTTTTGTTGTTGATATTTTGGTTTTATTTTTTAAGTGGCTGTTGTTCCAAAATTTTCTCACTGTGGAGGAATGGAATAAATTTTAATATTCTATTCAAATGAATGATCTGACCACAGGGAAGAATATTTTGGAATAAAATAATGTTAAAGAAAATGCTGCATTTGGAACTTGTCCCAGGAACTCCAAGGAAAATGGGAAAAGAGGAGTTAATAGGCAGAAGATGGTGGGAAATATATAAAAGGGAGGACTCTGGAAGAGTGAGGAAATTGAGGTGGGGCATGGGTGCTATTTTATTGTGGGTTTTTTGATCTGCAACCCAAAAGAATAGTAAGATGTAGAAAACATCAGCTGAAATAAATATTTAAGAGAATGTGTCTTTCTCAAGTAACACTTGTTTTTGTTTGCAGCTTCAGAAATTTCAGTTTTTGTAAACACTTAGCTATGATATTTAATTTTTCAATAGTTCATTGCTCTAGTGCCAACCAGTATATGGGGTTACAGAAAACAATTTGAACTCTCTAATCTAAAGATGTATAGTGACAGTAGGGACAAAAAAAAAAAAAAAAAAAAGAAGACATCTGAAGAATGGGAAAACTCATCTGTTCATACAGGAGACTCTTCAGGAGCAAATGAGAAATGAGAAGAAGCTGAGGTTAAGCTAAAAAGGTCATTCAAAATTATCACTTTATGTTGTAGCTAATGAAAAAGATGCAAGAACATCCACAGTGGAGAACAGCAATACTATATTGTATATATAGATTTCAGAGGAAAGGAATTTTATAGCTCAGGTCAAAAATAAAGTTAATATGAGAATTGTAGCCACAGATGAAGAAAAATTACTATCTCAAAGTTGTTATGCACAGAATCAGTGTGCAGTATCCAGACTTACCAGCATGTGATGACCTAGGGAAAGATCAGTGCTGAGTAGCAGAAAGCATGGAGATGTCTGCAGAGAGAAAGGAAATAGGAAGAAGGTTTGGAAGGAAAGACTGGGAGCTGTCTTAAATCATACTGAATCTGAACTGATTACTTAATTCCAATATATCCAGAGACATATCTTGAGATTTTAATCTGTACAGGAGAAAGAAGTCAAGGGTAACTCAGGAAAGCTAGTCTAATGACCTATTTAGATACGAAGAATAAGTGAAAGGGACGAAGGACAGGGCTGCTTAAGCCTCCGTGGGAAAGCGATGAAGAAAGAACTCTTCCAGACATACAGACCAATGCAAGGCAGCAGCAGGCATTCATCAAAATAAAAACAAATTGAAAAAATAAGGTCAGTTAAAACAGTGTCTCAGAGTCAGAGACCTTTAAAAAGAAAGCAACATGAGAAGAGACAAAGGCCTGTGGTGGGTGTCTGAGATATCTGTTGACCCTGGCTGAGTATTCTGGGGTCTCACATTCCATCTCTGAACCCAGCCTGGTGTTTTGGGGACTAATTGTTAAACTAATTTGGGACTCTGCCAATATGGTACAATAGAAGAATCTATCACTGTATTTTAAGAAGGCTTTAATTGAATGCAGACACTCAGACTCACTGAAGGGATCCAGATTTATCACTGTGCCTAATCTCTATTTTTGAAACACATATTATTGTAACTAGTATGTAAAAAAAAACAAAACTGTCTAGCCAAATAAATGCTGCCTGACAAAACAGCAGTAACAGCTGTTTTATCTCCTTTCCCATAATTTAGCGCTGTAGGATAGAGAAATTTTAAAGTGCACTTTGATGCAGTAATTAATGGGAATTTAAAGTATCAGTATCCTTTCAACTGAACAAACCAAGACATCCATTAGGTATAAATAATTAAAGAGTTTGGGTTTTAAGTAAGATATTCAATTATTGAAATTCCCACATTAATAACCAGCTATGCTAATCTGTTTCTCTTCTAATGTCCTCAGGATTGCTGAGAGAAATTGTACATTCAAATGACTGAGAAGGCTACTATGCATAAAACATTTGAAATTACTCTATCAACTCGTATATCCAGTTGAAAAAAAGCAATTCTGATGCCTTCTTCAACTACTAGCTTATTCATCCACAAATGAGGCATTTTCTAGGACTTTTTCCAAAATATCCTACAGTTCTACTGGCTAAGTTACAAATTAAAAAAGGAAATAGCCTAGTGCTATTTCTAGGAATTATATATCTCAAAAATGTTTAATGTTTCATTCATCAGTGTAAACATCATTAGAGATAAATCGTAAAGATTGTAACATTGCCAAGTTTTTCAAAGCAATTTAACACTTGAAAAAATTGCTTAAGGACTGGGAAGATTCACCCAAACTATCCAAAGAAATGCAGTGAAACAATCTTGCTACTCCATAGTCCCAGTTCTATAATAACTGCTTGAAACATTTTTCAGAATTAAAATTGGTATTTCTAGAAATTCTGACTTGGGAATAATTCAGACATTATTACATTTAAGTTTCCTAGGCATCACAGCATGTCAGTGAGAACCAGAGCAGCACAAATCAGAGCAGTTATAGACACCCACTACTCCCGCCGGCAGTTTGTGCTGGTTTTGAGCAAATTTCTACACATTCCCCACATTCAAGGATAGGAAGTGGATTCCTTACATATTTTATGCTTATCTGGATGCTCAGGATTTTACACACTGATCATGGCATTGCCAAGACCCAAAAGAAGGAACAAACAATGATGCAGATTGTTTTTTGTTGGGTTCCCTTTGTTTTGGTCTGGTTTGGTTTTGTTGTTTCCCCTTTGCATTGTTTATCCTGTAGATTATCACATTTCCACACCTTACACTCTGATAAAACTGTCCTTACAAAAATTATAATTATGTCCTCCAGCTGGGGAGTGTTAATTAGTAGTTTATCCTCGTCATCTTGTCAGCTATCTGTAATATCTGTAATCTTTTAGGATGTTTTTGAAATCCCTGTCTTGTCCCATGTGGCTCTGGTTTCACTGTTTTCCTTTCCTGCTCCGATGACAAATATATTAAAACTCTTCTGACTTCTAATACTGATATTATGAAATGATCACATCCATCTCCAAAAAAGGTTAAATGAGCTTTCCAGGCAGTGTAAAAGAATGATAGAATTCTCAGGGTAAACCATGCTGTCTTGAATCACACTTTCAACCTTGATCATTGTTTCTCCCTGAGAAGCCTTTACTTTCTGTTTGAGGCTTATTGATTGTAAAGTCAAATTGGAAGCCATGCAGTGTAGGACTTTTGCCAGCACTATATATTTTGGTTTATCCAGAACTCAGAAAATAAATTAAAAACAAAAACAAAATACAAAAGGAGTTTTTGTATGCTTAAATTTAAGCTTCCTGAGAAGTAAGTCTTTTACCAAGGCTTGGACCTTGCCACAAGCTATTCCAATACACTCAAAATTAAAATGGCCCCTAACCTTTGGAGGGCATACTGTACAGCAACATCTTCATTAGCATAATGTATTTAGTTTTTCTAGAAGGTAGTTAGCACATCATATATAATTTAGAAAGGAAAAAAAATCAAAACATTAAGACAATTTTAGCTACAGAATACCTGAAATACCCATCAAATATGAATTTTAAATTGTAATCTTACAAGGCAGACACACTCTCTGAAAAAATCATCCGACAGCATTAACGCATCCTGTGGGACTACATCATGTTTATGTTAATGGCCTCACAAAAGCACTCATCTGACATGTGACAGATTAAAGAGATTCAGGTGTCCTAAGATGCCTGGGGGCACACAACTTCATATCTCTTCCAAAAAGAGATATGCACATACATACTGACTATAATTTGGGGATGATCTTTTAATGTGGAGGATCACATACAGTCTACATAACCTGGGGAAACTCGAATCTTGCTAAAAGAAAATATTTGTGAATTGCAAAAATGCTTTTTAAGGTTGAAGCATGTATTTTTGATATGGCCTGCATACTAACTGACAGCAGTAGGCTTTTCTTCATCAATCACTAATCACAATTATGTACTAACAATTACAATGTAGCAATTTCCTTGTAACTGGGCAAACTACAGAGTATTATAATGTTAACTTCCTCAGCACAAGGCCATGTGTTCTGAATTTCAGCAGGAAAAAAAAAAAGGAACATGTACAAAGAGGTTTAACCACAATTCTTAAAAAACTCCAACACTTTTGAAATCAGATTTCATTGCTCATTGCAGCACACAACACTAAATTTAAGTGACCCTTAATATTAGATGCTTTCAAAGAATACCTACACTGAATAAACAATGAAGAGTGAGGCACTATTGGCATAAAACTAGCAAACAAACTTGCTGATTTTACCCTATTTAGAATAAAACATATAACCTCAGAACTTTTTTCAGAACTCAAAAAGGAATCTATTAAGAAATAGATTCAAATTTGTGTCAGCACACTAACTATTGTTCCAGTATCTGAAGCTCTTAATGACACAGTAATGAAATCTTTTTTTGGATAAAACTGTTATGCCAAACAAATGCAATAAACGCTTTCTTTTTACATAACCCACTGAACTGTCTTCAGAAAGATCATAGTTCTGCACTATGAAGAATTCAGCTTCTTTGAAAATATTGTGCCTTTTCATTATAAAATGGCATTTCTGTAAAGTAATACTCGGACTTTGTATTTCAACTTAATGACAGCTTGTATGTATAATTAAGCCACAAAAAGTTCATCTAGTGTTTTGGCTTTAAATTCCATGTAATTGAGCTCACAAACTTGCATCAGTGAAGCCTTGTGTTCACCAGATAGCTGGCTAAAAGAAAACCTTAAAAAATAAATGTAATGACAGCGAAAATCCTGCTAAAAGATTTGTGGTATTCTCCTGTAGAAAGAATTTTCTTTCTCCAATTATTCACTGAAACCTGAATCAATCACTTCGTTTGATATGGTATCTCTATATCAACTTCAAAAGAATGTGAAAATCATGCCCAATATAAATACAGGAAACCTATTTAGGAGCTTTTGCTACAAAGGCTTTTGCTAGAGGTTGAGGATTCTGGACAACAAGCTGCTGGATTTGTTTTGGGATCCAGCCCTTTTCTAAAACACACATTTCTCACTAGTCTTAGCTTTCCTTTAAAACAAAGACCATCATTTTTGTAACAACTCCTTTCACCTTATTGCTCATTTACCCTTTAGGTGCATATCTGCTGTTAGCATGAGAGATTTGCTGGGATCTCTAACTCAGGATTCTACTGGTCACATCATAAAAACTCAGAATTTTAAACACTATATTTAAATAGGTTGATGGGCCTATGGAAAATTACACTTTTTTTCACAGCTTTTAGTTTCACATCTACACTGCAAACACTGTACCATCTTGCTGTAGGGTGTGTAAATTTCTCTTCTGTGCCATTGGTTTGTGTATGCTCAGTGATGACCCTGTCTACTGATGAGTCAATTGCCTTGTGTCTCTGCAAAATAATCAAATAATCTTACTCCCTGCTAATGGTCAGTTTTGACTGCATCATAAAACTTGTTTCTATCCTTGTTAAAGACAGATGCCTTGAATCACACACTTAGAAGCACAACAACAGCCTTTTATTTCTCAAAGATTCTCTCATACACCAAGTTACACTTCATCTTTAACTATGCTGTGTGTAAGCAGGAAACTTTAAGTTGCATTTTTATGTTTTCATCTCTGAAAGAATTAAATTAGCTGTTTAAGAAGTGATGAATGATCTATATTAAAACACAAATGAAAATAATTACCTGCAGATAACATTAATGAAACATTACAGTGATTAGTCCTAGGAATTCATGCTTTCCTTATTTAACAGATAAGACGGAATCAAAACAATAGCGTGGAAACAAACAATACAGATATTGCAAGGACACTGCAATTATTGAGAATTAGGAAAAAGAAGTAAGAGCTGAGAATTAAAGTACCACAACTGATTAAAAGTAAACATTGTTAATGATGATAATGATAGGGCTACTTAAGAGAAGAGGAAAGGAAGAATTAATTATGGAGAAAAATAAGGCACATATTGACCAAGACATTACATAGTTATTACTGCATGCTTTTCCTGCAGTTGCAAAATATCCATAAAGAGGTAGTGAATAAAGAAAATTCTAATTTCCAAAGCTGAAATAATAGAATTTGGTATTTCAGTGTATAAGATCTTACTGAGCTAATGCCTACACCTTAGAACTTGGTGTCATAGCCAAATTCAAAAATTATACAGTATATCACAGTAGTTCACAAAATAGTACTAAATAGACAAAATACACATGGTGGCCCCCATGCAATAATAAGGCTGTCTAACTATCCCACAGAAACCTTTAAAAGACAGGGGTTTGCTAGCTGAATATGTTTTAACAAAATTACAAATTTCAACTAGTACCGTTTCTCTTAAGATTTTTTTTTCTAGCCTTTTCTTATGTGGTATTCAGGAGATGGTTACAAAAGAAATTGGTAGGTACATTGCAAAGTCATTGAATAACAGGTAAGCACAGGTCATATTTTAACATTAAAATTAATTCAGCTGATGATCTTTCCTGGGAGTCACATTTCATTACGAATTGTTGCAAAAAGTAGAGCACTTGGAGAAAATCCTAAAGGAGAAAATTGTTAAGTATAATCTAGTAAACTAGGAAGAATTACACCTCTTTCCTTTGACAAAGTGATGCATCAGGTTCTGTTGGGGAATTCACAGCATGTCCAGGACACACTGTACAGTCATTTCTAGTGCTGCAGGAAGAAAGTCAAGGTGCAAGCTCATTAAGAAATGGTTCCTGAAATGAAGCAGTTTCTGATCAACTTCTGCCATTGAAAATTAGGACTGAAGTCACTGTTAATATGCAGAGTATATATTCTGGCCTTGAAACACCAAACAAAAAATCCCAGCCTTGTATGGCAAGGTGCCCATGGTTTCCAAGTGATGTAACAGCAGCAAAATTAATAAAACCCAAAGTTGAGGATAAGTCAGCAGCTTTTATGTGTACCCTCTACTTAGCGTGCTTATGCCAGTCTTCTGGACTCACACTTCTGGAACATTCACTGTTTCTAACAAGTTAAGATTATTTTGGTTTTGGCTATCTGATTTCAATAAAAACATGTGACTCAGAGCCAAATCATGGTATTTTTTAAAATGATTGTAGGCCAAGTGGTCTTCAGGAAGCACAGACAGAGTACATGCGGTGAAAACAAATAAGGAGCACCCTTTTATTTCTCATCTGTCATATTAATTAAAGTATGATAGTGGCCCTGAACCTACATTAGTCCTATTCTAAACATAGTAAGTGAATCACTCTCTCTTTAAAAAACAACCAAAGAGAAAACATTATTTTATTCTTCATATTCTGGTCATAAAAAATAAAATCCAGTGAATAAATATTTTGCAAGTCATGGGTCTATTAGGTAATTTAAATGACAGGGATCTTACTTTTCTTATGTAAGTACAGAGGAGGAAGAAAAGTGGAGTAACTCACAAGAATAAAAATCAGGAGTTTTTAGCCCCATACTTAGGGAAACCATATTTATTACCAGAGAAGTGGACGGTCTGTACCAGAATTTGAGCAAGTGATAACCACAGCTTGAGGCACAGATCCAGATTCAGAAAAAATGAATAAATATAAGGAGGTTGCACATTTAGGCATGTAGTGAATCATCTGAAATGTCCTTAGCCCCAAAAATTCATTTTCAGTGGAATTTTTCTGTATTTAGAACCTGCAGAAGAAAAACAAACATAATGAAGCATTCAGCTAAAATAACTTGAAAATAACTGAATACATAAATCCAAGACCTGGGTTAACATGGTTGTACAGTAAGTTGAACTACATTCAGCATCTTTATATTGCTTTATTTTTCTCATAATGTTCAAAATAATAAACTTCAACTACAACATTAAAATTCAGTGTTACTGATCATAATTCATCATGCTAGCAATTTTAACTATGTAATTAGGATTTCCTGTTGTTTTTTCCCCTGATTAAACTGTTTCTTTGTTTAAACACAGCAGGCATTTATGTCTCTAACGTCTTCCAGAACTGCACTAAAAAACTCTGTACCAGAGACAGCAAAGAATGCATAAAAGAATGACCCCTTAGCCTCGTAAGCCAATGGAGAAAGCTGGTATCACCCTCAGCAACAGCACATTCTGTCAACTCATCTGAAGTTGCCAATATCATCACATTTACTATAAGATGCAATTATGGCTGGAAGATTCCCACAGTCCTGCCAGATTCCTCAAGGATATTAGCACTTGTCTGATTGCAGGACACAACAAAGACATTGTTAAAATCAGTGCATCAATCAGGAGGAATTTGGAGACTTTGAAGTTTAAAAAAAATAAAACACCATTGTGGGAAAGAGAAGCAGCTACAATAGTTAGATGCAGTTGTGTTTGTCAGGTTTAGTTAAATGACACACACTTGGATAAGAGTTTTATTCTTAATTTGTTAGCAACATATGTAGAAATAACTTTTCTTTTAAAAAGAAATTCATTCACATCAACAGTTATTTGAAAGTACTTCAGCTTTATGTGATCTTTTCCTACAGGGAAGAACTAGCAAAATAGAATGGAACATTAATCACCATTAACCATGAGTCTCAAGTTTGTAATTAAGGGAGTGCAGAGCCTGAGACTGCACTTCCTTAATGCTGTTGCCAGTGTTCCTTCCTCCCAGCAGCTAATTTCAAAAGGTTGTGCAGAAGTCTGAGGTGTTGGATCTGTGAAGAATAGGGTGTAGTAAATGTAGTAAATGCATTCTCTTCTAAATGGCTCTCTGCTTTGTAGGCAATGCATAAACTTCAGATGTACACAATTCACAAAAAGTGACAATGAAAAATACCCACTTCATATCCTAGGAGCACAAAGTCATTGTGCTGGAATTTACTGTTGCAACCTCCTTACAGTAAACACATGGAAATGTGCAGGATTTTATTTTTCTAATTTACATTCATAGTTTCTGTCACTGTTTGAGTACAGATCCAAGCTAAAAGTCATATACCAGAAGTGTCAGCTTCAGTAGGTACTCAAACTCAAAGTGTAGAATTCACCAAAACCTTGCTATTATTTACCCAGAAATTTGTACTAGCTACAGGAGTGGACTACTCAGAATTTCTTCTGAAAGTCCAGAAAATACCATAGTTTTAAGAAATGTTCCAAAAATACTTATCTCTTCAAAAGGATCTTTAACAGATTAGTCACAGAAGTGACTAAGGAGGTTCAATATATGTAGATGGAAATGCAGTACCTATATTTAAATCACAGAGAAGAGCAAACAGAAATTTCCTAACTGCTGTCCTTACTGCATTTGTTCCTGCTACAAACAAGACTTATGGAAGTTTGCACAGTTCCAACTGAGTTTTAAGTTTGTATCATACTTGAAAATAATCAGATTTTTTCAAATAGCATGAGGTTTTCCAATGAAGTCTGAGGGCATGCTGACACCAGCATGAACTTGAACAAATCCTTAATGAGAACAAGCAGCCAAAGGAACTAGATAACTTTCCTAGCCCAGAGTCCAGAGACTTTGCAATTACTCCTGTAAAAATACATATCCATTACAGAAAGATAAATAAACAGAGATAGCGGCAAGTAAAACTGTGTGTCAAGATGTCTGTTCTCTCAAGTGTCTTACAACCATATTCTACAACTGATGCAGCAGTGGTCATTGGATGTGCTGGCTTATGCACCGTTAGGACAGAAGTGTACTTGAAGAGACATACTGTGATTACAGAAAAATTGTGTTTTAAAATTGTACAGCTGCCCTTAACCATAACCATACCATCAGCAGAGAAATAACGAGCCTGTCAGAAAGAAATTACAGACTGACTAGAATTGAGTTACTCACTCTGAGCATGAAAAGATCCAGTTGTTACCACTGCATACATATGCAGAAGCATGCCACCATCACATGCTTGTTAGAGATCAGATATTTAAAAATAGAAAAAAAAGGGACTAATATCTTTCTAATAATTGTATTCTTATTAAACTAGCATAGATCTGTTGGCTACAGTCAAGCTGTATCAGCCTCCCAATATGAAGATCTTGGCTCTCCTATGACTTTTTATTCCTCATGAGTTTGGAACAATAGGGCTGAAATCAGAGAAATGCAAAAACATGAATTCTCAGTGAAACATGCATAACTAGACAATGTGATGAGAGCAAGAACTGACAAGAGAAAGGCCAGGTCATGAAGCTTTCAGTTTGTACATGCCAACAAATCATTAAATGTGCGTGAGGATTTACAAATGCTACATGATCTGAAAATCTGTTCTGCCTTTAAGTTTTTGGTTTACTGCCTTTGAGAGGAGAGGAATGAAGAGTGTCAGATTACAAAGTGGAATTCCTACTGCTGACCAGAAAACATTGGATTTCCTTGTTCGGACCCTAAGGGAAAGAACAGTAGCCACTGTTATGGCTTTTTGGAAGTCAATTCCTAAGCAGTAATGTAAACTTATATATGGGCCCATTTTGAAAATACAGAAATCTCCCAGATTTACTGGGCTCTCTGTCTCTGTGGGCTTTACTATGGGTCTACAAAAAGAAAATTCTATCTTAAACATATTTCTTTATAGCATTTATAGCTGTAATTTATGCTTTTTTAAAAAACTTTCATTCCAGGTTTTTGAGCAGAAGGATGAGAAAATGGAGATCATAACATTTTCAATGCAGTAAATTTTATTAATGACAGCTCCTAAGGTCTGTACTGCAGGTCTGTTTAGAGACTGAAGTTTAATAAATAAATGTATGTTTGCTAACTGGTCTCAGAGTCATATCTAGATAACATTTTTTTAAAGATAAACACACAATGAAAAAAACCAACAACAATATTAAGTAAGAATAGAATGTTTGCAATACTCATACATTTAAAAACTAGTTATTAACTGAGAGAGTAACTCAGCTGAATTAGTTATTAGCTGAGAGAGTAACTTTCTCCTTTTCCAGCAGTGATATAGTAATGGTTTTCATTTTATCGTATTTCCAGATTAATGTTCAAAATAAGCCGTGATTCCACTACAAATATAAATTAACCAGTGAACAATTATCAAAGCGTTTTCCCTGAACAGAAACAATGATGCCAGTTTATATGATAAACAGGAGTATTTAATTCTGCTCTACAGCTTGACTGGGCCAGTTTATAAAACAAACTGGAACCATGACTGCACTCGGGCTGGGTGACCAATGCCCCAAACAAAGCTTTTCCAAGCACAGCCCTATCTGTATTTCTCACAATATCCTGTCCTTTCCCCCTTTTCATATGGGCAACTAAGATACATGGATGTTATTTAATCATTAATTAATTCTGAATCTTCTGACTGCAGCTCATGGGCAATAACCTTTCATGAGCACTGCATTCATGTGAAGCTATGGCCTTGAGTGGAATTATTCTGACTTTCCCTTTAAAAATACAGAGATCTATGCAGTAATCAGCTCCTAAGACAGGAGTGGAAGGAAACGGTGCTACAGGTGCACTGCAGTTGCGTGTGCATTTGGGGCTGACAGTTATGGACCTAAGCAATGCCAGATCTCTGCTATGTCTAGAATTTTGATGATTATCAGTACTTATTACCCAGATAATATTTAGGATAAACCAAGTGTTCTTAAATCCTCTCTTGTATTCTCATGCATCAGCAGTACATTTATGACAAGCACAATTAAAATAAACTATAGATAAAACCAGCATTTGCATTTAAAAAGAGGCCATTACTTTATTTGAACATGTCATCAAACAAATGTCATTAAATAATATTAAGTAAAAAGGATAGATAGTGGCTGTTGTTAAAAAGCCTGCTTTTACTTGTACCTTATGATGCTTACACTGCTATAGGCTCTGAAATGAATTGTTGTTAAACAGTGTTGTGATAGTAGGGTCTCAGCATCCCCACTGCTTCTGAAGAAAACAGATGCTAAGTAATTTAATATTGGTATTTAGAACCACAGATTCAAAATATAAAATTTAGAAATACAAAAACTTAGATAATGTAGGAGCTTGCTTTGTTTGGATTTAGGATTAGGCCCACACATTTAATGCATATTTTGTCACAAGTTAAATCTGAAATGCATAATTCACTGAATAATACAAAAATCCTCAAAGATATTTGTGGGTTAGTGATTATACTTGCCTCTTAACACTACACTCAGTCTTTATCATCAGGAAGATGGATTCTTGCAATTGCACTTAATACTATAAATAGAATAAACATTTACATAGGAACTCTTATTTTTTTAAGAAAAATCTCTCCATTTTAGAGTGTTGGAATAATAATTTTTAGAAATTCATTTTAAAATTTCTTTTCCATATACCATGCCCTTTTCTTTATCACAAAGTATATACAGAAAAATGTGAATTCTAAAAAGTTCTCCACGTAAAGCAATGTACATTAGGGCTTTGTGAATTGTGGGCAGAAATAATTACCAAAAAATCCTGTTGTTCACAAGCAATTATAACTCAAAGGAATTTCAGACATCTTATACCTGCTGCCTCTAAGAGACAATCTCTCAATCATTCACATTCCTAAATATTACTTCACAGTGGGCTACTTTCTAGGGCAAACATATACAGAAATGCAATTGTTCTACTCTATTCACTCCTACATTTTTCAAAATCCAGCTGGGATATTTTCATAAGTCTCCTTTGATATTATAAATATGTCTATTTTTTACTCAAAGGCTATGCCATTTCAGCTGTTCTGGATTTCTTTTTTCTAATGCTGAATTTATGGCAAAAGAAAGCTGTCAGTAAATTCCCAGCCAGGCTGCTCAACTGTATTAGTTTTGGAGCTTTAGTTAGAAGCAGAGTGATGGTAATGTATATGTTGCTCTTATCCAGTTGTTTAATATACCATGATCATGCTCTCTTCATTATAAAGTCAAAACAGAACTGAAAAGGCAGGAGAATGACTTTGTTTCTACAACATGTCACTGCTGGGGCTGCAGGGTATGACTAGACCAGACTAATAGCCACTTTGGGATTATTTCAGACAGTGCTTTTTCCAGCAAGCATGACTTGTAAAACAGCATATTTGAAAACAAAGCAAAAAGCACAAGAATTAAAGTGAAAATTCAGTACATCTATAGAGGCCACCTACAGGGCAGCAGTGCTTTCATGGCTCTTGTGCTGGCAGTTACAATGTTCACAGCCTTTTGAAAAAGGCTCCTCTTACCACATACACAAGGGAAGAGGGGAAAATTTATGATCCTCCAGGAATTGACTATTTTCCTGGATAACTGCACACTGATGAGCAACATCAAGAAAACAATTTGGAATCACAGAATTGCCCAGACTATAATCTATAGCTAAAAAAAACCCAAACTATTTTTTAGTGTAAGTTAAGTATAGTTAAGCTGGAACTAAGAGTATGTTTGCTAGAAGTTAAGTCCACACTCTGACTCAATGCTTTTAACATTCATCTTTTCATCATCCAGACAGACTCATTAAAGTTTTTTCCCAGTGAAGCAGGATAAATGTGAAGGGTAAAGTTAAGGGCTCAGATGTCCTTGAATAAGCCATTTCTGAGTTTTTTATCCAATAAAAATCAATGACTCCTAGTTCATGAGTGTGCTTGGAGAATGTACACAATCAAGAAAGACTTCCAACATCCCTGGTTAATAGGGCCATGGAGTGATGTTTCTGGCAGATTTGCAGGTCCCATGAAATTATTTGGGCAGGCCACAGATGTCCTGATCAAAGTTTTCCATTCATTACCATGGGCTCTATGCCCAAAATTACTCAATAAGCATTGCTGAATACCAAACACAGCTTACTTTGTTTGTACGTGTATTCACTGTGTTCTGACTCCTTGTTTGCTTGAAGAAATAGCAAGAATGCATAGCCAAAAAGAAAGAGAGGGCTTTTTTATTTTTACCACTGTCCTGAATGCCAAAATCTGGCAGCCCAGAACTGTGGCTTTGGTGCAGTACCTTGTTGTGGCTTTTGAAGATTTGTCCAAATAAACACTGCATTCCTTAGATCCAAATCTAGCTATTCAGACTATACTTTTTTTTTTCTAACTATAGTCCTGCAGACAAAATATAACTGCCTTTATTGCTATTGAGTTTAGCCAGGATTAGGGGATCAACATCCGGTAACTGCTTTGATGATGGCAGCCGGTAGTCACTTCTTTGAAACTTGGCAGCAGATACATCACCAACTTTCCAGTATCTCTGCACTCCACCCCACAAAAACAACACTCTCAGGAGGGAACACTAACACAACAAGAAGTACTGCATCATCCTCCTTGCCTCTGCCAGCCACGGTATGCAATTATCACAAGGGCCGTCACTGATCCCGTCCACGGTTGGATGGCTGACTCATTCCAACTGCTCTGTGCCAAAAAAAGTTTTTACTGTTCCTTGCAGCAGTTCTGCCTGATGTAGATGAGCTCATACATGAATTGCAATGCACTGGAAGAAGATGGGACAGCATTAGATTCAGAAGCAGCAGCTTGGGACCCCAGGGAGTTCTTTACACCATATGTTCAACCACGATCCTCCCACACGATAACACAGCTCAAAACAAAAATGAGTCCACTGCCTGCAGCTGACAAAGACAGTAAGCTGAAAGAGTTAAAACATTCAGCTGGAAACCCGCTGGCAAAAATATTGCTTAACCTCCTCAAACTTAGAATTGGCAAAGTTTTTTTCCCCTTCTCTCACCAAAAGCACTACTTCCCCATTACAAACCCCAGCTTATTTATAGCTGAGAGACATGAGGGTCTACTTGGGGTGGGGCTCCAAAAGGACTGCCAAGGGAAGGGCTGGGCTGGAGAAATGATCCTCTGACCCCTCCATCATGCTAAGATTACTGTTATGAGAGAAACACAGCCTTGGGGTGTAGCTGGAGCAGGGCCTGTGGTGGGCTGCCAAAGGAGCAGGTAGGAAGGAAAACAAATTCTCTCTTAATAACTGCTACATCTTGGAAATGGTTTGGTGTTTCTACATTTAGGACAGCCCTAACCTGTAGCTAGATTCTGGATCCCCTGGTAGTACTTGACAGTATATATTTTTTATTTGTCAAGTAATCTTTCATTTTGACTTTAAGTGTTTTGTGATTCAGTTGCCACTTTGTCATTTGGGTGTCTCTGGCCCCAGGATTACAAACATGGCTACACGTATGGACTGCATGTCCTTGTGTGCCAAACTCCAGCACAGTGGCTCTACCATCATCAGCCCTTCCATCCAGACCTGTCTGCAACAGGGTGGCACAAGTTTAACAGGATTCTCTGTGTAACTTTGTGCTCATTAACTGTTTGTTAAGGAAAGCATGGAACAGTTTTGGGTATATTGCTAGTAGTCTTTCTACCATTAAACCACTTTGTCAGAAAGTACGATGTGAGGCCAACAAGGACTCGTAGTGGAGTTTCAAATCCACAGAGACCACAAGTGTTTAAACTCTGAGTTCCTCAGTTCAGAGATTCCAAAGAGGACGAAACTCACATCTATATTCAAGACCCATTTTTCAACCTTAGGAAAGTTGGACAAATTATTTTCAAGTTGAATATAGGGTCTTTGACTCAAGAAAGGATCCAGATCTTCTATTTTGTTTCTAAGACCATCTATTCCTTGACTTTGTACATCTTTTTTATAAGTAAGCAATGCAAAATGAGTAGCCAGTGTCAGCATTCTTCCTAAACTTGGTTACTTTTCTGAAGCTTAAATAATTTCTGAAGCATAAAGATTAAGACTTTCAAATTCATAATTCTCAGATGTTTGCTAGATTAAGAATGAATCTTAAATTGGAAAGGGATGAAATGAAGTTTTATTTATGTGGTTACTTGAGTAATATTCAAAATACTTGCATTTTGAATGTTACTCAAGTAACCACAAAACATATAAAGAATTCTCTATTTTAAACAACTTAATAGTATACAACTCTTTGCAGATGTCAATCTCAATGTGTCAGCCAGATGTTTTTTTTCCCTAACACAGTTCAAGTCAAATGTTTTATGAAGGACCACCCATGGAAAATAATTAGACAATTTAAAAAAAGTAAAAATTAGGTCTGCTGTAGCTGAGAAAACAATGAATCTTTGCATCTTAAAACATAACGAGAGGCAACAGAGAGTGAATTGAATACCTGTGTGAGACAATATGTCACAGTCGCTTCCCAGTAAATGAAATATATAAATTAGAATATCAGCAAGACATTAAAATGGAGATTGCAGGACATAGACAAAAGCTCTGCTTACCTTGCAAATTAAAATCAGAAATTTTTTAATGTTTTCTAACTTCAGCCTAAAAGCTGATGTTGATGGAAGTCAAGGACATTAACTACTTGAGCTCTTACAATTTCTTTTCCATGAAACTAGCTATCAGCATAAAAAACCTAGTTAAAAATATCATTAACAGAAGTTACCACTTCTGAGGGTAAGACATCTTTCCTCTTGTAATACAAGTGCTGAATGCTGAAGGACGCACAGGAATGTCAGCCAGCAATTTCCCCCACTCCCAAGTCCAGTCCCTTGTTATTGCAATAATCACATCTTGTAACTCCTAATGTAAACGAAAATGTTATATGTGATATTGACTGAGAACAGTAAGCTTTCTAATCTTACATGTCTGCATTTGTACATAGGACACTAAATAAATATGCACTATGGAAAAAGAGTGAGGATAATATAAATACTTTGGATCTACTTGCCTTACTTACTGGGGAATGGCTGTCAACGTCTCAATTTGCATTTGATTGCACAAATAAACTGTACCAAAATACTCTGGATGAATAAGAACTAATGAAACTTCTGTCCTTTGGATGATTTATCTCAAAAATACATTTGAAGGACAACGTGTATCATTATGACACATACAAAAATATCTAAAGGTCACAAAAGGTAATTTAACACTTCACTCTTTCAGAATCCCATACTTGAAACCACGTTACTAGATGTATGCTACAATTAGAATATGGAACTTACAGTAGCACTAAACAGGTAAGTTATAAATTAACATAAATCATTGTATCAGTATAAAATAAACTGACTGCAACAGTTAGGAAAGGGAACTGCAATAAAGGTTTTTTTGGAGCTACTGACGGAAGATGCAAGCTTTGTCAACATGATGCAATAGATTATAAAAAGGTTTTTTGCCTACATTTTCCCTCCCTTGATGGGGTCAGCAAATAACAGAGCCTAAGCCTCAGTTATCATAAAGAATCTTCAAAAGCTCAAAAGTGAAATGCTGCTGTACTCCCAAGCTTGTCATGGTCTGATTGGATCTCTCTAATTTACAGGACAACATGATCTGTAAATTATTTTATGAGCTCATTAGGAAAGGAAAGAAACACACACATCAAACAAAGACTCAATCTCCTTCAGACAAACAAGACTAACATGGGAATTCACTAATTCATTCCTTAATTCATGAGATTTTTAACTCACAAGTTATCTAAATCAGAACTTAAAAGATGTAAACAAAATACTCCCAGAGCTGCTGGGGAGAGTGCTCATCCTTCCTCCTCTGTCACAGTGCAGGCCTCCCATGTATCCCATCAGGAAGCATGAAAACCTCAGCAGATTGGCTGATGCTGGATATGCTTCAGAGGTGTTTCTGGGCAAGCTGTCATGTTTACGACTTACAGCTTTGAAGTTTGGTCTACATGATTCCTGTAAGTTAGTGGATTCTGAAGGAACTGACAATCAGTAGGAAGGATTATGTCTGCAGCAGACAAGTAACGTCTTTGTAATGACCTGAGCCCTTCCTGTAGGCTTCCTACGTGTTGCTCTCTCTTGGATCTCACAGCACTGGTCCCAGCAACATCAGGTCTTTGTATGACCTGTGTCTTAGCTAAAACCTGAGCAGGAACTGAGTGAAGAGACACATGACAGAAAGAAAAGACTAAATGTGTTTCATGAAATAGAAGGAGATATGATCAGGTACCAGTTTGCAGACTGCTTCTACAGAACATATAATGTTTTTAATATTTTAAATATATTAATTCATATGAAGGTTGCTAACTGTAGTATAGTAGGAGCTTCTGTCACAGTAGGTAAGTTTTATCAATGAAAATATAAATTACCTGGAGGCAGGTAGCAATCAGATGTCTAGATAAGCTGTGGAAATGCATGTCTCTGTGAATACCAACAACTTAGAAAGTATTTGAAGGGTGAGGCACTATCCCCAAGGGCCCCAGTGGAAAGGCTGGTGCAACCTAATGGAAAAGAAACTAGTCTTTGAGGCACTGAGCGATTGTTTAGGTGAGGAACAATCTGAGGAGCTTACCAAGTCATATTCTCCTGCAACCATTTGCTTTCAGCCACCGATGGATGAATGGACGAAATTGAAATTTGGTCTGAAACAAGATTCCATAGGAATGTATCCAATTAAACTGCAGAGAAAATATTTTGTCTATTATATTACTTTTTCTGAATCTATGTTTATTTTCTCCTTGTCTTCAAGGAAGATAGTGAATGAAACAGAATAGGAAAAAATACTGATATAAAGGAGCAGAAGTGACATACTGATATAAAGGAGTAAGAGAAACATAGAGCTCTTTGGGAGAAAGATAAAAAGCTGAACAGGTTTCTGGAGAGCTTTAGCTTCACTTCCACTCATAGAAAAAACATCAAAGGTAGAAGAGACAAGCATTCAAGATTAGATTTAAGACAGTGTAGTGGTGAATCAGCTGTACTAGAAAGCAAGAAAGCATATGTATTTTCAGTTTTCTCATTTAATCTTTTTTTCAGGGTTTTTTTTTTTTAATACACAGATTTTGTCAAGCCTTACTCTTCATTAATCTGTTTGCTAACAATTAGCACAAGTCTCCCAAGAGAAAACTGGGAAGTTTTGCAAAATTTTAGTGCAATTTATATGAGCTGGTCCTGGAGCCAGGAAAAAGGCAATTAGATTCCTGCTTTGTGGAGATGATGACAGATTGAGCTCTGCATCCTGAGAACTTAGCCAAGGACACTGAGAAACAGTACCAGAACTCAGGGTCTGAGACCCTAATAGAGAGCTGGCAGGTTATCTTGCATCAATTTGATGACTAACTGAGAAATGTTGCTTGGCTTGGTTTCCTCATGGCTCAGAGCCCACTTCAGGATGAAAACAGACTCCACTGTGGTAATAAAGACTGGGTACTTACCAGGCAGGTAATAAAAGTAAGATTTTGTTCATCACAGAATCACTGAGCAATTCTCGCAGAAAGGGGCCTTTGGAGGTTACTGGTTGCTCCTCACCACCTCTACCAAACCAGGTCAACTTCAAATTTGATCCAGTTTCAGGGACAGAATTGTTGAGACTCTTCTCCAACCAAAGACTGAAGATCCCCAGGATTAGGGTTGCCATAGTCCCAGATTTCCCCTATTTAATTAAACTCAGGGTGTGATTTTTTTTCCTTTCCTTATATTGCATTGGAACTCCACACGTTCCCTGTGTGCTTTTCATCTTTGTGCATCTCTGAGAAGAGTCCTGCTTCCTCTTCTCTACGCTCTCACATCAGGTAGCTGAAGATAGCAACTTCCCTTTTTCTCACCACCATAAACTAACCCATTTCTTTATCCCTCCCCACGATCATATTCATAGTTCTCTACTGAACTAACTCCAATTGGTCAATACTTTTCCTGTACAGGGAAACTCAAAATGTGATGCTATGCTCTAGCAGTGATAGAAGGGAATTAAGACGTGCCCTAGCTGCCGGCTGCATTCTCACTTCTATGGAACAACAACTGGCTGGTTTTCTTCACCTAGAGAGAAAATGGCAACTCTTATCCTAATTATTGTTCAGAAAGATGCCTAGATATTTTCCCCAAGAAAGTGCTTTCCATCTGGTCATGGCCCTGAATGCAGTACTCCTGAATGTAGCTGTTCTGCCCCAACTGGAAGACACTGCAATTGTTGAAATTCATGAAATCTTTATTCACACATTTTTTCAGCCTGTCAAGATCCTTCTACCTGACTGCCCTGCACTCCAGTTGATCATCACTCTTTACTCTGGTTTGATACATTAAGAGCGAACAAGAAATAGAGATTTTGTTGTATTTATGAGGTTTTCTTTTTTACTCTTTCCTTTTCTGGATGGAGTACATGTTAAAGGCAAAAAATGTTATGCCAAAACAGATATATAATAGCATTCAGCAGAATTTGTCATCTGGACAAACATGAAACCAGAATTCAGTATACTCCACAAGACTGATTAATTTTGGATGTCCCTACTGCCATGATTCCTTACAAGGAATTCAGTTCTTTTCAATTCCTTTGGAGGCAATGTTTATCTTCTGCACTAGAAGTATATTCTAGACAAAGAATATTTAAAAAAAATTACTAACATTTCACATATAATTGTTGAGAATGAGAGAGTGGGAAAAGACTGAAATAAGATTCCCAACAGATCAAGAATAAGAAATACTGAATTATTCAAAGAATAAGCTCACATTTAGCAACAGTTCATTACAGAAAGTACAAAATTCATCACCAGGACTCTGAGTCCATAAGCCAGACTCTGCTACAGAGGTGCAGAGTGCAGGTGCAGGGTGCAAAGCTGTGTGTACTATGCCCAAGGACCCCAAACCCCAGTTGCTGCTGGATCACAGGTGGGATCCTCATCAGGGTAGAACACAGGCACTGAACGTTTGTGATAATACTGAAGCCGTGAGAGTAGTTTTCCCACTACGTGAGGGTATTTTTCAGACACATCATTTTTCTCTTCAGGGTCATGAACAATATCAAACAGCCAAAGTCTCTTTGTTGATGGATCAGACGACTGAATCTGTGACTCATTGTACAGAGACGGTGGAGGGAACCAATGACTGCAGCCTACAGGAACAGGAACAGACCAAGGGTCAATTCTGAGATACAGAGCAGCAGTGTGGAGACACAGTTTTACTATAATTGATGAATTCACTAGGTCTCTTGACAAGCCCCTGCTCAGCAACGGTTGCTGCAGACCTGAACTCTAGCCCCACACCAGAGTCTCTCTAAATAGGAGTCTCATTTTTGCAAAAAAACTACTGCACCACTGAGATTCAAAATTCCATGTAACTTTATTTCATATCAATTAATTAACTCAATGGCCCTTCTTCTTGGATTCTATGATCCTTATGGATCCCTTCCAACTTGAGATATTCTGTAACAGTTTTTTCCCTACAGTTTAAGTAAGCTGCAGACAAAATATTTGGAAGATGAAAAAAATACATAGTTTGGATTTCAGAAGTGCTCATTCCAGATCTTTGCGTGTGGTCAAAAATCTAAGTAAGCACAATTACTAAAAAAAATTAAAACATATGAAACAAAATTAAACTGTGTTTGTGGTGAGTGGAAGATTGGATACAGTGAACAAAAAAGGAGTTATTTTGTTACCTGGATATCCAGTTAGTAACTTCCATTTTCCATGTCTTATTGCTGCATGTATGGATATATTGAAAAGTGCATCATCCCATGGAGAAGAATTGCTCTGTGGTAAAGATGTCCTCTTATCAATGCCAAGACCTTAATCAAACAATAAACTAAGTTAGGTGCATTGCATATTCATGAGGTTTTTTAGAACTCTGTTGGAAAACGAAGCAGTATCACCCATTTATTTTTCCCTACTGGATAAAGAATTTTTTGTATATATATGCAAAGATCTGTGGTATGATTCAATGGATGCGTTTAACTCTGAATTTGAACTGCATTTTAAAAACATACCCGTGGAACGGTAAGTAAAATGTCAGCTGATTCCAGATAACTGGACTAATTTTGTACACAGCTATATATGTGTATATGTGTATCTCATATACCTGTATTAAGAATGTTCTAAATTGGAATTAGGTTCTGACCGCAACAGAGAGCTGTTCCTTTGGGCTGAGCTGGCTGTGTCCACAAAAATCCACATGTGGTCAGCAAGCTTCTTCTCTGGCATATCTTCATACTGTCTTTGGAGGAGCTGTGTATGATGTGGCCCCATATTCAGATACTATTGAAAACTGAAATGTCAACTATGCACACATTCCCCCTCAAAAGGAAACCTGAAGCTCCTTATAGGAGGGAGCTCAGGAAAAATAATTAAAATGCATTGACTAGGGATGATTAGGAGAGCACTTTGTTATTGAAACCAACAGAGAGGAAGCAAGTCAGATGGACAGTCCAGGAGCATCCAAACCAACTTCCAAATCAGCCTTCATAAATAAAATAGGCATTCAAGACATAACATCTAAAAGTTTTTTACTAACTATCTGCTGATAGCAGTTTACCAATGGCTACTAGAAGGCAACTTTAATCAGACTAGAAGACACCTTAAAAGATGGAGAGAAACCAATGTTGATTTTCTAGCTTCTTTCCAAAAGAAATGGTTTTCAATCAGTTTAGGGAATCTGAAGGACTCTGCTGACAGATTTTTGGATGAGAGTACATGAGCAGTACAAGGGTGATGTACGAGCTAATAGGAAGCAGAGCTAGGTATTTCTAAAAAGAGTAAATTCTGCAGAACACAGTGGGGCAAATACACATCTAATGGAAAGAAGAACAGAAATTTGGGAAAATAAATTCTAGACACAAATTCTCCATTTTTTAAATGAAGGATTTGCAGAGTTTTTATTTTCTTGCTGGACTTTACACTTTGAGTTTCTTTTCTTTAATAAACAGATTTGTGCATACCCAAGTTCCCTATCTACATCAGACTTGTATAATGTTCCCAGATTACAAGGATATAGGATAAGGAATAAGGACATAAAAGAGGCTACTTTTTGGAGTATGCATACACAGACTGAGGAGGACTCAGCTCATCTTAGATCAAGAAGCACTGAAGCTGATCTAAAAAAGAAAATAAACCTCAAACCCCTTGAAAACAAGTAAAACCTCATAAGTAACACCAGCA
Organism: Passer montanus; assembly: GCF_014805655.1. NCBI lineage: Eukaryota > Metazoa > Chordata > Aves > Passeriformes > Passeridae > Passer > Passer montanus. The sequence goes on along the minus strand of NW_024366815.1, from coordinate 13,101,724 downwards.
GAATCTCTTCTGAAAGACAAATTCTCACACAGCCATGTGATGTCCATAGAAAATATGAAACAGTTTAAAAATTAATTCTACTTACTTTTCAACATCATTGTGTTATGTGTTATTCTGTTATCTGCTTTGCTACTCCCTCCATGACTACGCCTCTTTGCCATCTACTCTCTTAAAGCACAATAAAGACATTCGGCAGGTCAAAAATGATAATCATGCTTTTTAAACCTTATGTCTCAAAACTACAATTTCAAGGCATGATCTAAAGATAAAATTATGTGAACCTACATTTCTGATTTTAAAGTTTAGCATGAACTACAACATTAGAGAAGATAAACTATTTAAAACACTTCAAATAAATGGTATGAAAGATTGTATTTTTAGATAGACTTTGGAAAACATCCTTAGAATGCCATATATGAGACTCAAAATAAGATTCAAAGAGATAAAATAGTTTTTAAACACTGATTTGGTCCAGGTAACAAAACTATACTCCTAAAGGAAAAAAAAATACTTTTACCAGAGAATGAAGTTGAAGTTATTTGGTGAAATACTATCTTTCAGCAACATTTCTTAAAGAAAAATGCATAAATTCCCCTATGTTGAGCTGTTATAAACAGAATTCTCTCAGTCATGTTAATTCACCCATTGCAAGCATTTTTTTTGTGCCAAAGAGATATCCAGTCTATTATTCAGCGAAGTGCATTGCTTTCCACACAGTACAAGTCAACTTTCATCAGACTTATTGGTCATGGAACACAGACTGATGTTCAAATGCTCTCTGCAAGGATACTTACAGGACTGCCAGTTTATTACATTACATAAGCACCAGATATAGAAGTATTATAAATAAAAATTTTGCTTGATATGAATTCTTTTCTTCCCATCCTATGACTTGCAGCTTAAACTCAGATATTCCTCCTGTTGTATTTACCCATCTTCCTCCTTCTCTTCTCTTACAGGGATCCCTTTTCTGATTTTGCAGACTGAAAAAATCATACTGGTTTTGTTTCCTTTTCAAGACAAAATGTTCAGTTCCATAGCATCTAAGCAGGTTTTTTTTCTGCACTTGTTCTATATTGTGGGGGAGTTTTTATTAATTTTTTTCCATTATGGTTGACAGTAACAACCGCCCTGTGGACTAATTCAGCAGTCAAAGGACAGGTGCCTTTTATTAAGCTCTGTAATCAAGCCAGCCTTCCTAGGTCTGCATACTCTCCTTATAGATTTATATATTAAAAAAGTGATGCTTTTGCTTGTGTAGAGGCTAAACACTTTACTTTTTTTGCAATTGGATCAGTGTATCAGCGGCTAACGAAATAATCCTTTGTTTTTACCTTGAAAGAAAGTCCCACAGCCTTTTCCATGAATTTTATTATTGTCAAACAGAAGCCACTGTTTCCTGAAGCTCAACTTTGGAGCCTCACCAGTAGCTATATTTCTTTTTTAAGTAGTCTCTTGGGAAATGATAAAACTTGTATTAGTTAAGAAAACAGCGACCTTTTATTCAGATATTTATTTTCAAATATTTTATGCTAAAATTAATTTTTCTAAAGATTTTAGAGTTTTGGTTGGAGTTCAAGGTCACCGATTAGTATTCAAATAGTTTTTATATCTCTATAGTAAAAGCTAGGTCCCTCAGAAGACACTGCCCTTGGCAGGTGATTTTGGAGTTTACAACATGATTACAGAAATCCTTTGTATTGACAGTCTTAAAAATGGTTTCAGGATCAGATTTTTAAAGGAGTTCAGGTGGCCAACTCTTACTACCCACAAAAGTTAATACTTTAGAAGTCTGGCCCTTTTCCCCTTACAGAAACTTCAGCTTAGCTCTTTTACTTTTGTTATCATACATTGTCTCTATACACATACATATTTCAAATTAGGATGAAAAATCCTGTAATTTTCAATAGTTAATCTGTGCCTTCAAGAAACTTGATTTTTTTCAAAGGCCAATGTAATTAACTCTGAAAAATCTACACAAGATGCTCAGAAAGCATCAGTCAAAATGTGGGCTACATTTGCAAAAATAATTGCCATTTTGATAATTTGATTATTCCATAGTATACTTTTCAGGCAGAATGTTGGAAAATTTACTACTGGATAAGTACATAAGTTATGTTCTGACTGTTGACCAGAGAATATCCCGGAATTTTTAGGAAAAGTGAACAATGTTTCAGTGCACTAAGTCTTGCTAATGCACAAATTTAAGTACAACAAAAGGGAAAGTAATGAACATGGCAGGGAAAAGCCAACACTCCACACACACAACAGCATGTGCTCTAAACTAGCTACTGCTATTTAGGGAAGTGTTTGACAAGTTTTAATGAACAAGTATGGTCCAGAGGCTGTCCAGAAAAGCAATGTACCATGAAGTTTTGGTTCCCACATTACAGACACAGACCCCATGCAAGATACAAAGACTTCAGACAAGGAAGACTATAAAGGTATGGAACAACTTCCATGTGAAGAATGATTAAATAAATAGGATTCTTTATCCTCAAAAAAGGACAACTGACAAGAAAAAGGACAGAGATCTAAGAAATTGGCCAGGGGAACCTGAGAAAGAACAACAAGTCCTTCTCAATAAAGGCATTGAATAAATTGTCATGTATTGAAAACAAATGATAGTATATTTTCCTAATTACAAACCAAACTCAGGTGTGGAATTCCTTTACATGGAATGCTGTGGGTGGCAAAAGTTTATGCAGGTTGAGTAACAAAAGGATTCACAAAGTGGAAGAAAAATCCCTCAAGAATTATTACATCCAAAATCAGAGCCTAAAGATTAAGAGCAGGCTGTGGGGGCCACACAAGAGAAGTATATTTATGTGCTTGCCCTCATGTACTCTGTGCTACACAACTGCTACTCTCAGAACAATGAACTGGACAGATGTTTGGTGTGGTCTTACACAAGATGTGTTACTAAATTACTTTCAGTTCAGCAGAGGGAAATGAAAAATTAACAAAAGAAAGTGCTATATCGAAGTACATTTATACAGCTTTTATTATATTAATCCCTGTATGCACTAAACTGAAAAGGAGAATCATAGCACCCCATAGCATATCTCAAGTAGTAAAGGACTCATGTGTATCAAAGACTCCAACTCTCTTCTCCTCACATGACTACCCCAAATTAAACCATATGACCAAGACAATTGTGCAGATGCTCCATGATCTCTGACAGGCTGTGACACTCCCTGGGGACCCTGTTTCAGTGAAGAACCTTTCCATAATGCCCAGTGTGATCTTCTCCTGATGCAGTTTCATTCCATCTGCCCTGTCAGCAGGCACAGAGAGAGAGAGGGGATCAGCACCAGCCCCTCTGCTTTCCCCCTTGAGGAAGCTGTAGGCTGCCCTGAGGTCACCCCTCAGCCTTCTCCAAGCTGAGCAAAACAAGTGACCTCAGCCACTCATCCCAAGTCTTGCCCTTGAAGTCTTCCACCACCTTGGCTGCCCTCCTCCCTATGTCTATAAGATTCAGATTCAGGTTTAACTATGATTTCACAAACCCATGAACACCATAAATAATTTCTAGCACATCCTCTAGTTTACTTAGAGTGCTATTCTTTAAAGGAGGGGTAGAATAAAGCAATGGTAATATTAATTTGTACTAGCAATGACTTCCAATGCACAGATCAGTGTGTGCAGACAGGTCAGTTATTTCCTTAGGGCTGTTTTTTCACTTACACCAGCACATAAATCAAGAGGACAGTAATTGAAATAATGGATTCACATTGAAATCAGAATCTGAACCTACATTATTTCCTACTTTATTCATACCATTTTAAACTTTAGAAAAGCCTCTACAATTTACAGAAATGTTACAAGATGACAGGTTTTGACATACTGAAGTGTGTCCCAAGACGTGGTTACTAACAGAAGATTCAACATAAAACAGAAAAGTTTAACCAAAACTTCTTACTTGGCCCAGCAATCTGTTCTTTCACTTCACTTCCTAAGCATAGGGAAGATCACCAAAAAAATGCTGCAATGTGCTTAGCCCTGTTTTATTCCTCCCCTCCTTTCATAAAAGCTTTCTGATCTCATTCAGTATCCGATGTGTACTCCTGATTTAAAACATCATTTATGTTAGAAGGGTAGCTCTTCCAGGAAAAAAAATACTGTCTTCCTACATATCTTTGCATACACTTACAGCAGCCTTCTGCTTAATTCATTAGTTCATCTATCCAGCTGGGCAATGATTTCTGGAGGTGGAAAATAGGAAGCATAATTTTTTCACATTTCTACTCTTCTGATCAACATGTGCTTGAGAATCAATCATCTGTTTCTTGGCTCATACAATCCTAGTTACCTACCAGAAACTTATCTAAAATTAAAAAATACTAATTTATCTGACTACCATGAAAACCACAAAAATGTCTGAAAATCCATTTATTTTCTGTACAACTCAAAAACTTTTAAATTCTTCTTCTACTGCTGCAAACCAAAATAACTTCATGATCCTTTCATGCCTGCAATGCTACACGGTAATAGAAGAAAAGAAGGGTTGATCCAGTTTTACTGCATTTTACAGCTTTAGATGCCTATCAGAAGCTCTCATCTCCCTGTGCAGAGACTATAAATCCACTTTATCTGTTTAAGTATTATGATGTTTTCAACAGTTTCACTGATAATATCTAAAATATTTAATATTCGATGAAGAGCAAATAATAGAAAAAAGTTTTCCTAATGCAACCAAAATAAAAAATAGCATAGACAACAGAAAAAAGCCACTGCAACACTTGGTAGGAAGGCTGGAAAATTCAGATCTGTAAGCTTCTTTACAAGTATTTCCTATGATTCACTTAAATTCTTTGCTTTTTACTTTGCAAAGCAAATAGTCCATGTACCACGTAACTGTTTTTTGTAAAAATGGTTAAGGATGGTCCACACCCACATGGTGCAGATTTGCAAACTGAAGAAAATAAAAGGTACAATTTGACCTGCTTTTCAAAAAAAGCCTTTCTCTTTAAGTTAATGTAAAAGACAAATTTTTGGAAATATTTTATTAAATATAATTAGTTTCATAAAAGTATACTCATTTAAACATTGATATCTAATTTTTAACTGTCAGAAGGAAGAAGATAAACTAAATGGAGTTTAAATATTCAGCTGTGATTTAAAAGAAGGATTATACATATTCTATATCAATATTCATGGTATTTTGCTGATCTAATAAACATAGATCAATTACTCTTCTCATTCCTCTAGCTTTCCTTCTTTCATCCATTGAGACCAGCTCAAGCAATTGGTAGAAACTTAAAAGTATGGCAACATAAATAGACAGTACATCTAAAAATAAAATATTCTCCCTTCAGTGTATGATTAAGATGATGAAAATGACTCATGTTGAGGACAAGTTTTCTTGGCTGGTAAGAGATCAAAGAGTACACAGTTCTCTCTAACATGCCACTTAGCAAGATCCTGACCACAAAACTTAAAAGTGCCCAAAGTGCCTGAAGAATGCTGTATTTCTGTACACTGTGGTTCTACAATACAAGCATGTGGGGAGGCAATGTTGGATACTGAGAAACAATTTTGGAGAAAGACAAAGAAATGTTAATTTATTATTTATTTGCGAGCCAGAGCCCCGACCAAAGAGCACTCTGAACAGCTAAGTGAATATCAGAGCGGCCATGCCTACTATTTTTCCAATATCCTACACAGGAACAGAAACATTCTTTTATAAGCAGCTGCATATAATCAGTGTCCTTTAAGGAAGACAGAAGCAAATGAAGCTTCTACTGTTATTTCTTCATCTGCAAAACAAGGATGTTAGAAGTTATCTACCTTTCTCAGTGTATTTCCTGAAGGAAAAAATGAAAAATATCAGCATTCTCTGTAGTTAAACTTCTATTTCTGATAATATAATGCAGCAGCAGTATGACAAGGAAAATATAACCACAAAAAGCTCCAAGCTTAATTGCAACCTACTTGACAGAAAATACTGAAAAGTCTGTATTAAGAAAAGCCACAAAACCCAGGGTGAATTAAGATTTTAGGTGGCTCACACTCTTTGCAGTCCAAATAAAAAACACATCTGAACAAATAGTAAACAGGTGCTACTGCTTTGCAGGTGTAAAGCACATTAAAGAGCATTCAGCCCAAGTAGGAATATCAACAGCATTTCCTGTGACACAAGAGTATGGACATATTACACTGGATGTCTCACTAGTTTGAAACCTTGCAGTTTGTAGTGTACTCTGCACAAAGAGATTCCCTAGATATTTTCTTATTAACTAAAATTTTTCTCTGTAATTCTCAAGATGTGTATTTCAGTATAAATTTTGTCTGGCTGTGCAACATCCCCTAGAATGTTTTTGGTTACTCTGCTCTACCACTTAAATAACAGATAACAGGATCCACATAGAGCAAAAGTTTACTTCTCATACCACAAGACCATGTAGGTCAAGAAACTAAGCAACAATAGGAAAAGAGAGAAAGATTCTCACGTGGATAGAAAAGCACCTAAAAAAACAGGAAACAAAACCAGTTTTGATTTCACACTGGAGAGGCCACCACTGGTTTCCTAAAGGAATTTGTGCTGGGACCTGTACCATTGAACATATTCCAAATGACCTGGAAAAGCAAATGAACAGTGAGACTAGAGAGTCTGTGAATGATGACAAGTTATCTGAAGCTGGCTGTGCAGGATGACAGAAGGCCTGTATGAGGCTGGGCATTAATATAGTCACTGATATTTAACAGAGATGCAGGTAAAATGATGCATGTGTGGAAAAAAAACCCTGAAATTCATATAAACATATAAAATTATGGCCTTTGTGACGCTCCTAACCAAGAGTGGAACCCTGGAATCACAACAGATTGAGCTGATGCTTTTTCAGAATTATATCAGCATATGTTGTACAAAAAGAGAACTGAGTGAAAGGAATTATTAGAAAAGGACTTGTTAACAAAGCAAAAAGCTTCATGCAAATGGAAAACTGTAGTTTTGTTCTTCCCATCTCAAAAACAAGACTGAGAAAGTTCAGAAACCAGTTGCAAGGTTAGGTGGTATGCAATTCCTTGTGAATAAAACATCTCTGCTAGGTGTATATTCTACTTAATTAAATTTGAATTTTCTATGGAACTCCAAGGACCAGGTTGTTTCTGCTCCCTCCCATCCTATGTGACATTGGCCAAATGCAATCATATAATCAAAACTTTATTGTTTTAAATGACAAGGGATATATCATTTAAATATGCAGGCCAAATACTTTGAGTACTTTGAACTTACTATACAGTAAGTAGTAAGTTACCTCATTAAATATCCTGAGTGAAATCCCATGACCTAGGTAGTTTTTATTATTTTTCAGGATAACTTCAGCCTCTACCTGGCCTAACTAGATATCACCTATAATGCGGAGCAGCACTATTGCACACCGTGTAGCCACAGAAAGAAAAACTCAGACATGCTGAAACTCTGAGTGAGACATAAACTCTTTACTTAGGAAATTCATTGTTTCCTTTGGCTAGAAATGGCCATGTTCCAACAGGATGACACTACATTTTCTGAACAAAATAGTGTTGTTGTATTTTTTGAACCACACCAGACATGTTTCACAGAAAATATTCATGTTATTCTATCACTTCTTAAAATCTTTTAATCACATCTCGGCTATCAGAACAACTAGGACAACTCTCTGAACCGCCAGTCCCCTGACATCCTTAACCCCATATTATAAAGGTGATTAAAGAGATTGCATTTTATCAGTAAGCACAACTGTCACTCAGACAGCAATGCAACGAAGTCGTGATTGTATTCAGAGACTCTTGGGGGGATCACTGCAAGCACTCACGTTTTCAGACTTATCTCTGCTAACAGAGGCTGAAGGAACACACACAGAGCCAGAGGTGTGACAAGAAGCACCCATGACGGGTTTCTGTCAGACACAGCCCCAGAGCAAGGGACACAGCCATTACAAGACTGCACCACACAGCAGACAGCAAGAAACTACTGAACTACAGAAGCCAGTGCTTGCTGTGAGGCAGCTTTAGGGAATGAAGTGGCACTTATGCATATGTTAAAAAAAAGCTACCATAAATAATTTAAAATGATTCAATCTTGTGCATACTGGCTATCAACTCATGAAGACTCTCAAGGTTAACAAACAGGCTTTCAAAAGGCAGTGTCACCTGGCAATGGTAAGTCTCAAGGCAATAAATTAGATGTTCAAATTCTGCTGAGATTATACTCTAAGACATTAAAAAAGTTTCCTTATTCTGTAAAAATGTTTTTATTAGAGAGAAGTGAACAACTCCATATATGTTGCAGAGTAGAACTCTGCTTAATAGTTGAACCAAACCATGCACACTACTTCCACTAGGACTTAAAACCAACAAGCAGTAATGAGTACTATTTCCATAGTAAGGTAATGTATATGCCTCCCAGCCTCTTGTGATCTGATTAGTAGGCTATAAAAACCACAGAGGAGATCCCCAGACAGAAGTCTGGGACTGGCAAACCAAAACCCACTCACATATGAAACCCAAACAGAAAGAGACTATTTTCTAGTATTTTCATTATCATCTTTAAAATCAACATACTATTTTAATAACCCAGAAAATTCCTATTGTATCCACCATCTTGTATGTATTGCCAGAAAAATGGTAATTGAATCATTCTCCTACTGTTTCCATTAAAATAAAAGCTTCTGTTCTTAGCTAACTTATCTGATGCTATTATCAAGACTTAAAATTTTTATTTACATGTTGCCCAGTAAAGAGAAAAAAGAAAACCCAAGCAAGTAAAAATATCACACATGATTACTTTCCTAACAATAGATAATTCAAACTCCTTATAATCATCTTGCCCCATTTTTGTGCTACAATAGCAGAAGTGTAGGTTAAAAAAAAAAAATCAAGAACTTTCTTAAATATTACCAAATTCTACATAAAAATTACCCTCATGACAGCAGTCTTCAGCCTCCTAGAAATCTCACCACATGCATACACTCAAATCCTGCGTGATTGGCAGGTTTCCCATGCCTTACTAATGCTCAACTGTGGGAAGTCAGTTAGAGCTTAAAAAAATCTACCCAGAAACAAATGGGAACCTTTCCATTAATTTCACTGGGCTCTGGTTCAGACTGGTTAAGCATCAGCAGTAACAAACAAGGAATTTACACCCTACCAACTCCTCTTAATCAAACAAATGAAGCTAAACTCCCCTTTATCCATACAGATCAGTAGACACAATGTGTTTTCCATAAAACGGTCATATGAAAGGCTTCCCCATTTGCATTTACAACAATCACTTCTGGCAACAACATGTAAGCTTTATTCAACTCCTCAAATAAAAGTGATCTGAAATCAAAACGAAAGTGCCAATACATGATTTACCAATTCTCAAAAGAAAAAGTTCAAGAAAATAAGAACACACATTGCCATGAATTATACCAAAAATCGAGCCTTATGGATGAACAGATGAAAATGAATTCCAGAGTAACTTTCCCTGCTCCAAAACCCATGTCACCATGCTCTGAAGTTCTAGAAAATCAAAACAGTGTTTACTTAAACATATTTCTGTGCAGCCCTGAAACAGCAGAATCAAGGCAGATTTCAGGTAACAGGTAACCAAACACTTGGTCCTTTATATGAACATGGAGGCACACACAGGAACACAAAGTCAAGAAATGAACTATGAAGTATAACTTCACTGCAGTAAAACTCAGGAAGCCACCCAGTAACTCTTCTTTGTGGTCAGCACTGCTTTCCACAACCACATCTTCTGAACTTTCCTCCAACAGCATTTTTCCAACTGTCCAATAGTTTCCTCCCTGAGGAAATTCCCAGGCCACACCAAAAGCACTAACCAACTGAGTTATTCTCTTTGTTACAAACAGTTTTGAACAGCAGCCTCCCATCTTCCAGGAGAGATTTCTTCCCAGCTCTGTGGAAGGCTGTACTTTATTTTCACATCATGTAATAAATACAAATATTATTAATGACAACACAGAAAATAAGTGATGGGATGTCCACATGGGTTTAAGTTATTTTGATTTCCACTAACACCAAATTTGTACATAAAACTTTCAATTGATATAAGAAAGTAAGGAAAGTTAGTGGGTACAAAATTTGTAATAAATTCTCAACATTCTACTATCCTGTAAATCTTACTTCAATTATATATGTGTTCTTGAAGCATTCAAATGCAAAATATTCTGTAGGCACACTGTGGTTTTCATTTGCAAGTTATCTGGCCTACAGTTGACTTGCAGACAGTCTACAAATACATTAAATCCCAAGTCTCTACATTACACCACAAAATCCAGAATTGTACACAGACACACACACACAGACACACAGAATTAAAAAAAAAAATTCCAGATTTCCTTTGGTATTTCCCAGGTTTTTTTTAAGTACCTGGATCTGGGGAAAACAGAGGTTTCCCCAGATCCAGGTACTTAAAAGGTTGCAGGAAAGTTTAATCAGGGAACAAAAGAATAGAGAAATAGCTTTCAGAATATACTCTTTCTAGTCAAGGCCACTTCAACAATTAAAAAAATGGTCCCATTTGCATTGTTCATCTGCACACAGAACAAAAGTAGTATGGATCTACAGACTGTGTCAGAAATGCCAATGGATTTTCATTCTGTTTTAATCTCTTTGCTTTATGTTTTTGATTAAGCACCAACATGCTCTACTTGAACATGAGATTTTTCTTCCCTTCTAAATTTCAGGAAATAATATATTGAACATGATTGAAGCTTTTCATTATCTACCCTAGACCACAGTGATTACAATATCGAGAGCAGTGCAAGTACTACATTTTTCATTCCCACTTATGAATATTAACTCAAGTCTCTTACATACCATGAAAATCTGGACTGTCTCTAATGTAGTAATATAATTTGTTACTAAATATACTAAATTCCCTAAAATCCTAAACCACTCAGATTAATCAACTTCTCGGCTGCAAGATAAGACTATATGTTCAAAGAAAATAAAAAAGCTAAAGGACAAAGGTTACAGTTAATATTTTTTGCAGTTGGAAGATAAACTGGGACTTCATATATCTTTTATTTATAAACATAAAGTTTTTTAAAATGTCACATTTCTTAACAACATGAAAACATAAACACAAACACATGGCTGTTTTCCAAAAATTTTAACTTTCCATTTATAACTTTCTCTCTCCTATAGCTGCAGAAGCAAAAAAACTCTTAAATGCAAGTAGAAAAAGAATTCCCCAAGCAAAATTCTCCCTTGACCATAAACAGAAAACTTTGCACTGTGTTTCACTTGGACGAACTATAAATTTGTTGGTGCTATACTGCAAGTTTAGTTCTAGCATTTTATAAAAGAGAAACTTCATGACAAGAATTACCTTTTGCTAGACTTGATTCTGTGGAGCAGCCTGCCACTAAGTTTTCATCAAGAAATGCACAAGACAAAGCAAATTCCAGAAAGAGTTTTAAGAATTTCTCCCTATTGCTTTGGCAAAGAGCATTCTGTTGTCTTAGCATGAATACAGTTCATATTCCTCCAGCAACTGATTCAGCTCGTGAATCTGGCTCCCCTCCAGTAGACAGCTCAGTCAGCTGAAGTATAATCAGCTCTGGTTAAAAATGCCAGTCTCACTATGATCCCTTTGATACTCTGCAAATTTTTGTAAGGCCTTTATTGATAACTGCTGAACTTCGGCAAATCTCAGCCAATGAACTGCAAAAAATGAAATCAGAGTAACTTTCACAAAAATGCAGCAGTTGTTTTTAATTTTGTGATTATAATGGATAATGTTACAAACGTATAGACTGTTCTTTCTTAGGATATATTCTTTCCTAGGATATATGATTTGAACCTGCTTCATTGTATTGTCTCTGAATCAACTCTTACATGAGTAAAATCTTTGAAAGAGACGGAGAAATGGGAAGAAATGGAGAAACAAGCATGAAAAAAAATGTTATGGATATTTATCTTAACATTCAATAAAGCCAACATGTAGAACTTACTGAATTTAGAACTTACTGTATTTTCAGAAAATATGTATAATTTAGACTCTTCATAAACATAGTGGAAAAGTTAAATATCAAAGCCCCAGCAGGTCATTTAGACTGTTTTGAAGAAAGTATATATAAGTGTATCTTGTTTCAGAAAAGATTGTTTTTGTTTAGACACTGCTTGTTGTACATTAACAAACCTTAATCATTATATTCATTAGTGCTTTTTAGACTTTTGCCTTCTTATGAAGCACAATAGACAAAAGAAGTCTCATGGAAATCAAAGCTGAAAATTACAAGGTAGCTTTGAATAGCACTGTTTAATTAAGTAACATTTGTCTTCTTCAGAATAAAAAACAAACACTATCAATGTGAGAGGGGAATAAGTTCTTCACAGGTATTTCTGGGCCTGCTACAGTCAGTGGATTGCTGGTTTAGGTGATTGTCTATACCACAGCCCACAGAAAATTCTCCTCACCTGAAAGAACATCTTGCACATATTTTGAAAAGTGACATGAGTCGCCTTCTTCTATCCACACTTTCATGTCTTCATCCAGATAAAGTAAATTCATTTTTGCTTTTCTGTTCATTCTTCTAAAGCTGACAATTTTTCCTTCACGTTTGTAGTACATAAAACACTTATTCTACAGTGTTGTCTGAAAGACAGCTCACAGACAGTAGGAAGTGATTTTTCTATTTCAGTTATAGAAATACAACTTTTATAGTTCCCCATTTATAAGGTGCATTTCTGAAGCTACACAAGTATTTGTAGCTCTAATGCCTTAATTAATGTGAAAGTTCATGAAAATATGCCAGAAGGAAGAACAATCTTGGTACAGCCACTTTGAAATGCAGATGGCTCTGTGAGCTTACATATAAGCTTTGCGTATATGTACTTTGTACTAATTCCTCTTTTTTTGAACCATGATGTGTAGAGCAATTATTTCACCTCAACAAGGAAACTCTGGAAATGTCAAGGGCTCTTCCAACCTACACTGTGACAATGAATTAGCAAAGAAATAAAGGGCTTTGTTACTTCACCGAGGAAAGACATTTTGTGACCTTTTGCTGCTTTATGGCAATAATGAGTTCTCTACAAAACTCTGAGTCTTTCTCTTATTTTTATAAAATAAAAACATTTGAGGAATAGCCTTGACCTTAACCTTGGGAGAACAAACAGAATACTGACCTTAAGAAGAGGATGAGCCCTGAGACACTGTAACTTCCTGACATCACGTTGACAAGGTGTAGAGCTGTGTTGCACACAAACTTAAACAGTGAAGCTCACCTATCTTAATTCACTTAGTTAAATGCTATGAAGATCTAGATCTAGTATTATTACTTCTAATGTCAGCTTTATCATAACAACATTTGATTCCAAAGGAAAGATTTATACTAGAATATCATATTCAGTCTCTTACCTTTCAAAATTCATATTCTACTTAATTTCAACAAGTGTACACATTTGAAGCATTCACCTTCTCTTTCAGAAGATATAATTTCTTTTTCAAAAATACCACACCGCACAAACAACTGAGTTAAATCCAGAATCATCAAGGGCAGCAAAAAATCCCAGTGCACATCAGCTAGGTAAATCACTTATCCAGGTTACTACATTCTTAGACAACCACGGAATATATTATTCTAAATAAGAGCAAACTTAATATTACAGCCTACAATGTTAAACATCACAAAAAGAGAGACAGAAAAAGGAAATGTTAAACATTCACTTTCAATGGGAAAATAAGGGAAACAAAAATCAAAAGCTTATTTTTTCTAGGAAACAAATTTTTACTGATTGTACGGAACATATGAATTATTGAAGGTATGTCCTGTTGTGATGGCCTTATATGTGAAACACCCAAACCCCATCTGCATCACTGTAAGGATGCTGCGTTGAAGGTAAAGAGAACTGAACAGCAACTCTAACAACCTATGCTCTGTTAAAATTTTTCAGGTTTATTGCTCAGAGATATTTAATTTGGAAAATGTAATCTACCATTTACGTCAAGACTTCCATAAGAACATAAAATGTTCAAATAATTATAGAATATAATGAAGCATAAAATAGCAGTATCCAGCGATTTCTGGATTCCTGTCATGATACTTGCATTACACACCTAATCAAGTGACCTAACATTTCTAAATTCTAAAAGAGATTATCTACATCCCAGAGGAAACATGGGGATTAGTATTTATGAGGCTCACCAAACACGCAATCCTCTAGTATTAAATACTTCAGGGATGGATGGTTCATGCTGAGATGCAGATGGGCTAAGAGCCAAGGCAGTGCAGAACCACAGCCCAAACTTCCTGACAGCAAGAGCTACACCCCAGAAACTCACATAGCTGACAGTTAAAAGAAAAACACCAGTTATCTCTGATGTGAATGGCAGCAGAAGTTGCTGGAATAGCAGTCTCCCATTAAGGAGTGGAGCTGAGCTCTGCCCAAAGTTGCCCAGTCAGCGTAACACACACTGCATGAAGCGGCTGAGGGATCCAGGGTCCTATGTCAGCAACTCCTGCCTTAGAAATTTCCAGGGGGTCATTGCAATTTATGATTTTCTTTAAATGGGAAGATGACAGAGTCCCGATGGTCAGCATGAACATGCACAATTTTGCAGAAAAAAGGTAATTTGGACAAGCAAAGAACATATCTGTGATTTTGTCCATTCTTGACCATTCTCCAATTCCAGCTGTCACTACGTAAGCTCAATCAGCTGAGTATACAGGTCAATTTTCTGCAGTTTTGACTCAAGAGTAGATTTTGGGTCTTAAGCCTGTCACAGACATGGAGTGTATTTATGCCATTCAATACCCACCCAGCATACTCATCCATGCATCTTCTGCTGCTACTGATTAAACCCATTATGACAATTTTTTCCCCATTTTTTCTTTTTTTTCTCCTTTTTGTTAAATAATTCTAAACAAGCTAGATCATCAGTAATAGAACTGGAAAAGAGGTAATTTCTGTCCTACAAAGTCTCAGGAATTATCCTTTACCTAGGCAAAATTAGTAACAAATGGGACATAGAGGACCCTGGAGTGTCTACCCCTTAATTAAGATTAATCATTTTGGTATATGTATGGATATAATATATAATGCTACAGGCATTATAATGCAATTTTAATGTCTACAAATGACACATCAGTCCCAGAAGAAAAAAGATTTCTGTATTGTAATATATTATATGTTTGTTCTGCGTATAGGAGATCTAGCTCTTTATAAGCAATCATTTATTTTGGCAATTAATAGTGCAATATATGAGGTAATACCTTCTTTCAAATGTCAAGCAGAGCAATGAACTGATGAATTTTGCTCTAGGCAAATAAAGGTTTGGAGGAAAAATCACAGAATGTTTTTACAAGTTCTCTGTCTTGGATGTCTCCCTCTGAATATATATCTTCTAAATAAATTGACTACAATTAGTAATCCACACTGTTATTATGCTTTTGAAGTTTTAGTTTATGGTTAAGTCTGGAATTTTAAATGAAGGTAAAAGTTTTTTTAGCCTAAGCCGAAGCCACCCAAAACATATTTATTTTGAATACATCTTTAAAATTTAAATAAATTCAAGTTCTTTTTGAAGAGAAGTGATGCTACACATCTAGTCTACAAGATTTTGTGAAAGTCACCAAATTTATTAATAAATTTAGCAAGTCAGATTAAAGCTAATACAGTGTGTACTGACAGATTCTGATTAACAACTCTGAATTAAAGGGTACAATTCCTTTCAGCATGTCATTTAGTTTTGATTCTCAAAATAAGATTGCCTTGTGTGGGATATAAAGTTTCAATGCTGCTTCAAGACAGGCCATCTAGCAATGACTGTGGTCAGAAATAAGTTTGGTTTAGCAGTTAGGGGAATTGAGACTTAAAACCAGTTGGGTTTTTATTTAGCTGAATCACCAAAACTTGATGAAATGCCATAAGGCTATTTAAAAGACAGGAGATCTTTCACAATGGAGGAGCTGATGTCATCCACACAGCTGCCAACCATCAACAACTTGGCTATTTTTTTATTTTTAAGGACAAATTCACAAAAATGGGACAAAATAATTTTGCTTCTTTTCTCTTCAAATGTATGGAAATCAATTTTTTTACTTATGCAATTTTTAAGTTACTTTATGCATTTTATATGTGCTTTCTTAACCTATACATTACAGAGAAAATTATACTCTCAACATAATTTCAGCTTTCTGTTTTTAATTTTCTTATTTTACTACTGAATCCTTAAAGCTACCAGAAAATGTGAATGTTCCAGACCCAAATCTGAAAGACAGTAGATTTTTCACAGCAAATTTACATAATTGTAAACTCTCTAATAAACAACAAGTCTACATTGAGATCAAGCAACTGAGACATACGTTCATTACTTCTGAAATCAATCAACAGTGTGATGAAGAAACAAAAGCCATGGCTTTTAGCAGGGAGGGAGAGGAGCAATCACCTCTGAGGTGTGTGGGTCCAGCTCCATCTGCAGAACTCACCAGACTGGTTTAGCACAGCAAGGCTCAGCCAGATGTGGTTTCCCACTCCTTCCCCATGGGGTTCTTGTTCCAGAAGCAGCCAGAGAGTACTACGAGGGTTGCCTCTCCCTCTTCCAACCACATACCCTCCTTGCCCCCGCCTTGGCTTGCCACTGGCACACATCAGCCCCTCCAATGTGCAGATTCAACCCACATAACAGAGGAAAACCAGGCTAGCAAGTTGGATCAGTTCACAGAAGTATCCAAGAAGTGCCAAAATGAATGCAAAATAAGCACTAAGAGCATGTGGCTGGGAAAGGGGAGGGGAGAAAGTAAAGTTCATCCCCAGCAGCAACCTGTTGGATTACTTTATCATCTATCACGAAACAGAAACCTCAGGTTTTAATTTCAGAGCCAAAGGAATCAGTCTCACCTGTCCCTCAAAACTCCTCCTAGTCTCAGTCTTTGTGCCAAAATGAGCACTTGGCTATCCAGCATATGGATGTTCCCAGATGGGGAGAAAAAAAGGATTGTTAAAATCTGAACCAGCATCCTGACCTGGTTCACAGCCTGGCTCTGTGAGTAGTTTTGGTGACCCATGAGAAAGGGGGGCAATGGCGAGGCACTGTGGGAGGCAGGATATCCTCTGTGGTAGCAGCAGCAGCCTACCAGCTTAAACTCCATGAAACTGCTGTCTCTGGCTGAGGTTCCCAACGTGGTCAGAACTGATCTTAGCTAGAGAGTCCTGTGGCCAGACCCTCCATCTGCTACGAAGCACACACTGATCCCCTGCTCCCCATCACACAGCTACTGGGCAGGTTGATTCAGCTCACTGATGTGGTAGAAACCTTTCCTCCTCTTTTGACTAGCTACCCAAAACAATCTGAAAGCTGACCTAGCAGAAAAATCATCTTATTACCATGTGATTACTACAACTAACACAAGTGAAGGAGGAAGGATAGAGGAAAGGGAGAGGACAGGCTGGCCATCTTGGCAGTAGCTCATCACTAGACTGGCTTTGCAACCCCCAAAGACCACAACCCAGCCCCTCCTCATCCTAGTTTTGGAGATCCCACCCCAGGTTTTCATTCCACTGTATGCTCTTACACTAGTACAATAGTTGCAGGTCTGCACCACAAACCAGATCAGTTTATTAAGAGAAAAGTTGTTTTTAACTCCAACCCACTGGGCTGCCACAAGTCTGAGGGATGCTACTGGCAAGGTCTGTGGCCAGGGAGACGAACGCCTTTTTTAGCACTAAAGATGAAAAAAAAGAAGTTTAAAACACTGCCCATGTGTGTCAGACCACAGGGAAGGTTTATATTTTAATGAAGAAAAATTATCTTCTGAGAAAGATGATCTATTTGAAGGAGTCAGTGAAATAAGACCTGAGCCTTTTTTTGTAAAATGGAACTGCAGGCAAACTATTTTACAGTGGTTTTCTCTTTACTGTTGACAATAGGAGAAGTGCAGTACTTGATACAAGACTACTGCAGGGCTGCAGTGTTTGCCACTGGACATCAGGTTCTGAAAAAAGGTAAGCAGATGCTGATCAGCAGATTCATCAGATCTGCTGGAGTAATCCTGGCTGATGTTCAGAGATCAGAAACCAGCACTCAGTCTGGGAAGCTGAGAAGTTATACGCTGTTACCCAACAAGTGGTAAATAAACACACAGCCCCGGTCAGTGCTAACAGACCACAGTAGCAGAGACGTCACTAGCTCTGCAATCAAGACATCATGTCTTACTATTTCAACTTAACATTCTGTTGGATAGCTGGCTGTAACAGTTGACTTGCCACTAACTAATTAATGTCTTTTGCACAAATTCTTCCCTGAAGGAGGGCTTTAAAAAATCTGAACAGAACAAAGCTCAGTTTTCCTGTTTCAGTTAAAAAATCCTATTAATTAATAAGGCATCCAATCATTCATGCTAATTTAATAAACACACACACACACACATATATATATATATATATATATAAAATAGTGAAAGAATATATACATTATAGAAAAAAAACACTCAAGAGTTCAGGAACACTGAACCTGCCCTGAGTGCAGGTAAAACAGTAACTTAATGCTCTCCGTGTGCCCAACTATAACAGTACTGTCTTCTCACTTGATTAACCACAACAACCTGAAAACTCCTTTTTTGGTTACATTTAATAGAATCTTGATATTTAATTGCCTATTTGCTGTTTTACAGTACTCTGCAAACCCAAAGATTTGACTAATCTTATCTTCCAGTCATTTTTCACTTTCAAATTTCTATATAAAAGTAAGTGTTAGAATAATAGGAATACTTCATCTGACATCAGATGATTTAGGTGATGTGATTTTTCAAAGCAGACTAGGACAAGAGCAAAATATCATCAAGAGGGTAAAAGGTTATACAGGAATTTGGAAAGAACCCAGCAAAATCTGCAAACATGTATTTTAGCACCATAGGCAAAAGAGTATTCTGATGTCAAAACAGTTAGGACACGGAAACAATAAACAGTCAGAGAAAGAGCAAGACACCAGAGTGACACAGTTAATCATCTTGGTGACAAGAAGAGTGCATGGACAGTTTAAGATGCTTTAAAAAAAAAAAAAAAGGAAATCAACAAAACATGCAGAGAACCATGACTGCTGAAAATCTGAAACTGCTTGCATACTCCAAGTTTTGTGTCTCACTAATCTATGAAGAGTGCATGGACAGTTTAAGATGCTTTAAAAAAAAAAAAAAAAAGGAAACCACCAAAACATGCAGAGAACCATGATTGCTGAAAATCTGAAACTGCTTGCATATTCCAAGTTTTGTGTCTCACTAATCTACCCCTAATAGAGACACTAGCATAATTTTTCTAGATATTAATTCTAAACTTATTATTCCATTTCAATAAATGAAAACCAGACAGTAAGTAAAAATCAGAGTAAAAATCAGCTGACTTACATACATATTCAATTACTCCTAATAACTTAGGCTGCTAAATAGAAATTTTAATCCTTATATGACGAAGCACAATTTCATTAGGAGGCACAAAGTAATTTGCTGAAAGAATAGGCCTTTGCTGAGACAAGACAGTGAAACTATATGGTGCATGAGAATGGGTTGGCGAAGAGCTCGGTTTTTGGTTTTAATTACTGCAGTTTTGAAAGGCACAAAAAAGCATTGTAAATTTACAGGCATGCATATAACTTCCTCTGTTCATGATTCTTAAAAAACGCATCTTATGCAGTATAAGAGTTGCACCTACTACAGCTTCTAACCCCCAGCCCCACTTTCTTGCCCACATTTCACGCAATGCACACAACTAAGGACACAAAAAATGTAGCAAACAGTGAATGATCATCAGAGCATGGCATCATGGAAGTAGTTTGGGGCCACATTTGCTAAGAGCTCAGGTTCCTGAAAACCTCCTTTGCTTGTCCCCCTTCTGCTTACTCCAGGAATTTGTCTATTCAAACAGCTCAATCACAGGCCATTCCCACAAGGAAAAGACAGTCTCTGAAGTAGGTCTGAGAATACGTCACCGGGGCATAACATTGTACAGGAATCCTATGACTCACTAAGCATTTTTTGAAGGGAAATTGGAGTAGCTAGACCTTAATTCAATCAGTATGAAGGAACTATCAGCAGGCAGAGCTTCCCAGTCAGCATTAGATAGGCACAATGTTGCTCCTTCTCAGAAAAGAGTCACAGAACCAGATGTGTATTGCAAAAGGCCATCTTACCCCTTTCCATCCAGTCATTGCAGCACAATGTGTATTTGTTTTGCAGGCAACAGATCACTGTCTCCATTGCACTACTTTTTCTCTGCCTGGATTTACTTCTTTATATAATGAAATACAGAAATGCTATAAAAATACTGAAAGGGACCTGTTCCAATGTTCTGTTTGAAAAAATGTCTGCCTGAAAAGCTTGTAGTCCTTAGCAAACTAGTAATGTTGAATCATAAAACAGATGGTGCTTTAAAAGAGCTATAGAATTAGCGAAGTTCAGCTCCAATTCATGTGATTGTGGCATTAAGGATCCAACCCACATGATTATGGAACAAAAGCAATCACACAGCTTGGAACTTCTCAGCTCCTCACAAACTCAAGGTTTCCATTTGCAAGGTCGTATCAAGATGTACTGGGGCGAGCAGTTCATTTGGAATTCTGGAGAGAGGGTTTGGAAAGGGCTCTTGGCAGAGTGCCTCACTGTGTACCTCAGGCACACAGCTGCTCCTCAACATTTCCATGTTCCAAAGTACTTTATTCATTACTCAGCAGTGTTTCAGAGTTCTCCAAAATAGGAAGCCCATGTTGATCATGTTGAAGAACTTACACCATCCAGAGGATGATATTTCTGTATTTTAAGGCTATTTACTTACAAGCAAAAGGCATCCTACTGTATTTTGTTTCACCTGGAAGAAAATACTTCACTTATGAGACAAGAAGTGTTCAGAAGGTAAACTGTATGTTCAATAAATCTTGAGCATACTCACATGGGGAATCATCCACAAACATGGGGTCTATGTTATGCAGCAGTTCCACTCTGGGAGAAGGTCTTCCTTCACTAAGAGAGATTTCAAAAGGAAATGTTAATTTTCTCCTATAGCTCATTAGGATTCTGCATCCTTTCTTTTAAGGCTTTTTGTCATGTTAGTAGAGAGTGAGCTCATAACTTCAAATTGATTACTATCAACTTTAATCTGAATACTCCTTCCTGGCTGAGCAGCAACAACCTTTGCCTCTACAAGTTTTCCCTGACTTCAGGGCTGTTTATTTAGATTATTCATAAGTTTACTGAGTACAGAATTGGCCCTACCTAAACAGGGTTTTACAACAACTGATTTTAAGAGTCAAATTTCACAGCATAAGCTGGCATAGCACTTTCTGTGCTCTCTGCTTACCTGAACAAGTGTGGAAGCATTATGGCTGGGTGCCTCAAAAAACACTTCAAGCATTGCTATCCCACCAAAAAAAAACAAAAAACAAAAAAAACCCCACAAACAAAAACAAACAAAAAAACCCCCTTTGATTCCTAATTGAGGTCACAAGGATTATTTAGATATTTAGAATCTTGTTGCTACCCCACCAAAAAAAAAAACAAACAAAAAAAAAAAAAAAAACAAACAAAAAAAAAAAACCAAAACTACCAAAAACCACCTTTGATTTCTAATTGAGGTCACAAGGATTATTTAGATATTTAGAATCTTGTTGTGTTAAAAAAGAAAATAATCCTTATTTTTCTAGCCATTCAGTACATAGAGATGGTGGGGAATAAGCCTCTGAATTTACCCTTGAATTTTCCTAGCTAAGTAAATCCCAGACCTAAAAAAATGAGTAAATGAAATTTACTCCTTATAAAGGGCAACATGAGTAGGAAGACATACTTAGAAAGAAATATATCTACACAAAGACATGACAATAATTTTTTATCTGACAGTGAACCTAAATACATCCTTTCAGAAATTTCCAAATAATTTAAATTGCTTTTTCTTTCATTAAAGAGCTTAACTTAAGACACAAAAAATTCAACCAGGCCCCTAAGCTTCTTGACATTAAGAATAAAAACTCAGGTAATATAAAATTCATTGGAGACATAAAAATTATAGTTATTTTAATATATAGAATATATCATTAAATGATATTTTACCTGTAATTTAAAATTTGCAGTAACAAACAAAATAATATTTTTCAGTTACATTTCTAAAAACATTTCTGGATTATACATTTTGAGTGAGTACAGAACTATCAAGAAGAACTAAAAGATTAAATGTGTACAGGTAATACACTATTGTAATTAATACAGAGGAATTACATTAATTAAGCTACAGTGTCAGTAATTCAATGTATAGAAACTGCTACAAAAATATTTTTTCCCAAAATGTGGGTGAAAGACTAACTGTGCCCCCACCCCCAACTGAATATAGCAGTCACACTCTTAATTTAAGAATGCTTGGCCTTATTTAAACAAATTTTATCTTAAGTTTAATAAACTCTATGTGCTCCATTGACAGCTGTGTTCAAGTGTGCCTTTCACCATCTGTTCATAGGTAACAGTAACAAGAACCAGTTAGCAAAAGTTAAACTAGGTTTCAAATTTATAGCCTGTGATTGACTCTGCACTAACTGCAAAAACTGGGAAGGTTTTTTTCAGCTTCTGAGCTGTATCTACATTTTCCAGAATATTTTAAAAGAAAGAAACCACCAGAGTTATGGCAAGTAATCCAGTATTTGACTCTTCCACCAGAATCAAATACAGCACAATTAAGTAACTTATCCTATTTACTTCTCATCTTTATAGATTCAATATTCATAGAGTGCTGCTCAGTATTCACACAGTGCTGAGTGACCAGCAGGGCCAGGGAGGGGATTCTGCCCCTCTGCTCTGCTCTGCTCAGACCCCACCTGCAGGGCTGCAGCAGCTCTGGGGCCCAGCACAGGAAGGACATGCACCTGCTGGAGGGAGTCCAGAGGAGGCCACAAAGGTGATCAGAGGGATGGAGCACCTTCTTTTTGGACAGGCTGAAAGCTGGGTTTGTAAAGCCTGGAGAAGAGAAGGCTCTGGGCAGCCCTCACAACAGCCTTTCAGTACTTAATGGGGGCCTACGAGAAAGACAGGGACAGGCTTTTTAGTAGGGCCTGTGGTGACAGGACAAACGGTGATGGTTTTACACTGAGGAACAGTTGATTTACACTGGATATAAGAAAGAATTTTTTTTATTATGAGGGTAATGAAACACTGGTACAGGTTGTCCAGAGAAGTAGTAAATGATCCATCCCTGGAAACATTCATCAGGTGAACAGGGCTTAGGGCAATCTAATCTAGTTGAAGATGTCCCTGTCTAAGGAACAAGGGTTGGCCTAAATAACCTTTGAACCAGCTTATTCT
Source organism: Passer montanus (assembly GCF_014805655.1). Classification (NCBI taxonomy): domain Eukaryota; kingdom Metazoa; phylum Chordata; class Aves; order Passeriformes; family Passeridae; genus Passer; species Passer montanus. The sequence goes on along the minus strand of NW_024366815.1, from coordinate 13,078,448 downwards.
ATGATTCCACATGAGTCTATGATTATACCAAGCGTATTCATAGTGTTCAAGCAGACTGAAGGTAACTCCCTTTATCAATTTTAACACAGACAGTGTGATATTATAAACTAAACATGGCTATTTACATTACAGCTGATAGAATACAAAAAGTAAAGATTGTACTTGTATTAATGTAAGTTTTTAATGCAGCAGTTGCCATTATTATTGAATTCATTTTTGTTCTGGGATAGAATATTGTTCTTAGTACCTTGGATGTGATTTATATGTAATCATGGGATTTACTCCCTGAAGCTTATGGCATGACTGCATTAAGCTCCGTGGAGCTACTACATGGTACAGCACTGCTTTTCACTTTGAGTGTTACTCCAGTAATTCTTGTTGTACAGAGCATGGATACTCACAACCAGCATATATCACAAAACAATAGCCAAAAATTTGGCATTGCATGTCGAAAAAAACCACCTGCCTCACAGTAAAAAACATCAGGAAAACAGAAACAACGTTCTGGGGACAACAGATAGGAAATTTATGCCTGTAACAGAGATCCGTTTCCCTTGAAGTGCCTTAACTCTGCCCTCCTTGCTATTTACAAAACTCCATAGAGAACACAGACTCAACTACAGATTCACCTTGGCAGATGTTCTGCAAGGGTATTTTGAATCAGGAATACGGTCTAGCCAGGAGAGCTACAATAACAAAGCAATAATACTCTCTAGAGAAACCTGCCTTTGTACTTTAGTAACTGCCGCCTGGGTAACCATATCTTACAATGCTCTAATTTTAGAATATTTATTTTTAGCCTTCAATATCCTAATACGTCATCCCTCCCCCTAAACATAAGGAACTTTTTATATTGTCTGGTTATTATTTTACCCTGTCAGATGGTAGAATAATTAAGATATGTTCTTAATATTTAATTAAACAGTTAAAAGCTGCTGTTTTTCAAAACAGTCCTCTATGTAAGAACAGCTTAATGAAAGCCTGTGGCCTAATTTCAGTGATAGTATGAGAATCAGCTAGTTCATTCTTCTGATTTCCAAAGTTCTTAAATCATACCGAAAGCCCTATTATTCCTTAGTAAGCACAAAGATCTACATGCAATCTTTCACTTTTGTGGTTGTTAAACACCCAGAAGATGTCCTTGGCAAAGAATCCAAGGTTTTTCAGGGTGTGTTTGTCTTGTACAAAAACATTCTCAGTCACTAAGCAAAATGTGAGTCTCTATAATCTTGTCCTAGTTCTCTGGATCTTATTTTTAATGTTTTCCTAAAATGATCATGTTTCAGATATGTGGGAAATAAACATACTGTCAGCTTTACACTACTCCTTCTTCTGCATTAATTTATATCACAACAATGAATTTTTTTTAAACAGGCGCTTGATTTCTAAAATAAATGCACCCATTCAGTACAGAAGAATTCAAGCTGATCTTACTTCATTTACTACGCCAAATCAGTTATGATATTTCAACCTTATAAAAATATAAAAATGAAACTTTTCCTACAAAATATGTAAGACTCTAAACTCTCTGGTTAATAATAAGCTTTGACAAAATAATAGTTACGTGTACTCTATTTTATCCTGAATCTCTCAGTGCCTATCATATTGCTTCATGTGGTCTACAAGTCCATTTTTCTGTTAATGCAAAATAAAATATTTTCTCTGAGCATGGACGCACTAGATATTCAGTGCTGAAAATCAAGATGTATCAAAAAAAAATCAACCAAAGAAAAACTACTTTGCCAAGTGTCTTTATTTCAATAGAGTAGTAAGCATCTGGAGAACAGATGTTTCTTAAAAATGCAACTGCCTTTTGTGATACTGCTTGGAAATATGCAGTAGAATTTAGACTCCTTGCCTGGTTGCATTTTAGTATTGTTCTTGCTATTCTCAACTGCTATTTTTGTAAAATTTATCAGTGATATTATCACCATGTTTTCAGAAATTATTTATAATACGCACATGGAGCTATATTGTAGTCTTACCCACGATAATCTAAGGCAAGAGAAAAGAGAAATCTACTATGATTTGTTATTTATTTATGAACCTTTATAAAATGTTGATACCTGAGACTGGAAAGATCTGATAGCCATCCAAAAATGGGTTGACACAACGATACTATGCTAAGTTATTTGCAAAAAGAAGTGAAAGACATCAAAGAGGAACTTACATTTCATTTCAAAGGTATTTTGAGAAAAATAAAAATTACATAGTACAGGTTGAATTGTATGCTGCAACAGAAGTTTGCAAAGAAAAACAGTCCAAGAGAGGTAGGGATGGAAAAAGAGTGGTAAAATCTGCATGTGAAGATATCATTATGAAGACAAGAGCAGGGAAAGGGCTCTTGTAACAACCCATGTTAATGACAATCCAGACTAGCACGTCAGCACAGCCCCAGCACATTGAGGCCAGTCCCACTGGACAGGGACATCTGGAGGCAAGGCAGTGATGGCCCCACGGAGTCACAGAGGTAGTGCAGGACACAGATGCAGCATCAAAAGGACAGAAATAGGTATAACTAGAACCTATGCACAGTTACCAACCTACAAAGAGCACAGAAGAAGCTTGAAGAACTTCACACGTGGCATCCCTGGACCTCTGCAGCACAGCAAGAGATGCTGGGCCCATGTGTTGACAAACATGGTGTGGGGATGCCGGGTGGATGGCTTGAAATCCTCTGCCCCTGTGTGTGGCGGGGCAGACTTCCTAGACACACATATACACCTCTTGGTGAGTAAGACTGTCTAGCTGTGAGAGTGTGAGCAAAACCTGCTCTATTTTAGTTTCTAATTCAAATAAAATCAATTTCCTCTTTCATTAAGTCTTTCATTGATACAATGCTGAAACAGTAAAGGGTCAGCAGATGGATTTGGAAAGAGAAGACGAGCTTTAGAGCTAAAATCTCTGTCAAAGAGCTTTTAAGTACCATGCAAATTTTTACCTGAGAGTTCAAACAGTGAGAACACAAACTGTGTAGTTCCTCAGTTTCATGCACTGTATGACACAAACTTAAGAGTATAGGTAACCAAAAATAATGCAAAAGAAGGTATTTTTGTCTGCAAGATGTGTGCTTCTGAACATCATCTTTTCCTGCTGTTTCCTCCTAACCATTATTTGTCTTCTGGTTCTTCAGGCCAGAATTAAGGCCTGAAGGTATGAAAGGTATACTTGGCTCTCATATGACTCTCAGCACTTCTTTGCACTACAAGTATTTAATATTAACTGGTGTCATGTTAATCTGATTTCTAATTTGGACTACCAGTAATTTAAAGTCATGACAGAAAGTTCATCTTGGTCTAGAATTTCAGAATTTATACTCAGCATTTAAAAATCTATGTTGCATTTCTGTGTATTGAATACATATTCCTACTTCTAGAGTACATTACATTTATACATAGTTATTTTCAGTAGTATAATATTTATTATAAATTATTACATTATATTATTTTATTTTTAGTATTACATGAACATCATATTAAGAACTCTTTTTTAATACTGATAATCAATAGACAGATTAAATGAAAATAGATTAAATATATTTAATCTAATCTGAAATAGATTAAATATTTTTTGACTTCTGAGAATATCTGCATCATCATATATATTCTTTTGAATATCTAAATCAAGGTTCCAAATTTATGATCTTTTGCCTTTTGATTACACACATATGAACCAGCAGACTCAGGATTAAAGTGTCTGTCGTCCCCCCCAAAAAAATCACAAGAAGCTTATGCATTTATTTATATTAGACTGTACTGAACAAAGAAAAAAAAAAGATGTAACACAGTGATTAATTTTCCTCTTTCAAATGAGTTAGAATCTTAGCAAGTTATAATTTCACTCACTGTGAGCCATTTAGTCCCAGAAAACAACATATTTGAACTTTTTGTCAGATATCACCAAAAGGGCACTGTGCCTTCATTGTTTGCTATCCAATATTCAAGTGACCTTTTGAATTATGGTAATGAAATTTAATATAGTCATTTATCCTGATTACATGTGAAAACCATGTGAAATTTGATATTTTGGCTGCAAGGTCAACCAAGGAATAGCCTAACAGTTAGAAAACCTGACTTGTTATCTGTCCAGAGAGAGGCCCTCTCTTTGACACAACCGAAAACGCTGGTAGTCACCTGTTCCCTGGCACTACCAGTAAAGATTGCATTCATTCCCTTCACAAAGAGAGAAATGCAAATGTCAGCAGTGCACTGGTACAGTTGTACCTACCCTTCCCAACAACTCTCCTGTTGAAGTAACCTGATCTGAGAAGATGAATCCATTGCAAAAATACATGGTTGCAACTGAACCTGAAGTAGACAGGAATCCTAATGATAGCTGGAAGAAAAATGTATGGTTTAGGTGTGGATCCTGCTGATGCTAAGTTTCCCCACAGGGACACTGACAAGTAAAACATTTTACTTTTTCTGGCTGGATGGGAGTCTCCATTCCTTCCTGGCAGTTAATGATCCTTGGCCTCAATTATACATATCGTTATCTTCTTCCACTTGGAAGAGAGCCACACAGTACACCTGGGCAGAAGGCCATGAGCTTCCTGTAAACTCCAGCTACTGCAGAACACCACTCCTTAGCTCTTCAGAAACACAGGCAGCACTAAGAATGAAATCAAGCTTACTAGCTTCAAACAGGTAATGCTATAGGTACAGACAAACCAGTTCTGAATTCCAGATACAGGGTTTTGTTCTGGGGAGGTGTATGGGTTTGGGTTTGGTTTTGCTTTTTATTTTTCACTCCAAGACGCATATAGATTGATGATCCATGGATGGCTATATGGGCTCAAATCTGCTTACTGTAACTCAATTTCTCATCTCAGTCCGTAATCCAGACAGCACTCCTGCTCATGCTTGTTTAGGAATTGCTTTTAACTCTTGCAATGCACAGTCTAGGATACTAAGACACACAAAAAAAGAAGGGGACAAAAGGTGATAACACACATAATATGGTACACTCTACCTGCTATAAAAGCACAACAAAGGCTACCAAAGGAAACAGAACATTAATCCTCAAGTGAATAGCGAGTAGGAAATATAATTGTTAGTCCTTTTATTCTGCTTTGGCAGTATTGAACTTTCCAGCCTAAATTATTCTTATGTGAACTAAAACAATATTCAAAGACCTTATAAAAATAAATGCAACTTATACGAAGACAGACAACAGGATTTAGCCCTATCAATAAATACATTACATGCAGCACAGAAAACAAAGAAACAAGGGAATTTAAACCAACACAATTTTTGCAAAACTAAAGGCTGGTCACAGAACTTCAAAATTCTGCAGAAACTTAGGTTTTTAAGGACTTTGTAATCCATTTTAGCGAAGTAAAAGAACATTGAAATAACCCAGCTGGAGCTATGTTTCCTCTTTTTCCAGTCATCTAAGCATGTCTGCACTGAGCTGTTGAGTATTTCAGCTTGCTTGAATCAGTCACAACATCATGACCTTCAGCAACCAGGTCAGGTGTACTTTTGTACTCAATCTCAAAGGCTTTTCAAGACACTGGACAGCACAACACAGTTCTATGCAAATGGTTACACTGTGAGCTAGCCTGACAAGTTCATTACTGAGCTGACAAACCATCAAAGTGGGATCCATGTTCACTGAGTTTAATGTCTGCACAGATTTCCCATATGTCCAATTCCAGATCCATACTGCAGAGACACCTAACTGAGCTCTGAAGAGAGCAGGGTTTGGTCCATAAAATTTACTAACTTGTACTCCATGCTGTGCAAAATCAGTTAACATACTCCAGGATCACAGAATGTTCTTGAAGAAGTATACCATGCTTGTGAGCTGTTGTGTTCATACTGAAAAATTCAAACACCAAGTTAAAGCTGTATGAAGGCTTTGCATCTGTAACCAGGATTAATTTGCAACCTGGATAATTCCCTCATAGCACCATTAACTGCTTTAACTTTATACCTTCCCTTTTTATGGGAAAGGAACAGGCAGTATTTCCCTCTCCATTCCAGTTCTGTTTCCTGGGCTGATTAAATTCTGCTCATACCAGAATGATTACTTGATGACTCAACATGAAAGTTACCTGATAGTGTTCCAAACATCAAAGCCATCCAAAGGCTTAGTGCCATTGGTATGTCCTCCAGCAAGGTGCACCAGTGTTGGCAGCCAGTCAGAGATATGGATGAGTTCATGACTTTCTACACCTTTTTGTTTCAGCAAAGGACTTGCAACAAAGCCTACACCTCTCACTCCTCCTTCCCAGAGGGTCCATTTTCTCCCTCTCAGTGGCCAGTTATTCCCCCCTGCTAAAGTTTGTCCTCCATTATCTGAAAAACAAATAAACAAAAAGAATTATTGGTGAGAAAGAAACAGAACATTTTCACAATACAGGTGTGTCATATGAGTATTTGCATACTGCTGTTAGGTGTCCATAAAATGTCAAACAATCAGGGTCAAGTAACAAACATATGTTACATATTCACACCTACAAATTACATCAATGAAAAGCTATCACTAGGCAGAGATTATCCCATACCAGAAGACAGTAATTTAGAAAGACTGCGCTAAGAACAACGCTTCTGACCATGATTCAAACCACCATTAGGTATCCAAAGCTTTCAGAACCAAAGACTTCAAAAATTTAGTTTCAACTAATTTAAAGACCACAAGAAGAGCTGCTATCAATACCATCATTAGTACTCAGAATACACTGGTTTCCAAAGCAGGGTAACATGCTTTAAATGGAAACCTGTTATTCCAGTCTCAGGACAATCCTCGCTTAGAAGCAGGGCTTTTTCCATATTTTGAGGCAGCCACACATAAGGTTCGACAAAACAGGGTTTCCTTCTCCTCAGGCAGAATGATAAAGCCCTAATAAAATGAATTGAAGCTAGTTAACATAACTGAAGTGATTCTGAAATTGAATTTATGTTTGGTGAGAATAATATATAAGATGGGTACAGAAAAAGCTGCATCACCATGACTACAGAAAAATCTATGTGAATTAGAGATGGCTCATGGTATGCTTTTCTTTTTAACTCTCTCTGACAAAGCTTCCACACTTAGGAAAAAACCCACATCCTTGAAGTTAACAGTAATGATACTTTGAATTTACTTTCAGTACTGTTATAGAGTTGTTCTTGTTCAAACCTACTGTAATGCTCTCAGAAGAGTCATAGCTGGCAATAATTCTGTTAAACATAATTTTCCTCTATTTTAATGAGGTTAAAATTTTTTCAAATAGTAATTGCTGAATTGACATTCAGTGTCATTTGACAGGTTTGTATTGTTTGTATTGTATTTTCTAGTTAAAAAAAACATTAATTTGAGGGAAGAAACAAGAAGTCCAACCTCTCACTGAAGAACTTCACTGTAACCAGAACAAAATTTTCTTTCTGGTTAACAAGAGTTCAAGAAGCATTTGGACATACCCTTGGGCACATGGTGTGATCCTGGGAGATGGTCCTGTGCAGGGCCAGAAGCTGGACTCAATGGTCCCTGAGGGTCCCCTCCAAGTCCCTTTCAACTCAGCTTATTCTGTGACTCTGTTTTTAATTAGGGATCAATGTAAACCCCCGTATCTTTCTACTGCACACAAAAGACCACTTTTGATCTACAAAGGAATAAATCACAGATGTTTGTGAAAACTTTGAAAGGCAGAAGCCTAAGCTAAATGAAGCACTTGGCAAAAAAATAATTATTTGAAAAGAGTTAAACGTCCTGTGGCCCAACGAGCTTCCAGCTGGGTTGCCCATGTTCCTGCATTTTTGGATTAAAAAGAAATTAATGAAGATTGCTACCATTATTTCTTGCACAACAAAGTTGAGCTCTGAGAACTTAAAGCAGTTGCTGGTTAAAACAAAAATTAAAAAAAAAAAACCTCATGTCAAACCACGACAATCGGTTTCAACAATTCCTTCTTCTCATAATGTAAACAGGAATTCCTGTCAGAGCTACTCATGGGACAGAGTTTTCAGTAGCTTTTAACCTTTGGTGGCCTTAGAATAAAAGGCATCCTATCCACACTGTATTAGAGCATAGTTTGGACATACAGAGGAATCAGACCTTAAGTATTTCACATACCTCCCTTGTACCACAGACTGCTCATTGTCTCTATCAGCTCAATAGCAGTACACCAGGGTTCCTCTAATTCCTGATTATCAGCAACAAAGTACCAAGGAAATTATAGAAGTAGGTGGTATTTCTGGAGAATAGTGAGAGAGAAGTTTGCACTTCTCAGGTTACAGTCAAATCTTTATGATACTTACTTTTCCTTGCTTTCTATAAAAACATTCACATTCTGCCAGTTTCTCTACACATTAACTTCCCTGATAAAAGGAGTCTATCTAACACACATCCTGTAAAAACTTGTGCCTTTTATTAACAGTACATCAAGTTATAAAGAAAGGGGGGGAAAATTGTGTTTTGATAGTTGATCTGATATGCAAATGAAAAAACAAGGAACATATGAAACAAAGGCTCATCCCTCTCATTTGACTGCTCATTCTAACATTGCCAAAACATTACTTTTTCCTTCCTTGGGAATTTATGTTCAAGTACTCCTTCCTGTGTAATTTCTTGACTGAGTTATCAAGAAAGTGTTGAAGGAGAGAAAAGGATGGTTTCTGTTTTGATTATTAAGGTCTGTTTCCTTTCTAGGTAGGTAGAATGATACGTCACTAGCAGCTTACATGTAAGCAACACCTTCCACACAGTCTGAAATGTTATTGAGAACTTCAAATGTTCACGGTTTGTTAAAGAGGAGTTGGTTACATAACAATGAAAGAACCTAATGGGATCTGTATTAATAAAATATTAAGCTAACTACTAAATAATAAAGGGAGAGGGAATAAACAAGAACGCACTGATTGCATGGAGTACAGACCTGACAGAAAGTCCATTCAGGACTGTAACTGCTGTTCTGGTCCTGGTTTTACCTCCAGAAGTATGTCTGCACAGCAAGAGACAAGATGGGCACCGCTGTGCGTGTGTGTGTTCAGGTACATTTCCTCTCAATCAACAGCTATGGATGTATATTATTGATGCTAAAAGCTTGCATGGGTTCAGAAAGAAGAAGTTGAAGTTGAAAAAATTATACAGTTCCTATATGAAAACACATCACCTCACCGCAGAAGTTTCTTCAGCCACAAACTGCTGAAGATTTGCAAGTTTTCATAGAAGTTTCCTAGACATGTGCCACAGAGAATTGCCATAGTGAGGGAGTGCCTGGCTAGACAGATCCTTCATCTGTGGAAGCACACCCACTCTCATTTTCTCCCAAAGAAATTATTCCTTACTAACTCCTTATGCCATTTTACTCAAGTATCTCAAACATGGAACTAATTCCAAGTCCAAGTGGAAACTCACACTAGTTTAAAACACACAGGTGTGAGACAAATGGAATCATTGTTCCTTCATACTCTACACAGGCTTCACATCCAATTCTAAATCTATTTCAAAACAATATTTTCTGAACTATTTATCACACATTTTTGTAACCGTTTCTCTCCATGACTATCTTATGTCAGAAGACAGTCTCTAGAGCAAAGCTTCTGGAATCAAGCTACTTACATCTTGTGGACCCCATTTACAAGATTGCTTAGAATTAAAGTTTCAGCCTTGCTACTTCTGCTGAAAACACAAGCTTCCCCCAGGCATGACACTTCATTATTTCTTTGCTGGAGACAAACATCAAATATGATTTTCATTAAAAATTCTGAAATAGTGTGGAAAATGTATTTTTCTTATCTGTAAGAATAATTTTTGCAATTACATATACATAATTAGACTAAAGCAGTATCCATGACTAGGGGTATTAAAAAACTGTAAAACTAACCAGCTCTTGTCCGTGAAGAAAGGATGAAAGGGGAGTTAATAAAGCTGTATGTAGAAATTATGCCACTTGGCATAAGCATTATCTAGCCAATTTATGCAGGTTTGTTTTCTTTCTTTAACAGAAGCACACATTTTTGAAGAGCTTTATTCCTTGCTTGGCTTGCTTTGAGAGATCTTTAGCTACTCTTATTTCTCCCAGCATTAATCAGTCTTATTATGTATTTTAATGAGGGGGTACCTAGATGCTTTATTTCCATTCTCACGGAATTTTCTTCTGCAAGGTGAAATTTGTGGCAACAAATGAGCATATGGGGAAAAGCCAGTCTCACTAACACAAGGATGGGCTGAAACAGAATTTGTAGCAGGCACCACCACCAGCAATGAAAAAATGCACAGCACATATATGCTGGGTAAATGACAAGAGAATAAAGGAGAGCAATGGAAACTACTTTAAAAGGTAGTTTCCATCAAAGCTGAATCAACATCAGCTTAAATGGAACAAGCGAAAACAACAAAATATGTCAAAATGTACCTCCATCCCAGAAAAAAATAGGTGAAAATACGACATATTTTTGACACAGAAAAACAGAGAATATAACCTATTCTTAAAATGCAGGTGATTGCCTTTGGAACTACTGTGGGCCTCTTATTAAAAAGAAAGAAGAGGAAGGGTTACTTTAAAAATACATTTAATAAAAACCTTTCAACATAAGAAAAACAAATGTAAAGCTTGTGTGTCTTGAATATACAATACAACTTTAAATATTAAGGCAAATGTTCTTCTCACAAACATCTGCTTTTGTAATTAATATTCATTGTCATACACGAGAAAGAGTTTTGCTAAATCTGTAATTTCTAAACTGTAAGAGATGTTTTGCAGGAGTTTTTAAGGGAATCAGTAAACAAAACTATACAGCGAGTCCCTTCTGTTTCTCCCAAATACTTCTCTGAAGAGTTGCCAACTGCCAAACATTTTAACTAGCACATTGTATATATACACTGATGTGGGATGTGTGTAGCTAGCGAGCAGTTTAATGACTAAGATTTCTTTAAAGAAGAGATGGACAATAAAAAACATCAATAAAACAATTTGAGAGCAATAATTAATGAAGCATGGATTCAAGTCTTTGGATAGACTCACTTTCCTACCCTGGAATTACCCTGGAACTGAAGCAACAGTCTGCTTTGCACTACAAAGACATCACTAGAAGTAGATGTTCACAACTACGGGGAAAGCTTTATATGGGATTTGTACCTCACTAGACAGTAGAAGACCAAAAAAAGGTAAAAGTGTTGACTTAAGAACAAACTCCGACAAATGTCCTTCCCAGGATCATAAGCATCTCTTGCCTGCATGCATTCATTGCCAAGAAAGATTCACAGTAGTTACTGAATTAGGGGCAATATTAATAGCATTAATACATTTGTTTAAGCACGAGAGATCACTTCTCTGAGTAATTCAGTTTAGACTGATCAATGGGTTTGAAAGTTATTTTTAGGAAAGGAAACTAAATGGAAACAAGCACTGCAATATTGTGTAAGGCCAGCTCTCTAATAAAGCAAGCTTCAACTCCCCAAGTTGTATGCATTCAAAAAAAAAAATCTATTCTTGTCTAGGCAGTGGAATGAAAAACTTATTAAAAAAGCTATAAAGAGACCTTTATGGTTTATTTTCTGGATAGTGGGGAAAACACTATAATAAGAGTTTCCAAAGACCACCTAAATACAGTATAGGCAACACCCTAACTTCTCCACCATGTGGACATGTGGACCAAGTGACTTCCTCGTGTGACTTGTACTGCCTGCACATGCTATCTTAGCAGATTTTGATCACAATCCTGCCTCATATTTATGGTTTAGAACACAGGTACTATTTTCTCTGCTAATAGGCCAGAAATTAGTCTTCATTTAAAGATATTCCTTGCTGTTTTTTTTGTCAAGTCTCAGATAGGGCTTAAGTGTGTAGGTTAAAAACAATAAATAGTACATTAAAACTTTTTGCCTTTTTTTTTTAATCCCCCAAATGAAACAATGTGTCATCTTGTACAGTTACCTATTTTGTTAGAACAGACCAGGCCTTGTTTCAATTACACTACAGAAAAGTGAATTTTATTTTTCTTCCTAACAGAGCATATGTTTTTTGTCTCCCTTGTGACCACTCAGGTTGCTGCATTCTTCTTTCAACCACAACTGAGCTACACCCCACAGTCCCACTGACATGCCTGGCAAATTGCTCTAGACAAGCTCTTCCGAGAGGGCTTCCTGGAATTTCTCCAAAGATTCATCCAGGACTGTATTTGGTGCTGTTATTAAGCAGTTTTCACTCCAGCACTTCTCTTCAGTTTGCATTTTTTTAGTTCAAATAATAAAGAGCTACCTATAAGTCCCCTTAAGGGGAAAAAAATTCACTCTTGCTGATTACTTGAGTCAGAAGTAGGAATATCTCACATGCTCCTCATTTATATAAACTGTCTTTAACTTCAATTTATTCTACATCTTCCACTGTGCTGAGATGATATAAGTGTGTTTAAGTTGGTGATACATATTATACAAGCTTGATTACAGTATCAGAACTGTAATTTTAAGCATATGTCCTAATAATCTTAACTCTCAAGATAAGTTTAACAACGGATTTGGCATTTGTAGAACAAGGAGTAAAACAGAAAATCTTTATGACAATAATTTTAGAAAATACAATAGTAATTATTTAATTACTACCAGAAGAATAACAATCTTAAGGAAAAAAGTTCTCTTCCAGCACAACAATCCAATATGGCATTTCTGAACTGTATTTCTCTGTATACCCCAGTGCACAACAAATTCTGCACAAGAAAATTTTAGCAGTAAGTTACAGAAGACCAAAAGTGCTTGATATCACACAGACACACACAAATTGAAACATGTGGTCTTCAAATTTAAAGACTTCTTGGATACCTACTTATATTAATTTTTTTTAAAATAGCTATCCAAAATTTTAATACATCTGTATGTATATAACTCATATACCCACTGAGCAACAAATAACTGACCAACATTTAGGATTTGACTGATTAGGAATCAGTGAAAAAAAAACAAAGGTGAGAGAAATCAAGTGCAATGAAGTGCTATGAGCCAAGAAAATCTTTGACTGTAAAAAGACTACTATCCTATTCAGAACACAGCCCAAATAAATAATTTGAAATAATAAATCAGCAAGGGCAAAGAAAGAAGAAAACTTTAAATATCTAGGATTATACAAATACAATTAGGTATCATGAATCAATTCAGTATTTGTTTATCATGTACTCATGATAAATTTAACCAATCATTAGAGTCTTTAAAGATCTAGTATAACATTTCCGGCTCCTGGCTACCAACACCCAGGTCTCCTTTTTCCTGAAAACAGTTTGCCAAATAATCCTTATGTACCTACAGTACAATATCAGCATGCCCCAGCTTTTTTTTCTGTCTTCCACCTGTACTTTAGCTCATAGTCTTTTTTTAAATTGATTTATTTCTCTAAAGCAGCAATAGAAAACTCCCATGCTCTTTGATTTCTCCTCAAGGGCCCCTGCAGTAAGCTGATCTAGCACACATCTGTCTGATATGCAAACTGTGCCAAGCTCTGTTTGAAAGCCTTGTCTAAAGCCACACAATATTTTTGAAGTGAGTACAGACCAGAAGAAAAAAACAACTTTGATTTATTTTATAATGCAGGGTACTTCAATATGTTATCAAATTAAAGCATCTTCAAAATTAGAAAAAAAAAATCTTTTAATCCTGAAACGAAAGGCTGCTACCATCCTAAAGCCATCAACTATATCTAACCTAACACAACATATGTGCGTAAAAAGTTTGAAGGGGAAATGTGGTCAATAATTACTTCCAGTTTCTTGCTTCTAATTAATATATTAATGGTTTTGTGAAGATAAGAGTGAAACTAAGGTGGTTCCTCTTTGCTAAATGGAACAGAATCTCTCCTATATGCTCCCTCATTGCATTTTAAAAAATAACTGTTGTAACTCAGAAGGATGTTCAGCTTCCAAGTGCACCCCGCATTCCTCCCTAGCAAACAGAAGAGATATGTCCATATGGTAAACAGACAATAAGAGGAGGACAGGATAAGGCTGACATATGACGAAAAATATGCTGGGAAGCACTGAATTTTATACATTAAATTTTTTAAGTGCAGAGAATGTCCAACAGCCGGCAGCACCTAGGTGTTTTTATGCAGTAAATGCATTTACAAGTTCATTCTGCATAAATTTGGATTTCTTCCTCTACTTTTGGAAGTCTCTAAGACTCTCTTAGAACAAGCCTAGTGTTATTATCAAAATTAATATTACAGATCTAATTAGGAGGCATATTTATAGCAGCTTTTGGAAGAAAAAAAACAGGAAGGAGGGATGCTTTTATTGTGCTTACAGATACTCTTTATAAGCAGCAACCAGCCAAAACCATATCCTCAGAGGTATGGAAAGATCTGACCTCAGACCTGCTACATTTGTACTTTAGGCTGCAAGTTGTAAGGTAAGAAAAGAGGATGGTATCCCAACTGTGAAGACAGGAGCTGGTGGAAACTAGTTTTAGTTTCACATGTACTGCTCATCAGAGCCATATACAAGAAAAGAGGTCACTGACTTCACATTAAGCAGAAGCACTGAGGTGCACATGGCCCACAGGGAGACTGGTAACCTTAGGGGAGCATTATTTCACTATTCTCAAGTGACATTGGAGGGGGAGAGAAGAAATTACTACTTTGACCATACAACCTTTTTGTTTTCTTTTAAAAAGGAAAAACAAAAAACAACCCAAAACCCCACTTCCAGGGACACAAAGCTGCCAAAACTTAGAATTAAAATGCAAACAGCAGAGACCTAATCTAATATCCAGGCATTAAAGCCCCAGGGTTCTTCCCAGAACCCATACTTTCCATCCTAATATCCTGTACCCCCTCTTTCTTGGAGTTTATTTGAGAGGAAGCTGCTCTGATTGCCTTCTGTCACTCCTCTGGCACACAATAAACAGAGCAATCTGGAGTTAATTTAAGCAGTTTAGCACATCAGGATACAGCTGGGAAAGGTTTTGGGAGAAAGGCTGGGGAGAAAGAACAGGGCTGCACACAGTCTAACCCAGCTAATACACAGGAGGATGGTGCAGATGGGCACCTTCCAACAGCATCACCTGCAGACAGGGAAAACTGCCCCATGATGAAACTCTCCAATCAGCCCAGGAACAGAAGAAACCTTGTTGCAAGGAATTTAGAAATCCATTCCTAAAAGCAGGAGTGGCAGGGCCACTCCTTCATGCAAGGAGTATTACAGCTGATCCTTGGCCATCCAGTAGTAACCCAACCCCTCCTCTGTGTCTACCACTTTAATATTTCACCCTCTATAAGCCAGATGTCTTTTTTTGTTCTTAAGTTTAGACACATGCATTGGTTTTACACTGTGCAAAGGATGACTTGATTCCGGCCATTGGACAGATTTCCATCTGTTTTTTACATCACTTTTGTTTGAGTTCTTAATCTCTTGGGGCCCTAGCTATACCCAGAATATACTGACTGAGTTCATTACCAGAAAGAAATACATACCTGCTGGCAAAATAATATAAAAATGAAACAAAAGTCTTTAGTTATTACTTACCACAGGGGACATTTTAAAAAAGTGCAGCATGCACCATAGGAAGAAGTATGTGTCCATATGCTAATTCTCACACCGAGCACATAAACCGCAAAAACTGAAACTCTTTACTCCAAAGAGTGAAGAAAATTACATTCTTTATAACACTAGTCTTACAGAGGGGATGAGAAAGGCTAATCATTTTGTGGTCAGTTGTAACAGTTTTGCTTGCTGGAGGCTGTGTTATTCTCTGAGAGATTATGATGAAAAGAAACAGGTAAATTTATTGAACAAAATGGAAATGCAACCATTTTCTTATCTCATACAGGCACTCGTCCAGCATTGTCTAAGGCTCTTCCAACAGCCACCTCAGCTTTTGCTAAATGCAACCAAGATTGCAGGGGAGGAAAGGGGTTATTTTATAAGTTAATATGGTGATACAGAAACACAAGTAATGGAGAGTAATGGAATCTGTTCTGGAAAGTTGTGTATCTGTTCCCTCTAATGACCAAAGCAGGGT
The DNA here is from genome assembly GCF_014805655.1 of Passer montanus. NCBI lineage: Eukaryota > Metazoa > Chordata > Aves > Passeriformes > Passeridae > Passer > Passer montanus. Next base: position 13,062,518 of record NW_024366815.1, on the reverse strand, counting down.
TTTTAACCAGTTCCCATATATCCGTTCTTCAGCAATGCGTTATGTTTTCCAGGCAGGGAAATGGCAAGCAAGCTATTTGCTGAATGAGTGATTCAGAATATGTTTTGCTTGTTATTCCTTTCTTTAACACCTTTGCTTGGTTACAAGTAACCATGGCTGAATAATATACTGCTGAATCTAAAAAATGGACAAAACGGAACCTATGTTCTCCAAAAACCAGATAAAAACTAGCATTAACAGTTGTGCCTAATACTCTCCCCTCCTTCATTCTGTCACATCAATGCTGCATTCAAGTGAGTGACAAGAAGGAACACTTAAAATTCAAAATTTTTAACTTATTAATGATTGTTTTATTCCAACTTTGTTATTTTTCCCCCAGCTACATGCCAAAACATGCCCTCTTTAATTACTCCTATGTTTGAATCTCTGTAATCTGCCTGCACCATACTAGTTCAGTAAGGTCACCAGCAATTTCCTCTTGGCAAGATCCAACCTTTCTCCAATATCATCATCCTTGAACTTTCTGCCACTTTAGTTCATATTTCCTGAATCCTGAAGTTGTGAAATCTCTCCTCTTGGCAACATCTAGCTGTTCAGACCACATTCAGTCCTCAAATATACACTATAACTCTCCAATATTTTTAAGGGGAGTTGTTCATATGCACAACAGAAACGACTGTAGACTTCAACAGAATAGAAAAATTGCATATTTTGCTCTTTGTGGGCATTACAGTTTTAATGGTTTTGTGCCTAATGATCATTCCCTAGAACATTTATCCTGGAAACTCTATCTTTTACAGAGTATTTTTTTTTTACTTTTTCCACTCCCAAAAGTGGGAAAGAAGCAGAAAAATCCAAACTACACTAACAGATTTCTCTGCTCAAAGACAGTATTTCATTATACACAGAGCTGGATGGTCAAATGATTCACAGTACACCCATACTTCGGAAATAGGACAATCCTATCATTTTCAGAAGACATCTTGCCTTCTTTTCTCTTCAAATTTCTTATCTAATACAGTGATATTAAAGCCATAAAGCACATCTGCTTTGTGATTCAACCTATGCTTACCAAATTAATTCTTCCACTATTACTTGACATCCCTGATGCCACCAGCAGTCAGAATTTATCATCTCATTTATATCATTGATCAAACCACCTACATGATCCTTCCTCAGCCTGCTTAGTCCAACCCTGCACTAAGAAGTATTAAGCCATAGGGTAGGTCACTGCAAATGAGGGATGGCTAGAGGTGATGGTGGCATCTCAAGTGGTGAGCTCCCCTAATCTCTACATTTACAACTGCTGTTTTATCTTCCTCAAAAAGTAATTCTGCCCTCATGAGTAATCACTACCTGACTCATATATTGGTGAGTCCAGAAGTCATATATTCCCTCTACTCCCACTTTAGCAGGGGAGTTTCACTAAATCCTACTTCAGATTTCTCTAGGGATTACAGAATACGTGACCCATTAAAGCAGGCAAGGTCTTCAGGTCCATGTTTTCCCAAAGCCTATCTCCTCATTTGCCTTAGGCTGCAGGAAGGCTCTTACTGAACGAATTTAAACTGTTGTAGTTTTTGTTGGGGTTTTTTGCCCTTGTATTCTTTCTGGTACCTTTAATTTTCTAATGAACTGCAACAGATGGTCACCAAAAGTTTCCCTCTCCTAGTCAATGCAAACTGTTTGTGTCCAGTAAGATCTAACTATTAAATTGTTTTAAACAAAGGCTTTGCTTTTTCAATCCTGTGAAATCATTGGAACACAGGTTGATGGCAGCAGAATGTGTGATACATTCAAGAAGGCAGATATAAATTAATATCCTCTGCAGTCAGAACTGCAATTATGTACAACGTTACAGAGAAAAGTAACGGAACGCACCTTTTGGTTTTGTAAGCCCCATGAGTAACAGAAGAATAGTGTTGAAAAAAATTGGACTTAACCAAAAAAATTTGCAGAGGATGTCTTCCTTTACATCCACTTGTTGCAACATGATTGTAAAATGTGTTACAATGCTTCAGTGCAAGTAGAAAGGAGACAAAGCAGACTTAAAGAGATACAACTGTTAAAACTCTCATTAGGTTTTGCATATCAGATGTCAGCACATGCTATCTCATTGTTGATTTGATAAAGTATACTATTCCAAGTCATGAGAAGCAGTACAATGCTTCAATACATCCAGTTCTCTGCAGTGATCAGAAACAATCTTTTACAAAGCCTAAACATGGAGATCATCTACAATACAAGAAGTCAGTAATGAAAAACCTGCATTACATTTGCTGCATTGCTTGGTTTTATGTGTTGTACATTAAAGCCACCTACTCTAAAATATAAGTGAAATTACCACTGCAGACTTCTGATTCTTCCCAACCAGCTCAAGCTACTCTGGAATCTTAATACAGGATTCAGGGTCAGCTCACTTCAATGTACACAAAGCTCTGGCTGTATTTTAACTTGAGAAAACACAATTGGAGGTCAAATGTAAGAGCAAGCAGAGGCAGCATTCCACACAGCAGCAGTGCTCAAAGTGCAGATAAAAGAGGGAGTGTTTCTTCCTGCTTAAAGAGAAATGCAAAGATAGATGCTGTATTATAAGAGACAGATACTCCAGTCATAGGAGGCATGTGAAGATGTCTAGAAACAGAGATTTCAAAAGGGCATAAAGAGGTTTAGAGAAAGCAGAGGAATTATTAAGACCAAGCTGTAAGGAACTGAAAATACAAACAAGGAACCTTCCAAAAGGAGAGGAAATCAGCTTATTAGTTTCAGTGTTAGGATGAAGAGAGGAAAAAATCCTGCAGTAAGACCTCTCCAAGCCATTTTCATATCAGACATTGACATAATCTCATATACTTACCTGTGGCCAAATCTTAGCATCCACTGCCTAACAACTAACATGCTCATGGATTTCAGTGTTTCTTCTGGTATTTTTAACTCAATGATCTGCAAAACTACGGCTCCCTTTGCATTCAACACATATATATTCTGACCATCTAAATCAATTCTGCTGGTTTTACTCTCCCATAAATTAAGGCAGAGAGTGAAAATATTACTCTTTTAATGGACACTAAACTAATACTGCCCACCAATATTGGTCCATTATATTCTATGTATAAGAATAATGTAAAATAACGGAGAGTGAAAGAAAGAAATGTAGTGCAGAGCTTTTATTTGGAAGTTCTTACATTCTTCTGTAGAGTTTAGTCCAGCAGCATACTTTAATTCTGGAATATTCATAAATATACGAAACAGATGTACTAATCAACCCATAGTTTATATGGACATATATGAAAAAAAAGAAAAAGCAGGGAAGGAAAACAGATCCAAAACATCTCAGCAGGGATTCAAATAACCTTCTTCAGATACTACTCATTTGACTAAGGCCATCTTACCACACCCGCAGCTTCTTCCAAATTCTTAACCCAGACCAGACAAACTGCATACTTCTTTCCCAAGTGAATCAATGATTGATTTTCCCTGTGTTTCTATACGCTGTCACTGATTGACAAAGTAAGTCCCTTGGAGAAGCAATATTTCTAAATAAATACTAAAGCTTTGTGTCAGATGGTTCTGCGGTGTTTCAAACAATATTTATCAGTTACAAGGGAAACCTAAAAATGTATGTATACAAAATATCAAACTTTGCTTTAGTACTATTAAGCAATTATTGAAAAAATACTGAAGTAAAAAAATGTAAAAAACTAAGAAATGACATTTTGATAATTTTGAATGCCTTTCTATAATGTAATGCACTGGTAGAGTTCTCAGTCCTGAGAGATACGGGCCAGGTAAAGAGTGAAGACAGGATCCTGAATTGCAGGGAGGCAAACTTCCAGCTTTTCAAGAAGCTAGTCAATAAGACCTTCCCCGAGAAAATGCCCTTGAGGACAAGGGAGCAGAACAGAGCTGACAGATCTTTAAGGACACAGACGGCAAAAGTTCCTGAACCCCAGGCATAAGAAATCAGGGAAGCAAGGCAATGGCAGAGTCAACCTACTAGTAAAACCAAGGGGCAAGAAGAAAATGCACAGGCAGTGCATTTTATAATGTGGAAGGGCAAACAGGTATTCTGGAAGAGGTATTCCTGAAACAGGAAGAGTATAAGGATGCAATCCAAGGCACATATCAAGGTATGGCTGGAGCTGTGCATCCCTTGGTAAGGGATGTAACGAGTAACAAGGGCTTTACAGCAAGGATAGGAAGGTCAGGGGAATGGAGTTCTTCCACAATGGAGGTGACTAATAACTGGTAAGAAGGAATGAGGAAAAGGCTGAGATAGTCAACAACGTTTTGCCTCAGTCTTCTTCTTCTTCTGACAGTCTCTTTTCTCACACCTCTTGAGTAGAAGTACCACAAGAAAGGGAGCAACTGTAAGAGATCAGGTTCATGACCACCTGAGGAATTTACATAAATCTACAGGACCTGATGAAATACATTCCAGAGGCCTGAAACTGATAGTGTTGCCAATCTCTGCTCTCCATGACAGTTAAAAATTCATGGCAGTCAGGGCAAGACCCAGGTGACTGGAAAAGATAAACGTCTTTAAGAAGGGTACAAAGGATGACCCTAGGGACTACTGTCCTGTCAGCCTGACCTCTGTGCCTCGGGAGATGATGGAACAGATCCTCCTAGAGGCTGTGCTAAGACATGTGGAGGACAGGCAGGTGATTAGGAACAGCCTGCATGGCTGCAGGAAGGGCAAATCCTGTCAGATCAGCCCAATGGCCTTCTAAAACAAAGTGACTGCATCAGTGGACAAGGGAAAGGTTACAGATGTTATTTATCTGGACTTCTGTAAAGACTTTGACACAGTCATCCAAAACATCCTTCTCTCCAAACTGGAAGGATGGATTTGATGAGTGGGCTGCTCACAGCATAATGAATTCCACTGTATGGTCACATTCAGAGAACCAGTCAATCCCTCAATGTCTGGACATAGATCAGTGATGAGTGGTGTCCCTTGGGGTCTCTAAGGGGACCAGCACTGATTAATATCTTCACCAATGACACAGTGGGACCAAGTGTACCCTTGGCAAATTTTCAGCCAACACCCAGCTGAGTGGTGCAGCTGACATGCCTGAGGGACAGGATCTCTTCCAGAAGGACCTGGACAAGCTCTGGGAGAGGGCCCATGGGAATCTTACAAGGTTCAACGAGACCAAGTGCAAGGTGCTGCACATGGGTCAGAGCAGCCCTGGCACCAGCACAGGCTTGGGATGAACAGATCAAAGCAGCCCTGCCCAGAAGGGCCTGGGGGTGCTGGTGGCTGAGAGGCTGGACATGAGCCAGCCATGGGCACTCCCAGCCCAGAGAGCCACACGTGTCCTGGGCTGCATCCAGAGCAGTAATCATTTCCTACATTTTATGTATCTCATGCTCCTTTGAAGGGCTGGGGCCTTAGAAACAATCATGTTCTTAAACTTAATTAGAACCACATGGAGGTCAGTGTGACAGCCATCCAACTGAAGCAGAACTGCAAAGTATATTAAAAGTTAGATACAAAATTATTTCATATGTAACCTACAGAGTTTAAAAAGCCATTTTAACAATATTAGTGTCTTGGTATTGTTGAAAACAGAGCGTGTCAATGAAATGACTCACGTTACTTTCAATATTTCTACAAATCAGATTTCTGAAGCCTTCAACTAAAAAGAAACAAAAGGTATAACACGCAAACAACCTCAGATAAGTGAAAAAGAAAGTAGGACATAACCCCTATTCCTATACTTTTCCTCCTGTTGCATATTTCTGATGGGGAGACTACAAAAGAGCCAGACCCCCATAGTTTTGTTTACATTAAGTGTTGACATCTCTATTCCATAATGTAAATCTGGACTTTGTACGATTTTGTTTTAAACACTATTGAAATTACAGAGGCAGTAATAGTTCACATTAGTAAAGAGCAAAGAACGGCAACTACAAGCAAAAGCGATCCAACAATTTAAACACTCATAAGTATTTAGCAGACATGATGCCATCATGTATCATTTAATGTGTATTATGTTATTTAAAAATAAAGTAATGTATATAAGCAGGAGACAAGTCTAATAGTCTACTAATAGGTAATGCTTAATAGTTATACACAATTTTGAATGAAAACTACAGTCAGTTGCCATTATCAACAAAACAAGCAGGCAGCTAGTGCTTGGTTTGCTTGGGCATTCTTTTAGCTTTTTATGTGAATTTTGCATATGTGAAAGGGAATTAAATAGCACTTATTAGTGCCAGACACAATATGACCAAACATTAGACAGCATCAATGTACAGCTCTGTATATGCATCTCACTTTTGACCTCCAACATTCTTGCTGAAAGTCTAGGTCACAGAACAGGACTTCAGAGCCATTTGTGTGATTTAAGCTCTGTTGTGAGTCACAGTTAAACAGACAGCCCTGTCAGTAATACTGGTAAAGGATCACATTTGGGGAAAATTTTTCCCCTCTGATCTTCACAGGATAAATAATGCATATTCTGTACAAGTTCCAAGTGCAGAACTCCCATTAAGGTTTCATTAAAAAAAGAGTACAGAATACACAACAGAAATCTACACTGTGGATAGGAGATTCGCAGCATGAATTGAAGAATAACTTTGCCCTTAATTTGAACTCATGCTTCCCCACATTGCATCTGAAAGATCCATGTGTAGCTGCATTTTCCAGTCATGCTGCAAATATGAGTGAAGAACAATCACACTCCCTCTGATGACTTACAGGAAACACGTATTTCCAACAAAATGAACCAAAATTATTCGGTAAGAGCAGCTGATGAAGAAACATCTGTTGTGTACTTCAGTCTGATGTTGTTTACTCACAGTGGGAAGAATAACCTTGAATGTTCAATTTTCAATGGCAGAAACGCCACTTTTTATTCAGAGTGCTGACACATTATTTTATTTCCAGTGCTTGATACGGATTTATTTGTGTATGTGTGATGGAAGCGCTATTGAAAGCCGTTCAGTTAGAGGGACAATAAAAACTACACCTTCTAATACAAAATTTTCTTAATGTAATTCTTATTGTACTTTAAATACAACCATAGAGGAGTTTTTCCATCAAGGGAATGTAATACCTTTCCTGCATCAGAGCACCATTTACTGAACAACTTTACTGAGTATTTACAGAGTAAATTTTGTCGAGCTGTGCTCATATAAATCAACCTCTATGTTTTTTTGCAACTCACCAAACCCCCCTCCTTATTCTCCTGACTTTTCCAAAACTGGGGAAAACAAAAAAAATACCTAAAGGGAAAAGAAATTGATGTACGTGATGTACACAAGCTTCCACTGCTTACAGACTTAGCCCTACAAAAGAACCTTTTGGTGGGAAATGCCCTTTTCCATCCCATTTGATTTTTTTTTCTTCTTAGTACAGTTTTCATGATAGTAGTAATCCTAGCACAGACAGTTTCAGTCAAGTGCTTTCCTTGTGAGCAGACTCAGTAATTAAACAGGTCTCAGTAGTTACAAGACCCTGTCAAGGTCTACACCAGCACACACCATCACTCGACATGACAGAAACACGGAAGGAAATTTTAAACCAAAGCAACAGGAATAACCTGGAAAACTGTTCATATATCTGCAGTCAGCAAGTCAGACAAGACACTGTCAGGAAAACTGTGGATTTGTCCCACTGACAGGAGAAGTTAACTTGACCACTTTTTGGGTGTAGAAAATTCTGACACAAAGAATAAAGGCTTCTCAAACACTATTATGGAGAATAAAACTAGTATAGTTTAATAGTAATCATAGTTTAAGGCAATCTTTTGGGAGCTGTGGGAAATTATTGAACATTACTGTTAATACACAAAATGTATTTTGTGTATTAATTTTCAGCATTCAACTCATTCTGACGAAAAAATTACCAGCATAACTATTAACATGCCTAAGTCAAAGTTTTATACAAAACTGGCCCGTTTGCAAAACTTTGGGCAAAATTCACTTCCAAGTTTCATTTACAAATGAACTTCACTTCAAGCACTGGCATATGCTAAAAACAGGAAGAAAAATACATGATTCAACTTATGATGGAGTTTTAACTATGAAGACAAAAAAGAAGCTAATATCTCTGGTATGAGGTTACTCGCTGTTCAGGAACTTGGCTTTGCAATGTTACGTTTTGCATGGAAAAATCTGGGAGGGTGGAGAGGGATTAATGCTAGATGGAATGGAAGATAAACAAACATTTCCTACAACACGTTCTGGGTTTTCACAGGATTTTAAAAGGGGAGGGGAGGAGGGAGTCAATATATTGTCTATCAATACCTATCAGTACTGATCTTAAATCCATTTCCACCTTTGATAACATATTCTCAAAAATGTATTCTCATTATTATTGTCTGCATAATGTGACAGAGAATGTGTTTTTTAATTTCTAAATTATCACTCATACTTTAACATGAAAAAAGCCTGAAATCAAAAATAGAAGCCAGCACTGGAGTACAAAACACCAACCACAGGCACCTTTCACTGTCACTGACACTGACATGTAACAATTCTAACTGATGAAAATACAGTGAGCTACCTTTGCCTGTATAGAAATAAAATTTAATAAACAAGAATTAAAAAAAACAAGGGAATAGATTAACTCAAATAACTGTGTGATTGAAGGTGCTTGTAGCTAAAGCACCTGTGCTTTTTTTCCACTTAGGAAGCAGCAGACACTCAGGCCATAGATGCCCAGGCATCTTCCTCACTGAAAACAAACATCTCAGAACCTCTGAAAGACCAATTAAAACAAATCTTCAGGTCTGCAATAAAAAAATCTGGGAGCACAACCTTCAAAATTAGCACCTCAGACATCACAGACAGAGAATAACTGCTCTAGTCAGTTGGCTTGGCCAATCTGTAATTAGAAAGCTCTCTGAAGCCCCTTATAAGCAAAAGTGAAGGAGCAGAAGCTCATTTTTGAACATAGATATCAAGAAGATAAAAAAACTCCTTAAGGAATCAGTGATAGTCAGATTTGTAGTCTCAAAGAAGGCATTTATAAGCAAAAGTGAAGGAGCAGAAGCTCATTTTTGAACATAGATATCAAGAAGATAAAAAATTCCTTAAGGAATCAGTGAAAGTCAGATTTGTAGTCTCAAAGAAGGCACTGGAAAAAGAAAATCTTAATATTTCATTAGTCAAAAGCTATAATATGTGGGCTAGAATAAAAGAAAAAAGAAAAGGAAAAAAAAGGGTAATATGAAATTTTGTGGGGGAAAAAACCCTAGGGTTATGATAGAGACTGTATAAACATCAGAGAGTATGTCCAAAACAATCTGTGTTCTTATTAATCATAATTCTAGAATGATAAAAAGACCATCTTTTAGAGTGAAAACAGTCATCACTGTCACATGCTCCATTATGGAAAGGATTTATGTGGTTTCCTCTTAGCAATGCAAACCAAGGCTTGAAAGGTTCCACATGTTTTGCTCTTCAAAGCCCTCTTATGGCAACTACTCGACATTACAGTGCTAATCCACATTTTAAAATGGCATGAAATACTGGAAGGAGTGTTGCTCCTCAGTGTAACAAAGTTACAACTGACAGTTGCTCTTTCAGTATAACAAAGAGCTGAAAGTTAGATACAGCAAAGGATATTAGGTTTAACACAGAACTGAAATTATGGGTCATATTCCTTTGCTTTAATGTTGGCAAGTTCTTGTGATACCTTGCAGAAACTATAATCACATTGTATACACAGCAATTCCCCACTTCTCACCTCAAATCAGAGTTCTGTATTTGAAGCAAAATTTGGACTCAAAGCCCATGTTAATAGTTCTGAGCCAATTTTTTACCATTCTAATGCTTTTTATGACCTTTATTTTAAATCGAGGCTCTCTTCAGGGACATTGGTAGTTACATTCTCCTATGATGGCTAAAAGGAAAAATACGCCCTCTCTCATTCTCTTTGATTTGAAGTGATAAAATGGCAATGGGTACCTACCACTGCTGCATTCATTTTCATGTTATGCTTAAACAAGCAATTATTTTATTTTCATCAATGATCTCATTAGCACAGAGTTACTTGCATTTGCAGTGTAAAAAATGCTCCACAAAAGCAAATTCTACTTTATATCAAACCAGTCAAGACTTTTCAAGCTACCACTTGATACACAAATATACCACCACATGCCATTGAACCTTCTCACATTTTTTTTATTTACTTGTAAAAATAGCCTGTCTATCTGTTCAAAAAGACACCTCAAAAAGAGGGTTGATTTACAGGACACACTAATGGAGTCAGACGTTGCTAATGAAATAATGAAGTTACATTTTTTCCTATCCATCAGGCCACTTTAAAGAGGAACTTAAGTTCTTCTACACATTTCATAAGACTCTTTCAAAATGTACAGTATTTCTACTTGTCAAGTGGCATGTTTTCAAGGCAATCCCTCTTGAGCCGTAATAAATAGGAAGAAACATGAAAGAATGTAATAATAAGAAAAAAACCCTGCCACAAGATCAAGTATTACATCATATTCTATGTTTTTTAAATATGTATCCACTAAGGAGAAATCTACAGTTTGAGGTCAACACTTCACACAGAAGTAGTCAGAAGATTATGTTTGTTGCAATGCTACTTGCTATAATACAAATACAAAATGACCACCTGTAAATTATTCTTTGGGCAGGACTTTTAAAGCACGGAGAGATACAAACACGAAAGTGAGAATTTTGGCCTAAACTAAAAAGGAAATAGTAATGAATCAAGTAAAAGGTACCGTAAAAATAGGGCCTTCTTTTTCCTCCACAGACTTTCAACAAATCTCACAAACCTCACAGTTTTATCAAACCACACAGCTAACAAAACAGGGAGTGCCTTTCTCTTAAAATGGTTTGGGTTTGACAGGACCTATAAAAGTCATCTAGTCCAAACTCCCCTCTTCTTTGACTAGATGAGCTTATTTAGCACCCCATCCAACCTGACCTTGAATGTTTCCAGGGATGGGACATCCACGACCTCTCTGTGCAACCTGTTCCAGTGTTTCACCAACCTCATTATGAAAATTGTCTTCCTTATATCCAGTCCGAATCTGTTCTACTTCAGTTTAAAAGCATCACCCTTTGTCCTATCACAACATATCCTGTTAAAAACTTTGTTCTCATATCTTTATAAGCCTACTTTCAGTACTGAAAGCCTGCAGTAAGTTATCTTCAGAGCCTTCTCTTCTCCAGGCTGAACAACCCCAACTCTCTGTCCTAATAGTGAAGGTGCTCCAGTTCTCTGATAATTCCTGTGGCCATACCCTGGACTCCCTCCAGCAGGTCCAAGCCCTTCCTGTGCTGGGCCCCAGAGCTGCTGCAGCCCTGCAGGTGGGGTCTCAGCAGAGCAGAGCAGAGGGGCAGAATCCCCTCCCTGGCCCTGCTGCCCACCCTGCTCTGGATGCAGCCCAGCACACGTGTGGCTCTCTGGGCTGGGAGTGCCCATGGCTGGGTCATGTCCAGCCTCTCAGCCACCAGCACCCCCAAATTCCTCTGAGCAAGAATGATGATTCTGTGTTTTTAACATCGCTCATTAAACTTATGGATAAACTTTATCATTCCCTAGATTCTTCCTTGCAGTCTTCATTGAAATCCTTAACTTGATTCTTAATCCCACAAAATGGGAAGAACTTTCTTGGAGAGAGTTCTTGATCATAAAGAAAAGTGTGTGTCCCCTGCTGTGTCCCTCTAAACTAAAAAAGGGTCTCCCAATGCCACAAGAGCACTTGGGGCAGGAAGAAGCACTTCTCCAAGCAGACATGTCCTCAAGAGCTGGAGGTAAATCATGCTATAATCACATGCCCATATTGTAGCTACCAGCACACAGCAAGATTCCCAGTTCCAAAGGACCTGGAAGCTGTGCAGGGAGATCTGACACAGCACAGCTCTCTGCAAGAGATGCTCAACTGCAGACCCTCGCATGTTTCTTTTCAACCATGTTCTAATGTCCATTCTGAAACACACCACCTGTAAAAGCACTAAACAAAATATAGAAAAAAAACAAATAATTTGGCACGTTTTTTCCCTTTTCTGGTCTTTTTAAAATGTTTTATGGTTATAACACTTGTTTTTTGAAAATGGATCCTTATTGCATGAAATGTTTTATGCCTATAAAGAATAACTGCATGAAGTAAAGAGAGAACACCGAAAAGACCGACATCACTGGCCCCTGTCCTGCCTGATTTAAGTCCAATTTCCATGCATTGTAATCATATTAAATTTAACTCCTGGAAGTTTAAACTGTCAATTAACTCAAAATAAGTCCCATTAGATAGAGTAGGCACTTGATTCTCCTGATTGTTTGACTCTTGTTGAAATAGACCTGCAACTGATTGCAAAATAATCACTGTTAGAAAAAGAGGGTACACTGTCACCATCCAGAAAAATAAATGTTTCATAAGAAAAAACCCCAAATTTGTCTTTTTAATTCACTCATACCTTGTAATTCTAACTCACATATATTTAGGTTTATTCCACAATGTACTGAATAAACATTACTGAAATAACCCTACCAAGCCCCAGCCTCAGCAAAGACCGGATTTTTTCCATATGGAATAAATACTGGTATAGTCTTCCATATGTCTTTGCTTACTTTCAGTTCTAAATATAAAAACATTGCAAACAGAAATAGGCATAGATGAGTTATCAAATCCCGCTAGAGCCAAAACCTGGACATAAATATAACATCATAAGGTAAACAGGTCTGGACTCAAAATTAAATTCCAAGATTCTGAGTGCTACAGGAAGCAGCTGCTAAATTCAAAACACATAAGCGCATTTTCATCAAACTTTGGTTGGTTCTTTTTTGTTTTGCTTGTCCGTTTGTTTCTGTTGTTTTTGTCGTATTTGAAGTGTTCACATAAAATTAATTTGCCATTTTGGCAGCCCTAATATGTAAAGTGTGGGCAAAAGAACCACTGTATGCATTGAAAGCGTACTTCCCACTTCCAGCCAAAAAAGAGTAAATATGTTCCTCCAACTCAGCCGAGTACTTAAAAAAAGTTCTGTTTCATTCTTAATTTGGAAACAAAGCAGACTGCTTTGTAATGTATTATTTACATTACTCTAATAATCTAGAAACCAGATCATGTGCCTCTACATACAAAAACTCAGATTGTAATTTGGCTGACTAGACTGCTCATCATATTTTCAGCTTTTTATTAACAGGCCTTTGTTTTATGGGACTAAGCTGACAGTGAAATACTTTAAAAATGAGAAAGCTACACAACATCTTAAAGTGAGGGAAAGAAACAGTTTTGGCTTCAAACTGCTTGCTGTCTAGCTGTTTGTGCTACATGCAACACATGGCAATTCACAGACAGGACAAACTGCTTCAGCAGAAATAAACTTCCAGAGAGCTCTCAGTAAGGATTCAATTCTGACAGATCCTCAGTAACTGCAGTGTCAAGAAGGATGCTTCTAACTCCACTGCACTCCTCAGCTTTTAGAAAGGTATTTTTACACCACCAGGAGCATCCCCCATGTGCACAGACACTACTTCAGAGTTGTTTTTGTTAAGCTTGAGAAGGCCCTAAGAGAAGGAAGAAAAACCACTGTTTTACTTAAATTCCTGCTCAACTTTCCTCATTCTTATGTCACTAGAAGATATGCAGAGAAAAGACAGAGGGGCCAGATGTCTCTGTATTCAGCTTGTTAGCAAAGTTATTACTAAAAGAATACTTGAAGGAACTTACCAGTAGAGAAAACAAAAACTGTGTTGTCCCAAAGACCGTATGTTTTCAGAGCATCAGTAAGATTTCCTACTGCTTCATCCATAAGAGTCACCATTCCTGCATAATGGCGCCGCTTCACATCTTTTATGGAAGCATATGGTTTCATGTATTCTTCAGGGACCTCGAGAGGTTCATGCACAGACTGAAAAGCGAGATAGAGAAAGAGGGGCTGGGGTGGAAGGGATAGAATGGAAATTAGTTGAACATAAAGTACTAAGTGCTAAAGTTACTGCAGCACAAACAGAAATCTTTTATCAACAGTGCAGGTAGTGTCTTTTGATTTCTTCTACAACTTCTACATCTTCTATTCCCTGCACATAAACTAAGAAAGCTTTGAAACATTGTTTTTGAAAAGCTGTGGAAAAACATCAGCTATATCTTTTCTTCATAACATAATTGTTAACAATTTCTTTCTATTAAATGTCTCACCTTAAGTTTCCCTTCTCTGCTTAGAAGTGCAAACTACTTGCTAAACCATTTCTAAAAATGTATTAATTGTATTAAAATAGAAGAAATTGAGAAGGGTAGCAGGCAGGTAGCATGCAGACAAAGCAAATTTTGGCAGCAGATAAGTTTTACTAGTGCTACTTCTCATATTTAGCTCTATGCACCTATTGAATAGCCCTGAACTACAGCTCAAACACAGCTCTCTGTATCAATATTTCATCAATGTTTTTAGAAACATTCTTTAATGCTGAAGTTATCAGAGTAGCAGCTGTTGCCTATACCTTCTCAGTTTTGTGATTGGCTATAAGATCTATAGCTCTTTCTGTGAATAAATTTGTGGAGTACACATTTTTAAATCCAGTTGCAACTTCTTCTCCATCTCTAAAGTCCAGAGCACAGCGCGTCACATTCTTTGCTTTGATGAGGACACAGCGGTCATGAGTATAATAATCCTCACTGCCAAGGAGATAGCCTACAACAGGAAAAGATGTCAAATGAGCAGGCCAACATCGTGTCACATAAACACATACATCAGGAGGAGAAAAGAAGTCAAACACAAATGTCAAAACATAAGTGGTTTTGAGCTAAAACACTAATTCAACCCTGGACCACCTACTGTGAGACCCCTGACACGTCTAAGTAGCTCCACATTTAATACCTCATAGGCTTTTCATTGCTAATGCCAGCATTAATTTCAAAACAAGTTAAACATTTTGAAAGCAGTTTAATGACCTCTTACTTGTACTTGGATGTCCATCAGTACTAAACTAAAGCACTAAGAGCCAAGGCAGTGATCTAGCAGTAAACTAGTCTGATTTTTGGTGGTATGATTTCTGCGTATGTATTTTCATGTAAGGTTTCCACCTCTGTTGGAAAGTTTGGAATTCTTTAATCCATTTATTCAAAAATACCCAGGCATGAATCGTCTTTTATGTCTGCAGTAATGCAATTTCTGATCCACTGCTGACACCAGCTGGTGAAGAAAAGACACAATCATTTAGAGATATCCAAAAGAAATTAAGTAAAAATCCTGCATGTATAGATTTGCTCCTACCTAGGGCTAGCCTGTTAGGCATGCAGAACCTTTGTGTTTTAGCAGGCACAAATAAAACTTTTCAAAATCAAAATATCTGAATCTCAAAAATTACATTTGAAATTAGATTTTAGATTTCTCCCCCAATATGCTGAAAAAAAAATACAGTCTTATGTTCTGAAAAGGAAACAAAACAAAACAAAAACCCAAAACAAAAACAAACAAAGAAAAAAAACACCAAAACCTCGGGACAAAAATCCAGCTAGTAATTTCTGCAAACACAAATGTACAGAAACAATGAAGTTATCTTAAATAATATACAAATGTCTACTATATTTTTAGGAGAGTAAAATGGTTAATGTTTCAAAAGATGAAGTGATTTTATAGGCAGATTGCTTTGCATTTGAGTACATTGCATCAATGTACTGAAATGCACATGTTGCATTTTTTCCATTTTGAATGTCCACTGGGCAACACTGCATCAAGTGTGCCACGGAATCAAACACCCCTAATCATAATGGATTCCTACTGGAATCACATGAACACTGTAGGATATAAAACCACTATATCCTCTGAAAAATAATGTCACACTGGGCACCCAAAAACCATACCCAGAGCCAGCCTGTCCTCAGGCTCCTGCATTAAAAGCCTGCTCAGTCCCAGGGTGAGATTTCACAAGGAACAGCAGCGTATCTACACCCATTCCAACAAAGAGATCCCAAGCTCCTGTGAAGGGATGGGAGAAAGCACAAATGCTTAAGCAATGAGAGGCATTATATTCCAATCCACATAAATTTGCTCAATTCAGTTGTGAAACCATGGCCCTGAGCTCCCAGAAGAGTGAAACGAAGCAAACTATCTAAGGGAACAGTTGTTCCCACCTCATGTGTGGATGAGCATAGCTTATAAAAGGCATACATACAGCACAGTCACACTCTCCACTTAAGCTGCAGGTTAGACAAGAGCAATGTGGGCTTCTGCATTGAAATGAACTATTTTGAAATTCATCATTCAAGGAAAGTGTCTCAAAAACAACCAAGTGGATATGGACCTCTTTGAGCTCAGTGCTGTGCAGAATGAGATGTACAGATGTACATGAGACAGCCCAAGTCATGCAACATCCATGACACCTGTGCAAAACTAATAAATGTGGAACTGATCCTGGGACAGGAGCCCAGGCTACACTTGGAACAATAAACAATGTATAGCTACAAATTGCTGTGCAAGTAATGCACTCAATCAAGCAAGTCTACTGTTTAGCCTGACAGCTTCAGTTCCTAACTTGTGAGTTTTTGGATACTACTTTATAGAGGCTTTCACACCAACTCACCACCAGCTCTGGAACACCAAAGCTACACAAACAAACTGGCTGTAACCCCCATTCCCTGTTCTCCTGTGCTGCTGCAGGTAGGAGACAGAGTATTTGGAGTAAAAAGTTAACTCTGGGAAGGAGGGAGGGGTGAGGGAAAATGGTAAGAGAGAAATACTTTACTTGGAGCCACACAGTAATTCTGATACTTTGTTCAGTCAGCTGTAAAGCTTGAGCATACATTTAAGGCATTATTATACTTAAAGCAGTGATACTTTGGAAATGTGCATATCTAGGTATGGCTTTACTTAGAAATCAACAGTAAATCCACTGCTGTTACAAGAATGGGGCAGTTTGGCAGTTTCTCATCCTTTTCAACACTGCATTTATTGCCCATATTGAATTAAACCATTACCAAAGTAAG
This sequence comes from Passer montanus, assembly GCF_014805655.1. Taxonomy (NCBI): domain Eukaryota; kingdom Metazoa; phylum Chordata; class Aves; order Passeriformes; family Passeridae; genus Passer; species Passer montanus. The sequence continues at coordinate 13,045,605 of NW_024366815.1, read as the reverse complement.
TGTCAAATCCTCTGCGGGTTGGAAGGCATTCTTTTCTGTACATCCCCAAATGCCACTTCCCCACCATATGAGTAACATATCCCGCTTCTTGAAGCAGCTCTGGAAGGAGTTTCTCATCCAGTGGCAGACAGCTGGGCTGGCATGGCCAAATTATCTGGTGTTGTAAACCTGTGTGGATCTAGCAGAGAAAAGAAGTGTGAGAGATCACTTACAATGCAGCCCACAGGTTAATTTATAAGCAGGCCAAAAAAGAAGCACAGCTGCATTAGAAATTAGCATTTTTAGGGGCTCTTCATTTTACCAATGTACCACTGAAGATGATGAGGAAGCTGCAGGATGGAGGGCTGGGGTTGCATGGAGGAAAACAAGAAAATAGCACTGCAAGAGTTAACATCTTCCCAGACATAAATTAAGCACAATTTAAAAAAACTCTGAAACAAACCAACTCAAAACAAACAAAAACCAAACAAACACACACAAAGCCTTTTATGCTTTTAGCTAGAAATCTAACAGGTAAGAATTCTGTTTGAAGTCCAGGGACTTCTCAAGATGGAGTGAGACATTTCAAATGGGATTGAAATGGGCAAAAATGCACATGGCAGGTGAATCTATCAAGCTTTTGCCTGGATCAGAGATCAGTCACTGGAGGAAAGGTCAATAAAAGAAAAATAGTTTTCTGTTACTCTTCTAAATGTACATTATATATACACACTTGTGTATTTATTTGCATGGTTTAAATGAGTACAAGCATATAGAAAGCATTTGAATCTGGGGATGACACAAGCTTCACACTGACTAGATCTGATATTCAATAGTTCTACTAAAGTTTCTACTCTTACTAAGTTGTGAATTTTGTATTTGTTCACGAAACTATCACTGATAACAATATTTTGAGTAGTATATCACACTTGATATAAGAAACCTCCTCAGTGACTGACATTATAAGCTGACTTTTGTCAACTTCTCTGTCTTCTCCACAATCAAAAAGGCACTTCCCTAAACCCAGGCCTGCCAATATATGTATACAATTATACATGTCTTCTTTAAATATTTCTAGCAATCTGTGTGTGTCAAAGCACAAAGTCTCCAACATCCCCTGGAGCAGATGACACCAGATTTTATGACTGCGCTAAGCACACCAGTGTAGCAAGCTGTATGACTAACTTTGAAAGAATTGCTTTGAAATTTAGCAACTCTCTGAACTAACTTTTAAAACAAATAAGCCTTGATCTTAGGCAACTGGGAGAAGCCCTTTTCTAAAGGGCCTATTACTTTGTCATTTTCTTTGAACAAGGAGATTCCAAAAATTAAATTATAGTATAGTTTTATTCTATATAAAATATTTAAAATACTTTAAAGTGCTTTATTACAGAAAGCATGAATGTACAAATCGCACAAACTAGCAAAGCATTGTAATTTCTTGCAATGTATCTGGAAAATTAGAAAAAGGACAAGGAGGCAATTATAAAAAAAAAATCTATAGCTATCATAGACCAATACCATTGATTTTCTTTTAGACAGATTGCAAGGTGACTACCAAAGTTTCAGCTCCAGATTTAGGTTACTTTCTCAAGTTTCTAAGTAACTATTAATCATATCGATGGACACAACAATTTTTAAAAAGATCCCACATATTTTCTGCATAACATAATTATTTGCTGCATAATTGCTGCTGCACAGAATGCCTCCACTATTAAAAAAAATAAATTACTTCAGTTTTCTAATATTATTTCACACAGTTGCAACATGGTCAACATTAAGATAATTGAATTTTCAAGCCAGATGTATGGCATTAATTTAAATACAGACTGAACTATAGGTATTTTCAATGTTCACTTTTAAGATGTGATGCAGCAGTGGCCGCTTTCTCAGAGTGCACTTTCAGATTATGAACTGTATTTTAAAAATATTCACTATGAAAAAATATTTTAGGTTATTTAACAGAACAACGTCAAGGGTTGGTAAAGATAATGTAAATTGCTTTTTCCTATTCATCATTATTCATTCTTGGACTTTTCAGGAACGAGACAAATGTTGCTTGGAAAGAGTGTCACCTAGAACAACGTTCCTGCAAGAAGAGACAGCATTCACTAATACAGGATAACACTTATTTTCTTTCACTCAGAGCAGTTTATTTGGCAATCACTATGGTTAGCATGGATGTGCAGGACTTCTTGAGACACAGGGGAAGTTTCTGAAACAAATTTAACCCTTTGAGAGTTTCTTTCTTCGGTCTATGCTGTGTGTCCATACTTTCTTTCCCACCCCCCACTCCCCATGTTTTTTGCCAAAATTGCAAAAAGGATGGGAAAGGGTAAAATTATATCGGTATTACAAAGCCCAAATCTTGCACCTGTACAACTGGGAAAAAAAAAGTGGGAAAATCAGGAAACTACTACGAACTATTTAGAGTAATGACCACTCTGTGCCCACTCCATCGAGGAGCGCAGAACATCACCTCCTGTACCAGGTGGAGGTGAATGTACAGCTCGTGACGCACGTGGGCGCTGCACTGGAAACATGCAGCAACAACTGAACAAGTAATGCCCATCTGCTTCTGTCTGCGTCTCACCCGCGCTGTCCAGTGAAAAAATATCCAACAAGCAGGCGAATAGGGAAAAAATATTTTCCACGACAGGCTGCCGTGCCTATTAATCCAACCGAAGCACAGAGGGCACCTCGGCTTCTCTGGAGAACAATTTGCACTGATTCCACGTCTACTTTACTGCCGAGCTCGCCAGGCGAAGTTTGCCGCTTCAGAGCAGCTGGTTTCCGCAGCGCAGCGGCACAGAGACCCGGCAAGCCCCAGCGCACGGGGGCTGCCGAAGCGAGCCGGGAGCACCCGGGCCTGGCAGCCCGCCCTACCTGGTAGCGGCCCGAGAGGAGCTGGCTGCGGGACGGCGTGCACAGCGGCTGGGTGTAGTAGCGCTCCAGCCGCACGCCGCCCGCGCCCAGCGCGTCCAGCCGCGGCGTGCGGATGGCAGAGCCGTGCCAGCCCACGTCGCCCCAGCCCAGGTCGTCGGCCAGCACCAGCACGAGGCCCGCCGAGCGAGCGCGCGGCCCGGGGGCGGAGCCGGGAGAGCAGGGCGGGGCTCGGGCCCGCTGAGGGAGCGCTGGGGGCGGCGTGCGGGGGGGTGCGGGCGGTGCGGCTTTACACCGATGGGTTTTGGTATTAGCTTAAAAAGGAAATTGAAAATATTTTGCCGGTGTTTTCAACGTATGAGACCCGCTGATGCTGGCGGTCTCTTCTAATTTTGTCTTGCTTCAACTCCTATGTTAAACACCCGGTTCAAACCTCGGAGCCATTCCCAGGGGAGCTATGTGCAGGCTTGTGTCTCAAATCATCTGTGGTTTTAAAGTCCTGTCCATAATGTTGACTGAAGTCAGTGCAACATTATGAGGACAGGACAGAGTGCATTCTCGTAAAATTATCTGGACTGTTACTTGTGCCTTCATAGCGGCTCATCCGTCTTTTACACTGCTGGGCTATAGAGCTTGCTCTGTGTGTCAGCACAGTAAGGCAGCTGCAGCACTCACACGGCCTTGCTGCTGGCCAGTGTGCAGGACAGGGAAAAACAAGCTGCAACCATCACTGAGATGCAGCTGAGCTGAGCGAGGCGGCGATTATTCCTGTTGGAGAAACTCTCCTGTCAGCATCAGCTGCTAGTGCACACACGCTCACCCCCACACAGAGAGAGAGACCCATGTGTCTGCCCTCCCCCTTCAACCCCCAGACCCCTGCAAAATCATAAGCAGCCCGTGATTTTTCTCTCCATTTTGTCCATTCAGATGAGAAGCCTAGAACGAGGTCTGGCTGTAAGATGGTGCTTGTGACTGTTACAGTGTAGGAAGGAAGTGAACTAACACAGAAGCAGAAATAGCAGCAATTTCAACAGGGCTGTTTCTTCAAGCCATGTAATTGCCTAAAGCAATATTGCAATCCACCTTAGTTATAATCTTGATGTGAAATCTAAGAGAGTGAAAGGACAGAAATAGCTGTCAACTATGGTCAAGTTTGTTCATCCATGGAATATGCATAAATTTCAGCGGCCAGTGGAAGATCAACCATATATTTCCCATTCAGTTAGAATGGTAAATATGTGTATTCCCAAGTTTATATAGCCATTTGGTAACAGGCAAGAACAATCCACATTAAAATTTGTTTTTTCTCAGTTAGAAAGCCAAATATTGAGTATACTGGTCTCCTGACTATTTCCTGACAAGTTTCTGCAGGAAAAAAGTTCCTGCTTGTTTTAGTGGGATCTAGTAGATAAACCTATGAAGCTACCAGGTTGGGTTTCTTAAAATCCCACAGGTTTCCCTGCTGGTTTGAAAACAGCAGCTATGATGAGTGATCTCAGCTTTTTTTCTGCAATGAGAATGTACTACAGTCTACAGTCAGGACTGGAACGAGAAGCAACAGTACTGTCCTAAAGTCAGTTTTCTTCAAAGTAAATTCCAGGATTACTAACAAACTGGTGTGTGACTAAAAGTAGTATTTTCCTTCTTGAAATGTGATTCATACTGTTCAAAAGCTGCAAGGTTCCATTTTCTCTTGTTTCTAGTTCAGATCCCACGACCAGTCTCAAATGTCTCACTGAACTATTTCTTTTTCTAACATCTTCCGTGTCTTTTTTACAGGTTTGAAGTTTCATTCAAGTTTTAGTCTCTCAAAGTAAGTACTTTGAAAATCTGCACAGTGCTGGTGAAACCAGAAAATTTGAAACAAAATTAATAATTTCTATTCACCTTTCATATTTTCAAAGTTATCATGGTGTTCAAATGTAGCTGAATTCATACTTTCTTGTAGAGAAGCATAAAGAGTTATGTACTGGTTATCCCATGTCACTAGAACTGGATAACCTTGTTGCCTGACCATAGTTAGAACATTGGATTGAACTGTTTTAAATGTATACTGCAGGTACTGCACAGTCACAGTCTGAATGTTGCTGCCTGTTATGTTTTCTAGGATTTTTGGCTTTTTATTTATTTCATTACTACTTGAGAGAATTGGAACCCCAATCAGAAAAATCTATTTCTCTCAGACAGTATTCTCTCGAATCAAAAGAATAAATCCAGGAAATGGTCTATGTTTAGTCTCTTACATTTCAGTTTGTCTTTTCTGAGTTTGGGGTTGAATAATCTGGATGTTGCTTTGGGATCAGTGATTAAAAAAGTCATTAGCATGTCACATAAGGTTACAGTATCAGTGTGAATTTATTATGCTGTAAAAAGCATGAACTGGATTCTTTTTGCCATAGCATATGGAAACTTGGAAAAAAATTAAAATGGTAATAGCAGCATCTACTCTGCTGTGCAAAAACTCTGGAGATGGAAAAATACAGGAAAATGGCAAACAAAACTGTTTGAGAAAACTGCTTTTTACATACCCTGATTTGATGATTTCAGAAAATTTCCTAGATGACTGTCATTTTTCCACCTTATTGCAGATGTGTCTCCTCTGTTAGCTAATGAGGTTAAGACTCTAAAGAAGTCCCTACCAATCTTACTACACTGTTTGATTGGTTAGAAGCCTTCTCAAAACTCAATACAATACTTAAACATTCTTGCTCTTATTCACTTCCTCTTGCTGTGTCTTGGCACAAGTATAGGCAACACCATATCTCAATCTGTAACGAAGGAAGTGACAGGAATATACAATAGCTGCTGAACACTTCCCCCACCTCATTTTTTCGTGGTTTTGTACGTTTTTAAAAAAATAACTTTAAAGGATTGACTTGACAGGATTGACCCTGTATGTTGGCATTATTTGTAAACCTTTGTCTTGATACTGTTTCATTTATCCGTGCTGTGCAGAATGCAATGTTGAGCTGTTCTGATGAATATTCAGTAAGCTGACGTGGGTATCAGAGCAGTTAAAAGAAGCCAAGTCAAGTAGGAAGCACTTTCAAACATTGCTATCACAGCTACAGCACCTCTAATTCTCAGCAATCCGTGCTACTTCTGATGTCTCTGCTCCTGAATTCATTCTCAAAGAGAAAGCACAAGCATTCTTAAGATGTAACAGAGAGCAACAAGATATTTAATTTGCCTTACATGTGGTCAGCGATGAATCAGAAGTTGTTTTAATCTTGTAAATTGACTGCAAGAAAGAAACTATATTGCCTAGACCAAGAAACATTGTTAGCTTATCTAAATCTTGCAATTAAATGAAACTTAGAACCATGGAATACGCTGATTGAATTGAAAGGACCCACAAGGCTCATTGAGTCCAGCTCCTGGCCTTGCACAGGACAACCCCAAGAATCACCCTGATTGAATTGGAAAGGACCCACAAGGCTCATTGAGTCCAGCTCCTGGGCTTGCACAAGACAACCCCAAGAATCACTCTCTGTGCCTGAAAGCATTGTCCAAACACTCTTTGAACTCTGACAAATTTAGTGCCATGATCATTTCCCTGCGGAACATGCTCCAGTGCCTAAAAACCCTGTGGGTGAAGAGCCTTTTCAAAACATCCAACCTAAACCTTCTCCAACTAGGCTTCAGGCCATTCCCTCAGGTTCTGTCACCAGCCACCACAGAGAGGAAATCAGTGTCTGTCCCTCACGATGAAGTTGTGACCTCAGCCACTCCTCATACAGCTTTTATTATTGGCCAGGTGTGACTTGGGTCACAAGACCTGTCAGTGAGAAAGCCCCAAAGAAATCAGTGTCTGGGCTTGTATAACACTACACTGTAAGATGAGCAAAGTCTGCATCAGCTGCACGTAGATATTAGGGGCTGGGAGGTTACAGCTGGAAATGCAGTACAAGCTGCTGGAGGGTACAGGTTCTGAGTTCACTTGACTGTAGGAATGGTATCTGCTATTCATTACTCTTTGCTCAGGCTGCAGAAAGCCTGTCCCTTCTGCAGTCAGATTGATCCAGCTGACGTATTAATCTTTCTTCTGAGTCAGAAAAGGAGTTACAAACCTGATTCTAACTGTCGGGCTGGGAGATGGAGGCATTGTGGGAACACTTTTGGCATAGCAAAGCTAATTAGGAAAGTACAGATGTCTCAGAGTAACTGTTACACTACACTCCAGGATGTGGTGTCTAGTGAATTTGCATAATCTTGGGAAATACTGAAATTTAAAACTATGTTTCTAAGCATTGTTCTTTTTCTCCAGTCTAAATAAAACCATATAACATTGTGCTGTACTTCAGATTTCTCAAATGCTTACAGAGTCACAGTGGTTAAGTGCCTCATTACAAATAATGTTATCTTTAGAAAAAGCAACATTTTGATGGTTCAGCACAATAGAACTGAATCACTTATGAAAGTGTTGCAGAGAATAATTTCTGAATGGATTTTTTCACTCAAGATAGTATGACATTCAAACCTGGCAGAACTCATATATTTAATTTTGACCTGCTTTATAAAAGACATTCAAAACAGCACAATGTAATGTCAGCTTACTTTATCAAGAGTGAGTGTTCATTACTCAAATTGTGTTTCTCCTGGTAGATACTATTTATACATTTGCTTCTTTGCTGAAGATTTAGAGGCACCAACTCTCTTGAAGAAAGTGCATTTTGAACATGGTTTATACATACTTTGAAAACATGCACCTATAGCCTAAAGGACAGCATTACTGAGCTGGAACTTTTAACATTGTTATTCAAGAGAATTGTTCAGAATATTATTGAACTCCAAATGAGTGTTTTATTAATTTAGTGTGTTCCCATCATACACACTATCCCAATGCTGCTTACTTGGGTTATAGAATATTTAACACTCAATAAAGCTCTTTTACTGTGAATTTAATTATATATTTTCATTGTTAATATTTCTATGGAATAATATATGGCTCATACTGTTGTTTTAATCTATGATTAACAGTAAGAAAAGACTGACCATCTCTGGGGACTATCTAGTGGTTCAGATTTAATATAGTAAATCTTTAAGCTGTGTTCAGAAATTGAGTAATAATAGTGTTTGTTATAGCATATTATATGTAACATGCCAGATGATTTTGTAAAATAGTGAAGAATGGGCTTCCTACAACTGTTTCATTGAGAAGAACTAGATTTTGGTCTTCTATGAGAATTTCTGCCATGCTGACATGCAGAGAAAAAAATGCTCAGAGTTCAGTTTACCTTTAGTAATGCCTTTATTATTTTAATGGTTAATGATATGTCTTTCAAGTGTTTATGAAGTATTCTGTGTAGAACTAGTGACATGATTTTATGGTAAGCTTGCTATTCGTGTGTAAAGAAGACACGATAAACCACTTTACCTCAAGGGCAGGTAAAGGAGGAACTGTGAGTGTGAGGGAGGGGGAGGAATTTGCTATTGGACAGAATCAAGAGCACACTTCTCATATGGATTAACGCAGATCTGTTAGCCAATGTGGGAGCAAGCTGAATCAGTGATGTGCTCATTCCCTGCCACTGTGCTCAAGCACTACTGGGAAGCAGAACAGATGGCAGCTCATCAGCTCTGCTCAGTTCTCTAATGTGAACAGTGCACACAGGGAATTAGAAGTAATGCCATTGAATTTCTCACTTATGTATGGCAATGAAGATTTTGAGTTTAGTAATTCGAATATGTGAGTAGTTTAATTCTCTTAATTATATGCATATTAATAGCAATTTTTCCTACTGCACAATTTGCTGTATCCCCATCTGTGTTTATATTTTAGGACTTTCACCCTTTCTCTTAAGGCGCATCCTTGTTGGTTCAGTCAGCACCAGTGGCTCCTCTATAACGGTTGCTGGATAATTTTTACCTAAAAGTTCAACTTCCAATTTCTGTCCAACTTTGCTGAGTTCCATGGGAACATATGCGAAAGCTAGACTCTTCTGAGCTCCATAGCTGAAACATCCAGATGTGGTATTGCCAATAACCTGGAAAAAACCAAAACCAATTGTATTTATTCTCAAGATGCAGTGGATTTTCTGGGAAAAAAAAAAACCTAACAAACAAAAAACCAAAAACAAAGCAGCAAAAAGAAACCAAAAAACAAACCAAAACCAGACAACCAACCGAACTAAAAAAAAACACCAAACCCCAGCCAACAACCCAAACAACCAGACATCTCACATTTTGGTTTATAGACTTCAGACATCATGCAAGTTTCAAATGTGTCAGGCAGTTCATAATATTCTCAACAGAGACTAACACCACCTGAAACTGGGAAGTTCTTGCTTCTTAAAAAAATACCCTGTTCTTATTATGTTTAATTAAGTTTTCACTGGAACATATACAATACACATGCATATGTTTATTATCTATAACAATTTAACTGCTACTGAATATTTCAACACAATCTGTGAAGTGTGGAGCCCCAAACTTTGCTGTTTAATTTCTTTTGAGGAGCAGAAGTGTTTTCTTAGAACAGCAGTGAACTTGCAGAAGAAAAGAATGGATGACAATACATTAGTCTGTTCTAGCCCTATTTTCAGTGACTTGACAGCATTTCACATCTTCTCTGTAGGTATTTAGTCTTTACTTCTTGCTTGAAGATTAGTGTGTTTATCATAGCTTCAAATTATTCTGTGCCAGTAAAATACAAATAATGCATTCACACTTGAAACACCAAGATTCTGTTCATGGAGAATTAAGACTGATTTTTTGCAACATGAACTATAGTCCTTGCCTTGCCATTGTGCCACACGCTTTCATTTCCCTCTGGATCAACATTATCTGTTTCCAGGGTGAGATATACCAGCCGTCGTTTGAGCCCCTTTTCTTTAATCTGCCTCAGTGCTTCTTTTCCTGTAAAGTCTGCTGCCTGAAAAAATACAAGATAATGATGATATATGCTTATTTGGGTTCTCCAATATGTTTAGAGATATAAATATTTACATGTATCTTAATGTTTTTGCCCATCACATGAGTATATTGTATGAAATGTAGATGAAATCAAATCTTTAGCAGACAGTATATCTTGTATCTTGGTATTTTTATACTAGTACATTATATTATATACATACATTATATTATATAATATATATTATATATTTATTCTGCATATTCATTTTCCTAGATCCATAATTCCAATGTAGTGGAAACACATACATACTGAGCTGTGGTAAAGACTATCTGCCCAGTTAAGGTTGTAAGCCAGAAGACTGTACATCATTTCAGTGTCTATGAGAAGAGGTGAATTCCAATGCCCAGATCCTAAAGTCTGGGCCTTGCTCTGTCAACACGCTTCCTTTTGAAGCCATCATCAAAATATGACAGTAACCTGTCAGTATTCCATTTTGACATCTCTGCCAGGCTGCGCAGCTGGCAGTTTACTCCATACTCTTGTTTTAAAGTAGGCACATTTTGTTCCCTTATTGACCATTTTATAGGATAACACAGCATGTTTTGTAAAGAATACTGCTATTTTCTGGAGTTCCCTTTTTCAGCCTGCTTAGAAAGGTACAAGCAGATTCTCATATTTTCAGAAGACTGCACAAATGAGTGACTAGTATGGGGTAGTCACGGGCAAGTTTCAGAACCCTCAAGGATCTATAGGGCAGTATTTACTGTATCTGATCACACTGAGCTGATTCTATCACAGGAACATTTAGGTAGAAAAGAGCCTCTAAGCTCATTGAGTGCAATCTTTCCCCAATCACTGCCTTGTTAACTACAGCATAGCATGAAGTGTCAAGTCCAGTTCTTTCTTGAACATCTCCAGGGATGGTGACTCTACCACCTCCCTGGACAGGCCTTTCCAATGCTTAACAACCCTTCCCATGAAGAAATTCTTCATGATGTCCATTTTTTCTCCTATGGCATTGGTCAGACAGAACAGAAGAATTGTATTCAAACTAAATTACCAAACACACATGCGCCTCCCCAGGGGCAGAAATATAACAGCAGTTACAAAGGCCTCTAGCTTTCCAGTCTTTGCTTCACTAGCAGGGAAAGCCATTTTAAGGCATCTTAGGTCTGAAGAAGGAATTATATTAATTTGATGAGTGTTTCAGGGAAAAGAAATGAAATATTGTTGAAGTCTTCAAAAATACTATTTCTGGTAATGTTCTTTAATTTCAGTAGAGAATTATTGCACTGTCAGAATTACAAGCAACATGTACTTGGAATAGATATTATACAGTTAGTTCATGTGTTCCTGTATTTCTTGAGGTCCACATAAATCCATGTGTAGGCTCAGAAGACATTATTTAAGTGATGAAGAGTTTTGCACTATGAAAGGCTAGGATCTGTAAGCAGTTGTGAAAAACAGCTTATGAATCACTTAAGGAGCAGTTAGTCTGAAAATCAAGGTGGTTCAACTGGGGATAAAGCCGATACTGCACATAAAGATCAGAGCTGACACTCTTTGGAGGAAAAAAAGCATGAAATACAGCTCAGATCAGAAAAAAGACTGTGAGGATTCATTTTGGAATATGTCAAGATGCAGCTGCAAAATATAAAGCAAAGATCTAAAACCAGAGAATAACCAGCTACTGGTAGTTCCCTCTCACTTTTCTACTACATGGTGAGTGCAACTCTACGAAACTCTACAAACTAGAAATGCAAATAAGACTGTATACCAGAGCACAGCTCACAGACTAAAATCCGCTGCATAACAAAGAGAAATACCAAGAAGTAAACATTCTACAGCGATACCTAGCACTGAATCAATTCCTCCCTATTCATGCTAATGTAATGTCAGGTATTTAATCACATGGAATGTCACTGTGGAACTAAACGCAAGTATTCAAATGCAATGTTATATGCCCTAGGTATGGAAACCACAAGCAGATAGCAGGCTTTAGAATCTATCTAAGCATGGATTGTTTTTTGCCTGTTGCTTGCAGATGCAAAATGAAATCCTTTCCCAATTCATTCTAACTGGGCCAAGCTTTTGGCCACCTGGAATAAACCACTACATAGCTATTATGCTAACTGAAGAGGCATATGGGGGATTTAATGTAAAGGGCTTGTTCTTTGCTATCTTCTGTTCATTGAAGATGAAGAATATTCCAGTCTTCTTAGAATGATAGCTTGGAAAAATAACCAGGACATAACCTAGAATTCAAACTCTACAAAATACATGCCTCTCATATACATACACACCTACTGCAAAAATGTGTGTATCTACATGTATAAATACATAAACAGATGCATACGTACATACATACATATTTGAACACTACATGAACATGCATAAAAATAGATGTGTATATATAATGCACAACTGCTGAAGCCTATATACACTTCTAAATATTTAAAGCACTGTCTTAAATTCCAACTATAGGAATTCAAGTAGTTCAGTTTACTTCTTTTACAGTTCTTGGCTACCCATGTCAATTTCACACTAATGTATTCCAACAATTATTCATTTTTATTTTTTAAGTGTATGTGCATGGGATTGTTTGTTCCAATCAAAACAGATTTTGTAAGCTGATGCTTTCAACCTCACTCTGGATATTTTTGGTAAAAAAATGCTTCCTCTTTCTAGGAGAAAAATAGTCAGTTTGCATACCGCTTCTATTTGCTTTATCTTGTCATACAAAATATAATACAAAAAATAATCCTACTTAAACCAGTATAACCTGATAAATTAATATTTAAAAAAGCCCCAAACCAACAAAACGAAAGAAAAATAACAGAAACAAATGAAAACACTACACAATTCCAGCCTTGAACAAATATCAAATTTAAAGCTGCTCTTCACTGTCAGAGTTAAAAAAAAAAATTACTTGACATGTAGGAACAATGTAAAATGTTTGTATGAGTTGAAGTAAAGACAATTCTAAAAAGCTAAGCTTAAAATAGAGAAGACTTTCCATTACTTTGGCAAGGAATTCCCAAAGCACTGGCAGATGTAATGGTTTTAACATAAAATAAAAACCCTTCTTAGACACCAAAGATAAAGACAATATCTCCTGTTTAGCTTCATTTAATTTGAGTGCAGTTCACCAGGTAAAAATATGGGCTGTTCTTTTTACTTGTGTGTTAGATAAGTTTAGATAAAATTAAAATTAAAAATCATATCACAAAGACAAATCAGCCAAATTTTTAAAATAACACATAGCTAAAGGGATACTACTGATTAGTTCATCTATTAACATCCTGTATATACGTATTTGTCTTATCCTTCTTTAACAAGCTTTTACTTCTAAAAACCCTTCTTAGACACCAAAGATAAAGACAATATCTCCTGTTTAGCTTCATTTAATTTGAGTGCAGTTCACCAGGTAAAAATATGGGCTGTTCTTTTTACTTGTGTGTTAGATAAGTTTAGATAAAATTAAAATTAAAAATCATATCACAAAGACAAATCAGCCAAATTTTTAAAATAACACATAGCTAAAGGGATACTACTGATTAGTTCATCTATTAACATACTGTATATATGTGTCTTATCCTTCTTTAACAAGCTTTTATTTTGTGTTATTTGCCATGTGTTCAATAGCACAAGATAAACCCACTGTCTTTAAGAAAGAGTTTACAAGACAATAACCAAGGTGATTTTTTTATGCACAGTGAGATACCTTGAGGAGTTTAACTCACTGTGTTTCAAATGTACCTGGCTTTCGATGGCACCCCAATCCTAATTGTAACCCTCTGTAAAAACCTCTTCTAGTTCAAGGGAAGCAAAGGAATAGAAATTATATATAAGTCTTTCAAAAACTTTTTTTTCATGTTTTTCAGACTGTGCAGTTTATCAGAATTAAGTTGAAGTGTCTGAAAAGAAATATGCTATATCTGTTCAACAGTTAGATGCAACAAAAATATACAACTCTCTCAACAAGAAATTGCTGTAATTTATTCAGAATACCGTTTAGGACTGTGGGCATAGAGCCAAATTATGAACACAAAGCGACCCAACAGAGTAAGGCAGCACCAACAGCTGCTGTCATCTACTATAACCATAATGCTACAACACTCTGGAGGCAGCCTCTATACAGTATTTTGAAAATTTTCATAGCTAGATGCTCTTTAATTATTTCAGGGTAACATTCCAAGTGATATCTGCATATCTGCCTCACCAGCCTGATAAATGAAAACAATTTTTCTTCTCAGAGGGCAAATATTTGACAAGTTTCTTTTTCTGTAGCAAATCAAATTTGCAACTTACACCACACAAAAAATTTTTAAGGGAGGTGTCCACTTTGTATGTATGGCACCTGCACCAATCCATCTTTCATTCAATTCACCTAAACTCTTCTTGTATGCAGTCAGCTCTAGGAAGTTCATACAATGGAAACAACTGATTAATTACTGAATTATTTTGGCTAAAAATCCCTATCTAAGTGGGTGCTTATTCCTTTACATGGCCAAAGAAACACACAGAGAATCACACAGATGTACATTTTATACATATAACAAAATCTTTGCAGATTCTTTCTAACATGTTTCCTAACCTGTATAAATTTATGGAATATGTCCTCCATCTTCTGACCTACTGGACACCAAATGATATAATGATAGAATAGAGTTCCACTCATTCCTGAACTTCAGCTTGAATGGGTACAGGACTTAGGTGGAAAAGTACACTCAACAGGTTATAGGCATAAAAAATGGGATTGAAAGGAGGGGGAAGGGGAAGAAGTACCATGCCCCATCTCAAATTTTCTATCCATCACTCCATCCTTTCTCCTGTCCCCAGGCTCCTTAGCCCTTCTTCCATAAAGCCTCTGCTCTTTTTTTTTCCTCATCTCCCCTTTCTTGTGTGGAGTAAAGCTGGTATGGAACACAATCTTATTCCAGGTTATGGAGTGAAGTCAGTGACCACTATTGTAGTCATTCCTCTCAGAACAAAAGGGAAGCAAGCTGGAAAAGAGAAGCAAGGGCAGACAATGGCAATCAGGAGGAGCTGCAGGAATTCTTGAAGCTCAGGGTGTTCCACACCAAGACCATGGAAACACGAGTTGGACAGAAACAACTGAGGGGCACTTTTGGAGAGTGGTCAGGACAGAAAAAAATTACTAGAAAGAGGAGGGAATAAAACTGTAGATCTAAGCCTGTTATCAAAGGAATAAAAGGGTGGAGGCACATCCTTAGAACAGCTCATCCTTGTTTCCTGAGAGATAACATCTTACATATTGTTATGTTGGAGGATAGGTCACTACTCCAGGACTGGATCTTGTCATTCACTTACCTATATGAAGCTGAAAGGTGTGACAAAACTTCTATTCATAATGCATACCAAAGCAATTAAATACTCATGTGTCTAACAGGTGTAATAGTGAAAACCAGCAAATTTCTAAGTGAGAAAAAGAGATAGGACTTGTAGCCTGAGAGATGTGCTTTGACAATGATATTCAAGCAGCCACAGAGCAAGGATGGAGGAGATTAAATGCAATTAGTGATAAGCAGACAAGGAAAAAAACAAGAATCAAATTACAAATTGGTAATTTGTATTACCAATTTGCGTTGGTAATACAAAAAAAAAGGGAAGTAGGGGAAAGAAAACCCTAACCCTGGCAGAATAGACATAAGAAAAAAGAAGACATTCTGGATATAGAAAAATCTGGAAAGAAGTTTGGAATTAAGAACAAAAAACCTGCCCCAGTAAATAAAGAGGGCTGATGCGAAGAAACACTGCCTCAGAAAATAGTAGTTTCTTCTAGTGGAAACAGACAAAATATGAGTTAAGCACTTGGATCCTGACTTATAAGAGAACACTAGAGCAGAGTTCCAAAGGGTTTCCTTCATCTACTGAATTCCCTTCCCAAGCCACGGTGCTGTTCCCACGGTCTCTGTTTTTGCAGCAAGCACGACCAGGAGATGGCAGCCTTGGATTCAGCGACACAAGCGCAAACCCAACAACAGCCAACTGCGGACTTGGAACTCAGAAAAAACCTTCTGAAAGAATTAATTTCCGTGAGTTGGTATGAAGATTTTTCACTCTAACATCAAGTTTAATAGGGATCTCTGGTCCATTACAGTCAGGAGAAAAATAAGGCTATTTTAAGCATTCAGAAGTGATATCTTTGAGTACTCGAAAATCTGAGCAAGTACAAATGTATGGAACGGTATTAGTGGATGTGGACCAAAAAGAATTGCAGATTTCTTCCTTAATGAAGGAAGTACACTGCTTCTTTTTGTAGCAGAGTGCTTATCAATGAGATGAGGCTATGTAACAGCTATCTAACTAACTTACTAAAAGTAATTGAACAGCCAAAAAAAAGACAACAGGTATTAAAAAAACCTCAAACCACTCCTAACCTGGACAGAATTTTGTTGCAAAGTTGTGAAAGCATTTTATACTCTAAATTATAAATTGATCCTGTTAGTGTCCCTGCACTTTAATTAAATTGCAGCCCATCCTGCTCATCTGTACAAGGAAGCAACTAACACTAACATTAGTGAGACAGGGATTACCAAGCAGACTCTAGAGGAAACCACCTAGAACAAAGCCTCAGAGTTACTGACAAAAGGAAAGTTGCCACAGAAACCCTGTGGAAATGTGTTTACTAATTGTCGTGTTATAATTTAATACCCTGTGACGTGTTAAAGAAAGTCAGCTTCAGCTTTGAAGAGTTTTTCCTGTTATGCATGACAAAAAAATTACTAGTCTGTCTATACATGAAGATGATGCATACTAAACTTTCTAAACACAGAGACCATCATCATTTTATGAGGACTTTACATCTCTTCATATATATTCCCCAGATATATGAACGTCCTTTTGTAAAAATTAAAATTATTTTTGATCGTATTATCTTCACTGGCATCTGGCTCTTCATTCTTTTTAATCTGTTTAAGAAACTGTTTTCATTTTCCATGACATTTCACTCAAGATTCACTTATGCTGAAGTCTTTTCACAACAGTTTTGCGAGTATTTCAGCTGCTTGTTGCACAGTAAGAAGCACTCTAGTAATTAACTGAACAGTGCCTTTTGGTTCTAATTTACACAGAAATCAGCACTTTCCCCAGCTGGGTGCGCATGCTTAAAGAAATAATCTTTGTGTGGAGCTGAACAGGCCAAAATGTCAAAAAGAAGTATTTAAGTATCTGTTGCTTGTAATTTTTATCTCATCTACCCTTTTTGAGGGGAATGTTTCTGCAACAATAGAAACAGGTAACAAAATAGTGTTTGGCTTGTGTAGACTCACAGCTGCCTGTAAAGAATGGTGAGGTCTCTCCTATGCCAAATATGCCACAAAACCAGAGGCATGAAACTGGGACTCAAACTGCCAAGAAGCAGAGTAAATAATCTCACACTGCATTTCATGCTACAGTGTTCAGAGTGCTTCCAATAGCTGAATTAGCTCAGGTACCTCTGAAGTGTCAACATATAGTCACAACTGCCCTCATTTAAGTCAATAAAAAACATTGATTATTTCCTTTTTCTCGTTAGTTCAGCAAAACTGGCAGATGTTTCAGGCTGACACACTGCATTTCTGCGGGACATTCATTCATGCCCATTTGTCTACAATGTGAGTACCTGCTCTGGAGAACTTCTCCAACCCTGCCTTTCAACCATGCAGAGTGTGCAGAGCAACTAATGAATCAATTGCTTCTTGCACTTCAATGCTTTCCTATGATCTGCATGGGTATCTTGGCAAGCAACAGCTTTCCAACAGCTTTCCCTGCTTATGGCTGCTTTCCTACATAAACTAAAGGAAAGCAGAAAAAAAAGGAAAACAAACAGATGTATCAAAAGGAAATGGAAAGGAAAACAAGTAATAGTAACATTTTTTTTATTGCCTTCCCTGCAATTCTACTAATCTCTCCTCAAGATGAAAAGGCTTTGATTTGTAAATGCAGCTAAATCCTAATCTATACAATTCTGTATTTCCCTTGCATGTGTCATTTCCTCAGATTAAGGCAAAATTTTACTACCCAATGGGGAGAGCTGTAACTCCACTACATGTAGGAACTGCCATTTACATCCTTGGGAGCACCCTGCATCAATCCTGCATAGGTTGGAGACCTTTACCTTCTATAGACAGGTTTAACAGTGAGAGAAAAACACCTTCCTGAGACTGTTCTGTTACATTCAGTGAAATTGTCTCATAAATATAAAAGCATCCTTTTATGTTTAACATGCTTCTGTAATTTTTTCCTGTGCAAAGATTTTTTTTTTATTTAGAGCTGTAACTTAAAGTTCAGGATTCTTCTTATCAGTTCTACAGTGCCTCCATATAACAGGGCAAAAATATCAAGGACCATGTGTTATCTATTTATTACAATTTCAGGTATAAAGGGACCATAAATAATAACAGCTTTTTGCTGTAACACATTGCATCATTGTCAAGATTAAATGTTTTGCAGACATTTTTTTCTTCTTGAAAGAAGAAAAATATATATATTATATACTGTATTTATATTTATATACTGTAAATTTATATCCTTTAATTTACAAATTAATAATTGAAGCAAAAGATTAAGTCAGAAATAGCCTGTCATTTAGGACATATCACTTGCAATCTCAAGGATCAGATTTTTCATGTTAGAAACTTCAGATCCATTGTGCAGGCAACTACTGTTTGAGTTGATGGAGTAACTAATAGCAGGACATAGCTTTAGATCTGCACAGGACATGATTTCACCAGATTTCATGGTCCTCTATTTGACAGAGTTTAGACATTTGGTTTTTGTTTCATTTGGACCATGAAAGAGAATTACAAGCAATTTTTTGTATCTATTAGACTAAAACAGAATTTCAATTGCTAAAATATTAATACAAAAAAAAGTGAGGTTGCTAATTAGAGGAGATTGAGCAACATAATTTCTTTTTTATGGCACAGTTAAATTCAACTAGCTCCATTTTCTAACCTTCAAATCAGGTGAAAAGAAGTTATGCGCAGAGGGCCTCTTCAAAAATTTCATGAGCAACTAATTATTCTTTTAACCAGTGTACTAATTTAACTTACATTTAACTTATTGTTGTCAGTTGTCCCTAGCAGTTGTAAAAAATATACTTTTTTTCAGTAATTGTTGTAGCAGAGTGGTAGTCAGGGGAAAAAAAAATCTAGAGATACCTGCTTCAACAAGAATTAATAGGTTAGTAGAATATTATCACAATATGAACAGGTTTGTTCAACTTGTGTGTATACATGTGTGTGTGTGTGTGCGTGTGTGTGCACGCATGTATATGTACACACTATATGGTTACAAAAGTACATGACTAAAATTTCTCTCTAAAAATAAATCACATGGAGTTATTTTTCATGTAGACAACATTTAGCATTTGCAAATTTCTGATCTACTGTATAATTTTGATAGCAAGGAACATGGGGAAGATTTTTTTAAACAAGTTGCTACTTGTAAAGTAATTATAATTATAGTCATTGATTTACTAAATCTATTTTATTTTCCAGCTAATGGCATTTTTCATGTTCAAAGACTTAAGAAATAATCTTGGACGTAATAGAACATTTTGAAAATAGTAAGACATACCTTGTTTAGCTTTACAAAGTACTCCAGCCCAGCTTCCAATGGGTTAGTGTCACAGTTCATCTGTTAAAAGATATAAATTCACCATCCATACATTACGGACCATCACAGCTTTTGGACTGGGCATTATTCATTCTATACATCCTTCTATTTACTCCTGTGCCAAAGTCTTTCACACTGCACGCACAGCTTCTGTCTCAATACACTGCAAGCTTCCAACATAGGATTCATATAAGGTATCAATTAACACACCTAATGTGACATATAGATGTGTAAACCACTAATCTGAGTTTCCATATGCAAGGTAAGCACTTTTCAGAAAGAAATATGATTTTTCATCAAAGCAGAATGGAACCTCAGAAAACTGAGTAACTGAGGTATGCACAGCATTTGCAACACAGCAGAGTGGCTTAGCCAGAGAAGGAAATAAAACACAAAGCCAATTTCAGTCACCACCTTCCCATTCAGTGTAGGGGGAATAATTTCTTAAGAAGCACTTGAAGACAGAATGAAAATAACTATCACAGGGCAAACCAAAAGGACCCCTAAATTCCCACAGTTTCAACCTCTTGAGTTCTTTCATTTCCAAAGGAAAAATGTAAGGTGAAATGAAATTATACTGATTTACCCCAAATTCTCTAGGCCCTTGGCGTAGTTCTTTATTATGAGTGAGCAAATTCTGTAGGAACAAGGTAACGGGGAACAAAAAAGTTCCAAATACATTATGAAGCAAAAAAAATTTGCCTTTCATAGTTGTTAGAGAAATAAAAGATTTTGAGTACCTCTCAGCCAAACCTTTGATTCTAAAACATGAGAGCTCAGCAAAACCCTCATAATTTTGTTATACATAAGAGGAAAACCATCCATGAATCAAAATGAGTGTTTCTTTGCCAGCAGTGCAATGGAGTATACCACTTGTTTTTATTTAGAAAATCACCAGTAAGAAAGCAGCTTTTCCTGCTTGAGGAAAATTTTCTTTTCATGGTAAATTAAGAAAATTAAACAAATAACAGCTGCACTAACTCTGACTAAAAACTGCATAGTCATAACAAAATTAAAAAATAAAATTAAAAAACCCCACCAACACAACACCTCTCACCCCACAAAAAAAGCCAAAAAACAAAAACCAAAATAAACCCCAACAAACCAAACCAAACCAAACAAACAAAAAAAAAAAAAAACCCAAAAAACCAAAGAAAAACAAAAAAAAAAAAACCCAAATCTACCAAAAAACCAAAACCAAACCAAACAAACCCAAACTTCCAGAAAGAATAATAAAGAAGTTATATTTCCTGACCTCTGCTCCCCAGGCTCGGAAGCCCTTTTCCAGCCTCAACGTATTTAGAGCATATGTTCCAAAGTCATCAATTCCCTCTTTTTGGCCGGCTTCCATGATTGCACTGTAAAGAGGTACAGAATCTTCTTTTCTATGGTAGAGCTCCCAGCCCAATTCACCTTTTATACAAAAAAGATTAATATTTTAATCAGCTCAGTTAAATGATCCTAATAAATATATTCCTGTCCTTGGTCAAAAGTAAGGATCAATGCAGTTAGTGTTAATTCATACTCTAGGGTCAGTTCTATCATATAGCAAGTCTAATTCTAGCAAGAACTACCAGGATTTGTGCCCTACATCTTAAGCAGTGGTACTATTATTCAAATATGAACTGTTAACTGAAAACTGTGGGTAAAAAAACCTATCAAAATAACTGATAAGGAAAGGTCATGTAACAAAGTCACAAGGATAAATTAAGGACATTATGAACAGATGATGACTTGGCAAGTGAACAGCAAATGTAACTGAGTGTAAATAAGAATGAGTGTATTTAGCATATTTAGCACAACAGAAAGAGAATATGAATTGCAAGGACTTCAGCTGCTTCAGAATGCTCTCAATTCAGCCTATTACACTCAAAATTGATGTAAAAAGGAAAAATAAGTAACTGGGAAAGCCAAATACTAAGCACTATAGCATTACATTTTCAAGGCACATCACAAACACTAATATACGGTAATCCAAAACCAATTCTTGACGTTGGTTTTGCAGCAAATACCAAAGAGGTTATCAGAACTGGCCTTTTGTTCTGCAAAATAAATATTTACACTATAGGGTATTTCTAGAGAAAAAGGTCTTGGAAAACTCAGCACAGACCCTGACAATATCACATTTGAAAATCAATGTACTGTGATGCCTCCCACACTTAGATGCAGCAAATGTAAGATGCAGCAAACCTACTTCTCATTAATATATCACAAGACTTACTTTTCAACATAATTTTAGTGACATTTATTATTTAATTAATTGTCTTGTTCCTTAAGTGTATGTGTTTTCCATTGCTTACCTGTGTAAGATATCCTAATGGCAGTAACAGCAATATTGGAAAGTTTCAGATGTCTACACTGGAGAAACTTAAATGAAGCATCACTTAGGTCTTCATTTGTCAACTTCTGGAGGACCTGTCGTGCATATGGACCTGCTACACTAATGACTCCCATCTCATCTGTCATGTTTTCTATTTCAACCTTGTATCCACCTCTTGTTATTTTGTCTTCTATCCATCTGCATATAAAACATAACACCGATGTTACACTTCCTATGAAAAAACCTGAGTTTTATAAGATTTTACCAGGTGGGGTTTTTTTGTTAGCATTTCCCCAGCAGTTCCCAGTCCCCTACTCTCTAAAACCAACAAAACTATGTGCTACATTAGATAGACAAATCCATTGTTGATTTCTGGTGAGACACATACAGGAACACAGGCATCTGAGATACAGCCAGGAAAGAACAGCATTTAAATGGGTAGAACATTATTTTTAAGATAAGAGAAAGAAGTGATCTTCTACAATGACAACAGGTTTGGGCTTGGATCCACAATGTGTTAACAAGATGTTAACATACAGGAAGAGCAAGGAATAAACACTCTGAACATAAGAAATCTCAAAATAAATTTCTGTGACAACAGAAACGTTCAAGCAGGTTTGTTGCTTCCTGAATACAGCATTCAAACTATTGGCAGGAAATTAAGTTAGGATTTAATTAAAAACAACAGCTGCAAATTATCTTTCAGGAAGCTCAGAAAATAAATAAAATGGGTATATTTAAAAATCTTACGGAGTACTACATTTTTAAGCAGTATTGTAAGATCTCAGGCCTAGGTAAGTACCAAACAGGACTGCAGAAAATCTGTACAATTAAATACATTAGATCTGGCTCTGCTATTTGGTTTCTGAATGTGCCAGTGCTCACACCAATTCCTGTTATGAAACACTACATTATTCTTTGCCTGTTAGGGTAGTGAATTTCAATCTTTAATGTGTTGATTCATTTTGATTTACTGACTTGCCAGCAATCTCCAGTAAGAAGAGCACTAGAAATGTCAATTCCGATGCTCATCTATGAGAAGTAATTTAGTGAAGTCATCCTGCAACTGCTTGCTCTTTTCTTTTCTTTTCTTTTCTTTTCTTTTCTTTTCTTTTCTTTTCTTTTCTTTTCTTTTCTTTTCTTTTCTTTTCCTTTTCTTTTCTTTTCTTTTCTTTTCTTTTCTTTTCTTTTCTTTTCTTTTCTTTTCCTCCTCTCCTCTCCTCTCCTCTCCTCCTTGTGAAAAGAGATCAAAGCAGAAGACTCTACAACAGCATCAAGAAGACTGCACTGCCTATCTGTCTGGGCCAGGTCAGTGCCTCTGGGGTCATCTCTGTTAAGAGCCAATTTTCTTTTTTGCGTAAGAGAACACACTAGAAAGGAACAGCCGTGCTGTGTTACATCATGCAATGCCAAGACAAACAGGTTCAACAACAAAACAAGAATTACCTCCAATGAAGTATATTACATAACCGTTAGCAAGTTCTCCATCTTTTTACATCAGCAATAATCCAATACCCAACTGCTTATACTTCAGAATTCAAGTCAACCAAGTTTCTAAGAAACTAAAATCAATAAATAAGTAGAATTCTTGTGAACTTTGTGAAAAAATTGTTGAGTAATAATTGAGAATTTGGAGCTTACTAAAAATTTTTCTGTAGTAATGTGACTGTATAGCACTATGTACTTAATGCATAAAAAATACACTAACCTCAGATCATGGAGTTCTGATCCTGACCCAGTCACAAGCATGAATTCTCCAGGATACAGTTGAGAGACAGTTAGCTCAGCATAAACTTTTCCCCTTGGTGTTAACATATGGCTTATATTTGTGGAACCCACCTACAGAGTAAAATTTGTGATCATTAAGAACGCAAAATAAGACCTTTGAATTCTTAAACACCATTAACCATACAGTTATTTGTCTTCATTTGAAAAAAACAATTTTTTAATGTTTGCTCTGCTATGCCATAATAGAAGTGGAGAGATGTACATCTGGCCAATCTCAAGCTTTAAAGCAGAAACTTCACTTTTTCCTTTATAGACAAAATGGAAATTTTACAAATAAGTTAAATCAAGACCTTTATAAATATTTCCTAATTATGCATTACACAAGGCATTCTTAAGCTACATTTGTTTTCATCTAAATAAAAAAAATCTCCATGTAATTAACATGAATATTCTTTTTCAGTCCTGTGAATAAGGTTTTAGATCCCAAGAGAATAACATATGCTTTTCCCCTTACTATAAAGAAAGAAATATTGAGCTGGCTTATGCTTTTGTGGCTCTGATTTATGAATGCTTTTCTATTTTTTGTACTTGCTGACTATGAATCTATATGTCTGCACATTTAAATCAGATTCCGTATAGAAACTCAATCCCCCAGAGACAGAATTTCAAGTAACAGTTACTCAGTGACCATAAAACACATACATGTTCACATATATATCATCCATAGAAACGTGAATGTGCCATAGCTGTTGTGCTGGCCTGGTTCCAGAGTCAGAATTTAATCTCTCTGCTTTAATCATTCTGCTTTCACCAAAACTTGTTAATAACCCAGTCAGCAGCCAGATTCCATACAATGAACCAAGCAAGGAAAAACATATTTCAGATATTAAGAGTATTTTTCAGGCCTTATTATCAATTAATTCTGCCATAGTCATTTGCATATTACAGGCATACAGTTGAATTTCAGGACGTGATGCTGGTCACTCTTAATCCATTTGCAATACAAATATATCTCTGGTAACTCCACTGGATTATTTTATGATGGTGACAAGCATGAATGGGGCTAAAAGTCAGGCAGCTTAAATAAGAACAGCTCTGAATGTTGTATTTTGGACTCATAAACTGTACCTTGTGCTTTGCCACCTAACTTTCCCTTAGAATCGCTGATTAAACTCTGTATAAAGCACTTGGTTTGTTCTCATAATTTCCTGTTTAATCTTGATTTCCCTTTACCACATATTCACATATTCAGCAAGTATTATCCACACCCACTGATGACTCAGTTACTCTGCCTCTACCCCAAACTAGACCAAAGACGAAATTTCAATTCAAATTGTTATCACAAAGTTAATACAGTAAAAAAATATGACTAGATGGAAATTCATCTTTTTTCTCCTAAGATATCAATCTTGTGCCTTCCCACTAAGTTGACTTTAACCTTCCAGAAGAGCTTATCCATCTTCAAAACTTCTCTGCATACTTGCTGTTTCCCTGTGTTTTCTCCCTTTGGTGTCTGAAGCAACGAAAACTGACACCTATTACAAATACTTAATAAAATTCTGTGCTGCAATGACCAACACAAGTCATGCAATGTCGGGGTCACTTCAGAAAGGAGCAATCTGCTTGGTGGAGGTGTATCTCTAAAGTGAAAGACACTACATGAGAGTGTTTGACAAAGCAGGAGATAAAAAGGACTCAGGACCAAAACCTGCAGACCAAGAATATGAAATCTGGGGTAGTTTGTCACAGTATGCCATTTTTGAGCACAGCATCATACTCTGAGGATCTATGAACAGCCACACATGAGAAGAAATGATACATGTGAGGTAAAGTGGAATCTTCTGAGTCTTGGCAACCCGACCTGCACCAGGCAGCCAGGTGTGAAGCAGAGTCAGTATGAGTAGAGGAAAACAAAGGGTTTCATTTGAAAAAAAAAGACAAAGCTTCTCCCTTGGGAAGTCATTCAACTGTGGTCAGGCAAGAGCCCCTTCCACTGTGCTGCTCTGCTGCTCAAGCTGCCACCATAAAGCACAATTTTAGGCAGACAGCTGCCAAGCTCTTCTACTGTAAAAAAAATCCAGGTAGGATTCACTTGCATTTTTTAGAAAAAGATTTGAAACAGAGGAGGCTGTCTGAGGACATAAGCCTGAGTACATAAGGAAATATTTTTTTACTATGAAGTGGCTAAACATGGGAGCCACTTGCCCAGTTAACTCAAAAGCCACCTGAACATACTCCTAGGCAATGAGCTCCAGGTGATGCTTGTCCAACAGGGGGTTGGACAAGATGATATCCAGAGGTCCCTTCCAACCTCATCCATTCTGATTCAATGATCTCTGCCAAAAGGTACTTCTGTGTGCGGCTAGTCTAGCATAAACTCCATTTGTGTGTTTTTAACTGAGAGCAATACATCTGACACAGAGACTTCTCCAAAGGATCTGTGTATTGGTATCCAAGAAATATTACTATAATATTATGGTTCATTTCCATATCTGAAACAGAGCTTGTCTAAGTTGTACATTACAACATTTACCACTGTCCCATTTACCTTTGGAACAACATTTGCAAATAGATGATCAAGCAGTTTAACAGAATCTGTGCCTTTTACTTTAAATTTGCCAAATGGTGACAGGTCAATCACACCAACTTTTTCCATAACCTGTTTGTACTCACGACCCACAGGGTCAAACCAATTTGTGCGCCGAAAACTGGGTCTGAAACAGAGTATTTAGACACATAAAACACAATTTAGAAATGTTGTGCTCTTTGCAGCAAAACGTAGTCTTCAGTTTTTTCAGTTTTATAATCATCCAAAAGACAGACTTTCCTAGTTGTAGGTGCCTAACCCAATATTTTCCTTAGTCTAACACAGCTTAATAATTAAAATCCTTTAACAACACAGAAAGATATGACTTGATATTATATCAACCACTTTGTACAATAAACTGTGAACTGTTCAAATGTTAGAATAAGTAGTGGTCTGTCATGAGTAAATTTACAGCATACTTTGTTGATGAATAATTTATTTAAGTTTGAGGTGTCAAAGGCTTTATTTCTGCACAGCAAAGTGTCTGTCTTTATTCCTTTATGAGCCTCATTTAGATTAGACTCCAATATCCCCACAGAAAATATTTATTTGCTGGAGACTTCCTAATGCAGGCAGGTAACTAGGTAAGCCGGCATAGAGAAGTGGGGAAAAAAAGCAAAGAAGATTTGGCTTCTCCTCTCCAGACACTTACACAGAGAGAAATGAGATTTTTCATTAAAATATTATACTGTGATGCTGATCAAATACTAAGGGATGGAGAAAAACACACATTGATAATGAACAAGTTGTTTTCCAAGCTCTTCCTTGAGCTAGGTTGCTTTCTGGTATCTCAAACCTAGAACAGATACAAGATACCTTAATGTGTGTTTTGAAATATCTACATTATCAGAATATAATATATTCTAACTATGGAAAAAGCAAGAATGGAAGATCAGTCTAATAGATATCTGTTGCTGAAATGAAGGATAAATGCATGCTTCTCATTAAATTTAAATTGACTGGCTCATGCTATCATGACAATTTTTTAGGGGAAGAAAAAAAATTAATATTCCATTTACTTGTATCCAGTCTCATCTCCAGGTTTGTAAAACCAATGAGGTTGCTCCCATCCTGCATGGAATCCCATTGAACATTTTGACTTCAGCAAGTCATACAGCCCACTGGTTCTCTCCGTTGGTCTCCCAGCAAATCTTTCTTCTTTCGGGTATCCAACTAGAGGGAGGGAAAAAAACCCTCAAAAATCACCAAAAACTATGGCATGCTAAGGTCATGATCCAAGATAGAAAACACATCTATAAGCAGAGAAATCTAGATATAGGCTTTGCTGGAATCCATCTTCAGGACATAAATGTATTTTTAAAAATATCTTCTTACCAATGTTATTAAAGCCATAAGATTCTCTTGCTTTGGCTGCTGTGTATTCTGTAGTGGTCCACTTTCCATAGCGGTTTGGATCTACTTCTATCAGGTCAAATGGAGGTTCCCCCTCAAGGATCCAGTCACTGAGGTACTTTCCCATGCCACCAGCATGTATAATGCCATACCTTAAAAACAGGAAAAAAAGTCCTGCAGCGCCAAGTATTTTACATTTTGCTTTTTAAAATCAGTACTAACATATACTACTAACACAACCCCCAAAACTATTTTGAATTTTTCCCTCTTTTTTTTTTAATTTGTTCTGTTTTTTTCTCTTTTCAGAAATTAAATTCTATATTAATTGATATTTCTACAGCTCCACTATCAGCAGCAGAATGTCATTGGTATTGTACAGC
Source organism: Passer montanus (assembly GCF_014805655.1). NCBI lineage: Eukaryota > Metazoa > Chordata > Aves > Passeriformes > Passeridae > Passer > Passer montanus. The sequence continues at coordinate 13,017,895 of NW_024366815.1, read as the reverse complement.
AGTTCCAGTTCATTGACAAATAATCATTACACCTAATAATTTAATTTTTAATACCTTTTAATACCACCATGTCTTCAAAAAAATTGCCAAAATATCCTTCCATCTAGAATATGTAAAAATTAATTCCTAGTTGTTTGCAAAATGCTCCCATGAGCACAACAAAAAAATCCTTGAATAAACAGTAAGTCTGTTCCAAATGAAGTTTAGATTAACATGCAGCAGCTAAACCATAGACACTTATGCAGAATAATGAAGCTAAAACCGACTTAAATTGCTGGTCATCAACTTTACAATCTGAATTCTATGTCTTCAGTTAAATAGGCAAGGACTTCACCAAGAAGAAAAAAAATAAGTAGTCTTTTCTAATGTATATGCACAAGAAGAACGAACCCATCATAGTAATGATATGAATTTGATATAGTATCTTATCTGTTGTTTACTTATTTAACTAAATAAAATAGAAACATCAAAAAACTGAGTACATTAAATAATTTTGCCAACTACACTCAGTACAGTGCAGTTCAGTACAAATCTTCAGACTCAGCAGAAACATCTATCACTGCAGTGGATGCAGGAAGGATGAGTGCTTGTAAACTGCCACTACAGAAGAGTTAGCTCTTGCTGGTGCCAATTCAATTAAGCAACTCTTAGTTATTCACGGGTACAAGCTTTGGTACCATGAAAGCTTATGATGCCTTCAAGTACAGCTCCAGATGAAATCTCAAGCAGGTTAAGTCTGCCTGCACCATTCACTGCAGCCAAAGGCAAAGGAGAGCGGCAAAGAGATTGTGAGTGGTGACAGACCAAACACGATGAAGACTTTTAGCTTCAGCTGAAGACTGCTGAGCTGATGGCAGGGTAAGCCCAGGAGCAAGGCAGTGCAGACAAGGTACAAGTACAGCCCTGCAACTCAGCTGAGAGGTCTCTGCATTTTGCAGTTTTGCAGCACTGACTGCGCAACCAGCTGATTTTGGTGCTCTTAGTTGGGCCTACGTTATCAGAGATTTTACATTACACAAAGTGCCCAAATCCCTCTTTATCTCAGATAAGAGGGAGCTGATTGTGTAAATACAACCACCGCAATTCTGCTGCACAAGAATGAAAATATGTATTTCAGGGATGGGATATTACAAGTAGCTGTGAAGAGTGGTAAAAGAATGAAATATGTATTTCAGGGATGGGATATTACAAGTAGACAGAAGAGTGGTACAGTGTAGGAATCTCAGCCTTCTTATGATTCAGATAAAATTTCCTTCATGAACATGAGCTATTTTTCACCAGTTTTTCTTCTCTCCTTCCAATCCCTGACAGATTAACTCCCCATTGTACCTGTCACATTCTTGTGTCTTATGAGGTGTTGTGTCTCATCCAATCTCAAGTCGTTCCATTAGTATTCCTAGGAAATCTAAGTCTCTGCACACTGTAGTACCTTTTCTAGTGTCTTTGTCCCAGGTTATGGAATGGTTTCACTGCTTTGAATTAAATTTTTCTGAATAAAATCCTTAAACTACTCTTGATAATATTTTCAAAACTTTAAGTAACTAAAAATGGGAAGCATTGAGCAACGTTAATAATAAATAGTGCTACAAGCTCTGGTAACTAAACTTCTTTGCATGTTAAAATGCAAGCTGCTAATTTTAGATAATAAAAATCCTCTAATCTAACAGCACTAAGTCCTCTGTCACAATGTCCCTGCTAGTTGACTGCAAGATAAGGATTTGCTAATGCACACAAAAAATTACAACACTGGTGGAACCACTGCAGTGACCCAGAAGCATAGAACAGAGTCAAAAGTCCCTGAAAAGCAGACAAAGTAATCCAATGACAGCCACATAACTGCAACCTGTGTCTAAACATTTTGAGATTAATCAAACTCCTGAAATAAAATGTTTAACAAAAATTAAACATGTAACACTAGTCTTCAATTTTTTACATATGGAATTTGATTCTGCTCCCATTGACACCAACAAAGAAAAACATGCTCCAAAGTCTGGCCGCAGAGTAATGAACTTAAACAGTCGTTTTGGTGAACAAGGTCTAGGCAAACTGCTTTTGTAACTATAAGTTCTGCAAATGTTACTGAAAGATAACATTATTTTTTTTTTAAATCCAAGCAGCAAAGGTGCACCTTTCACAATGAATCATTGCAAAATTACCAAGCTCTTATTCTGAGGGCCTCAGAAAGCATGATAGTGATACTGCCTTATCTTACGATCGGAGGGTTTGTTTGGTTTGGAATGAAAGAAAACTGGAAAAAGCTGAGCTGGATTTTGAACAGCAAATTATGCAATTGGAAATACAATGTAAACAGAATTTGTTCAATAACATCTGCTTGGAATTGTATTTGGTTCAGTCTATCCATCTTGAATCAATGGTCAGGCTAAGACAATTAAAGACATGTTGGTGTTTTAACACTGGCTCCAGTGCAGCCATAATAAATAAGATGTAAATCACATTCAAGAAAAACGCCATAATGGGTGGGAGAATGACACCAGTAAACCATATCTTTATATTGCTGTACTGCTCTCTTTATTCTATTTCCTCCAATACCCAGCAATGTAATTTTTCAGCTCCACTTTCAGCAGTCAGAAACACTGGATCTGTATCCCTAGAGCAGTCAGTCACACGCTGTACTGGAATGTCTTCTATTTATAAGCCTTCAGTTCTTCATACAGAACAGTATACTGCACATTCATTTTTGTCCAACTTCAGTGAAACAAGTTTTACATACAACAAACAACTGTAAAATACAGTTGCAATACAACTGCAAAACACAGTGTAATTTTAAACCCAGTACTTTTGTGACTTCGAATTGCTGCACAGACAGTATGAAGTACTACCATTTTTTGTTGCTTCATGTAGTGTCACATGTATTGGCCTCCAGATTAAAAGGAGGAAACAAAAAATTATTGAGAGTAATGAAATAAGAGAGAAGGAAGATCTTATATTATACAGGTTGTGGATATTAAGATTATTTACAATTACATTTTAACACAAAATATGTGCAAAACAACTCCCAAGCCCATAAAAATGCACAAAGCTTGAGCTGACTACCATTTTAACACATGACAGCCAAAAATTGTCACAAAGAACTTACTCACCCAAAACCAATAGCTACCCAGTAATTTCTGACACCCTGATGTGGTCCCACCATGGGAAGAATGTCTGGAGAATAGGTGATAGGACCTGCAATTGTGTTCACGATGTCTGCTTTTCTCAAAACTGGGACCATTTCCATGGCAGCTTCAATATGCTCCATTATTCTGTCTAAATCAGACTCAAAAAGTTCTTTTCCAAATCCTGCACAAGTAATTGACTTTTATTATATATACTTATTTACACAAGGAACACATACATTTTCAATGTAGTTATGGTATCTATATAGAAATATAGCTATTTGTACAATAGAGCTATCTATACCAATACAGCTATCTATCTATAGATAAAAGTTTTATGAGAATAAAACATTCTACATAGGAAAAATGGCATGCATAAAAACCTAGTTACCTGCAGGACCAAGTTTGTTTATCACTGCAATTATACTATCCTTTATACATATTTGTTTAACCCTAAGGTCATGCAAATTCAACAATGAAGTAGAAAGGAAGTGAAGACACACAGAAACTTTCTTCTGCAGTAATAAGACCTACTTATTTCTCTCAATATGCCAATAGCTTGAGGAGGTGAAAAAAGATACTTCCTGTATCTGCTTATGATTTCCATGAAATCATATGAAGTTCTGGGTATATTTCACCCCTCACTCTGGACTCTAAGCATGGCTGAACATCATTATGTAGAGGCACTTAATGGTACTGGAGACATTAATTCCAGAAGCTGTGACAGGGCTATCCAAAACTGAACCATGTTAACTGCCCTTCCTCAGGAAATACAGCATTTTTTAAAACAGCAATAATAATGACTTTGTACAATTTTCTGTCCGGAAGTGATTGGAAAGCTAGAGCCTAGATATAACACAATGATTTATAATGGTTTTTAGTAAGCAGCTGTATGACATAGGATATTTTTGTATTCTATACATATCTACAGCTCTCTTGCATTTATATCCAAACACAGCATTTTGTCTAAGACAAAATCCTTTGCTGTTCCTATTTGACAATCACATTATCTCTGTGGTATCAATAAATATCAAGGGCCCCTGTCAGCATGCTGGAGAAAATTGTAACTTAGAAAAATTTCTATTCAGGCAAAAAAGGCTATGTAGAGCAGATTTGGTGTCTGCCTCTAATTTAAACACACAAGCACCTCTTCAGGAAGTAGGGTAAGACTACATTGTAGTAGGCTTTTCTTACATTACATTTGTATTTCTGTTATCTTTTATCATTAGAGTTAGAACTATTCTTTGAAAAAAGTTTTTGCATTACAACCATGCATTGCAAATATTTTGTACTTTCTGTCACATAAGGCAGCATGACAGCCTGGGATTTATACACATTAAAATTTGTGCTAGTGCTTATTATGTTTAAAGATTTAATGTTCTTAATCACCTGGTGGGACTCCATTTGTTACCCATGACTCCTGCAGCTTCATTTTCTCCTCACTTTCGTACGGACCAAATAAAAGACCATCCCTTTCTTGCCTTAGATAATATGATCCTTCTAAGTCACGAATCACAGGCAATTCTGTTTTTAGGGCTTTCACTTCAGGGATAGTTGATGTTACAACATACTGATGATGAACAGGTATAAGAGGGTGCTGCAGGCCAATCATCTTGCCTATGTCACGAGCCCAGAAGCCTACAGAAGAAAAAAAAAACAAAACCAAAATAGAAATATTCAAACATTCATTTCAGTGAATGGAAAATGACAGTAAAACATTTGCAGTACACACTATGCTTTTATATGTGACAGGTTTTTTCCCCCCATACTTCTAATTTTTCTCTTTATTTTTCGTATTATCTAGCATATTTTCCCTCCATAATTCCATGTCCTTTTTTCCTAATTATACTACTATATATTATTATAGTATGCACATACTAAAATATAACTAGTAAATTATAAATTAGACTTCTAAAAGTTCAGAAGATAATTAACAGTTGTAGAAACCCTATGGCTTATTTCAGTAAAGTAGGTCTACAGCGTACTCCTAGTAAAGTTAGAGACACTTAAAATCCAGAATTAATTAACTCACATCAGAAGTGTCAGCCAAGCCTCTTACTATCAACAAATGAGCTAGTATGATTTACCAAGACACTAGTAAAGTCCTAACATCCCAACAGACTAAGGCAGTACTTTTCAGGCAACTGACCTCAGGAATTGGAGTTTCTCTCCTCTTTCACATGCATCATGTGACTCACATTAATTATGTTTCTTACACAGCAATCAATTCATAATGATGCTTGCATTGGTGAATCGTCAAATGTGCTCTCCCACAGTCATCAAATTAGAAGTTCTGATACAGACACTGACCAGAAAATGCAAGCAACCATTCCCCTGCCTCTGAAGCTGGCTCAAGATCCTTTATGTATACCGTGAGATAGAAGTAGAGAAGACCTTATTCTCCTGTGTTAAGGCTAAGTTGGTAAGGCACACTCACCGCAAGGTAGTGAGGCCCCTGTGTCAGAATGAAGGAGTGGAAAACACTTAACTGCCAAACACTCGTTTGGGCTCTGTGTAATGGCTGTCACATCTGCTGTGAGGCTGGAACGGAACAGACTTGGGAACCAGACAGGTACAACTGACTGGAACGGCAGCTGCTCTAAGCTGCTTTGAATCTCTCTCAGCTGCACTCTCCTGACTTTTATGTCAAGGACCAGAGGTCTCAAGAGTGGGAATGAAAGGGGAAAATCCAATGAAACAGGAGTCTCAGGGGAGTTTGGGAGCGAGGGTTAAAGGAAGACAAAATGAAAGACAATGAAGAGGTAGCAGGCCCTTACAAATAAAAGGCTAGGTGCCACACAGTACCAAATAAAAGAAGGCAAGTCAGCCTGGTTCCTGTGGCTGACTCCGAACTGCTTAAGACAAAATACCTCCAGCAAGATTTTCTACCTAACACAGCTGTCCCTTCTCCTGGGACATACACTTCATGCTGCCCAGCTTAATGTCCAACTTTTCTTCCTTTTTGATGTTTATTTGTCTTAATCAAATTCTCCTACTGCTCTCTTCAATTCCGTACTCTCCAAGAGCTGGTCAAAATTTCTCAGTGCCCCAAGCACATCAAAAGGCATAAATGAGCTTGACTACCTTCACCTGGGATGTCCACCCATACCCATGGGCACAGGAGTCCCATTCCAGGTCAGCTCAGGTCCTTCAGAACCTGTCTGAGCTGGTTTGATTGTGTGCCTGTTTACAGCTGTGTCACAACGATGTCTGTGCCTGGCCATGGAACACATTGATCCAGACCCTGATCCGTGGACTACTTCTCAGCTTGACCTCAGCTCAGTCTCAACTCTACAGTCCTGCTTATTGATTGGCGGGCATCATTTGACCTCGGTTACCGTCACCAGGCCTGTTCCTGACCTGGAACATTCCTGGCTTGGCCTCAGCCTGGCTTCATCACTGTGGATCTGACTGCCTCATCTCCACAAGTCCATCCGGAGGCTGTGCCGCGGCCTGACCCCAGCTGCAGTCCTGGGCGTCCCCTGCTCAGTCCCCTGTGCCCTGCAGGACAGAACCCTCGCTGGCTCGGCCAGCCTTGTTACCTTGCTTGGCTCCCTGTCCTGTGGGAGCAGCTGGCTCATGCCACTTGCTGACATTAACCGGGAATACATCCTCTCACCTCCAGCATGGCTTAAAGCCAGGACAATTAGGAAAGCTGAATTGGGCCGTGCTGGCCTTGTGCCATTCCCCCATGCCAGGATGGCTGTCAGCCTCTTATTTAATATTACCAACCAGCCACAGGGCCTAACACCCACAGTTTTAAAAAAATGTGAATTTTCCAAGGAAATAATTTTCTGTGGTGATTCACTTAACAATTACTGACAGACAGCTAAGACAAAGCAGCAGAGGAAATCCAGCATCACCTTCAAGAGATCTGCTCAGTTAAAAGCCCTTGCCCAGTATAATGCTAGAAACTTGCACCTGTTGCAGTTGTCAGATGTAAGGCTTTTGCTTCTAAATGACATCTTAGCATTTGGAGGAGAATCATTGCCAGAACATTTGTTATGTCAATTAAATTGTTTGGCACAGGGATGACTGTGCCATAATCATATAGAGTGAGTGATCCAAAACATCCTTTAAGGCTAATGAAACATTACTTATGTTCTACTGTACAGAAGACAGAAGTACTTCTTTTGATTTGGGCATTTCCATGTCCCCCACAAATAAAACTATTTTAAGGTAATGTGAGCTAGTGACCCACAGAGGACAGAAAGAGTTAAAAGTAGCAGAAAATCAAGTCTTTGAAACAGCTTTGTTGCTTTCTTAATAAATATTTCTTAATAATAAGAAATTTCTTAGCAATTAGATTTTGAGATTAACATGACACACAGAACTAATTTTAAAGTGTTTTTAAGTAAGAGACAAATAGTTTAGGTTTGTTTAAAATAAAATTTACAGTACTGTACCTCTAAAAAGTCACACTTATGATAAGTACTATTTAATTGCTTAAAATAACAAAAGGTGACATTTACTAAAAGCAAAATACTGTGGTTTCTTTGTTTAGGTTTTTGAACAAAAACAAAAATGGCAAAAAGAAGAATATATTCTTTGAAACAAAATTCTAATTGGAAGCAGATGTCAAGTCATATCACACATAGTAGAGATAAATGAAGGCATACATTATATCTCTAGGATATTTGTGAAGATTAAATTGTAGGCACTGCAACTGCAAACATCTGATGCTGAAATATTTAGTGGTAGTATTACTTAACATATCTGCTGAAGTATGTCATCTGACCATTTCTTGGTTTTGAAAAAGACAATCTTCTATGTATAAATGCTTGTATATATAGTGAGTACATGTCTGAAAATACATGCTTATATACACACACCCACACTGTATATACAGACAAAATTCACTATTTTTGGAGGCTTTAATCAAACATTCCATTATAAATAGGCTGCAAATAACTTCACCAGGCTCAGTATAGTTGCTTCATGTCAGGGATTATTTATTAGGCATCTGCTTTCCTCTAAAATGGAAATCTCACATAAGGAACAGCTAAAGATTGGTTGGAACTAGTTTGTTCCAGTTCTGCAGCAGATGTCAGTTGCAGGGTGAGGCGGGGAGGGGGAGAGGGAATGTAAAGAGCCTTCTGATGTATTTTTCTCTGCAACATGAGCCTAAAATTATACAAGGCATGATCTGTAGTGGAATGAGGCAAAGCTGAGAAAAAAACCTAATGTTAGCTGAGAAAACATTTATAAGAGATATGTGTTATACAGTATTGATTTTACATTATTAGCCAGAATGTTAAGCAATATGTGCTTCAAATATTCATTTGGCTGAACAGTTAACTACACAGGAGAATTAAGTAAATATATTGTTGATTTAAAAACTTATTAAATAATGAAAAAGACTTATGAAAAGCTCACAAGAGTGCATTCTAATATTTGCAAATAAGTTCTGAAAAGCATTTATCAGAAAATACTGCCTAATATCAACTTGATATATTAGCCAAAGAAAGATAACTACACTACAAAACTGTAACAAAATTACTACATCTGTGATACTTCATCAATATGATGCAGAGCAAATAGGTGGGAATAATGAGTGTCTGGAATTCTGTGGCCTAAATAAGTATGATTGTCAAGAGACCTGCCTTTCCCTTTCTTAATCTAAGATCCATTCCAGACCGATATATCCACACTATGTAACAAAAGACATAAGGATCCTATTTGTAAGAGAGCTTATGATTTTGTAACTGAATGCTGTTCCATAGTTCATGCCTGAAAGATATGAACAGTCAGTCCGAAGCCAATCAAATATTGACACATCTCATTTTCCAAGTGCTTGACTTTGTGAACTACATAATTTTTTTTAAAATTTGGTTTCTCTGGTTGTGTGGTTGATTACCTTCTAAAAAGCATACTAAACTCTTCTAGTACTCTTTCTTTCCAAAATTCATTATGTGGCACTCATGAGCAAGCTCAGAGCTTCAGAGTCTTGTTATTTTAGTAAGGCATGTAACAATAGCAGGTGATTACCTATGTGTGGAAGGCATATATAAGAAAGTGCACTTTTTCATGTCTTTTCCAGTAAGTCTTTAACAAAAGCCCGGAATGATTTAACACAAGACAGGGTTGTCTATATCCCAGAATCTGAAGGAAAGACCTCTAAAGCATATCCCCTGAGAGTCCAGCTGTTTGATCCCATTCTCTCTAAATTTCTCTCTTTTTTTTTTCTGCTATCTCAAATTCTACTTTTGCTCCAGTCCTTACATCTTTCTTCAGCTATTTCGTCACCATGTGCTACTCAGTCTCCCTTGTTTGTCAAGCTCTGTCCCAGGAGCCTTCTCTTCCTTCCAATCCACTCCCATCTAGCCTTTCCATTACATATTACACCAGTCTTTCATGCTTAAAAAGGTCCGTTTTCCACTCAGTTTCACATACAACCACTCCTTGAGTATCCTTACTAATCATTTCATCTGGAAAGCTCCTAGCTTCAGTTTCCTTAATGAAAGAAATCAGGTAACTTCCCAATATCTCTCTGGTGTCATTCCTACTGCTGCCATTCGCTCCCAGTTTGAGCTTCCTTATTTACTAAGTCCTGTATCATCTAACTGTTCCACTTGCTGCCAGTGCTCCTAAACACTTCCAGAAATCTTTCCAAGGCATTTTGCTCTCCCAATCTACTCCCCTTCCAGTCCAACTCCTTCATAATTCCAATTGTCACCTATGGTATTATACCCAACAAGAAGAGTCTCTGTCTCACTTAACTTCTTCATTTTATCTGCCTTGCACTAGAAATAGGTGTGTTTTTTTTTTTTCTGTTCCACTGCAAATATATAGAAAGGAATTATAAAAGGTGTATTCTTGGTCTCAGTTCACTAGTCCCATCTGAGTAAGAAAGTCAACTTGGTATAGCACAACCTCTGACTGAACCCAGATGATTCAATGGGAGGTATGCAGGACTAATGCCCTAAAAATGCAGATGTGATCCAGTTTGAGGCAGAGTCAGCAAAACTTTAATCTATATGGTAAATATTCAACAAGTTTTGAAGCAACAGAAAACATAAAATCTTCTACTAGGAAGCAGAAAACATGCTTCACATAAGACCTTTCACCAATAATGTATTTTTGTACACTTGTATAAAGCAGCATAATAATAAGTGAATAAATTTAGATTCAATACAGGTTTTTAGACTTATTAAGTTGCTTAGGAAAATAAACACAAATCCAAAGGGCACTTGCCCAAAAGTTCTTTGAAGCACAAACATCAGTTTGGCCTCTTCAACACAATGAAGAATAACATTAGTATATGTAAATAGAAGCTCCCTTGAGTTAGGCAATTTTTATGACATACAAAAAATGCACTGTTATGCCAAGCACATGTTTAAAATGTGACTCAAAGGACAACAAAAAAATCTTCTGTTTCAAGGATATGTGGATAGAGTTAAATCTTGGAGAAAGATAATAGTGAAACAGGCAAGGTCAAATTCTCAGTCTCTTTGAAGAAACAGTGAAGATATTTCTATTTCATGTGTACATTCCATCTGCCTTCCTAGGTATGTTTCATTAGGTTTTAGAGACATTGGACCTGGAACAGGCTGCCCAGGGACGTGGTCACAGCACCAGCCTGTCACAGTTCAAGAAGTGTTTGAACAATGCTCTCAGGAACATGGTGTGACTCTTAGGGATGTTGCTATGCAGGGCCAGGAGTTAGAGTCCATGATCCTTCTGGGTCTTTTCCAACTCAGGATATACTATGATTCTGTGACTCCAAATCTCAACTCTCTCCCACACAACTTATTGTAGACCAGTAAAGGTTTCTTTTTCCACTAAAATCTAACAGGGCAGTCTGATTACTAACTGCTGGAGAAAATCAGGGCAAATATTTTTAATGCCTATTCAAGGGCAACTAATATAAGAGCTAAATTTTCACCATACTGTGAAGAAATATGTGCAAACCACACCAAGTGAATGTTCAAAAGCATATATATTCCTTATACACGTAGCCTACACAATTCAGTACAGGTGCTTTGTGTTAGCTAGTATATAAATCTCAAAAGCACTCAAATGCTTATATTAAATCCTACCTGCAGTATTCACAACTCTCTTCGCTTGGATTATTCCAAGTGGAGTTTCAACTTCCCACGTCCCATCTGATCGGGAGTTCAGATTAGTCACTTGCACAGGATAATTTAACTGAGCACCGTATTTTCTGGCTCCTGCGGCCAAGGCCATAGTTAAAGAATAAGGATCAATATGACCATCTCCAGGGTTATACAGGCCAGCTAAAACCTAAATGGAGGTAAAATCCCGCAAATGAAAGAAAGTACGATTTATGAAAATTAGACAGTTTTTTAAAAAACCTACTTTCTTACTTGAATATAGTAAACTTTAGGAAGTCAAAGAAATTTTCAAAATATGTAATAATTTTACCCAACCTAACAATGGTCTGTGACAGTCAAGTTCCTCAGATTTCCCATGAAATCAAAGGTTGCAATGCTTTAATTGTATAATAATATTGATAGAGTAATTAATAAAATTTACTCTAACATACAGTATCCATAAAAATCACAAATTCTGATTTTAGGCTATGATACATCTTTTTTCCATTGAAAAATAATAATCTGTTGCACAATTTGTGTAAAGAGACGAGACCATACATGTATATTTCTGATAGACCAATATTTAATTGCAATGGAAGTTATATTTCATAAAACTGGCTTCTTTACCTTATCCATGTTCAATAAGGGAAATAGCTCTTGCACTTTCTCAGGCGTGATTAAATATTGCTCTGTTGGGTGCCAACCAGCACGAGTCATTTGGTATTTGAATTCATCCACCCTAGTAGGGGTTGAAGCAATTCTGATACTGCCAGGCTGATGAAACCCCACAGCCTAAATCAAAGAGAAACAGCAAATTACTTAAAGAACCTTTACTGATTGCCATATATGTATTTTTCCTGTGCTAAGGGGAGTCTACAGGAATTTTTCCACTAACATCATTAAGGAAAATGCAAGTAAGCTATGGACCCTTGAAGGAAGAGGCCTTAGATATAGACTCCTAGAAAAAAATTTTCAAGAAGTTATCAAATTAGCTTCTAAGTTAATGCATACTATATTCAAAACAGTTGAAAGAAGTGTTTATTGAGTGCCATGATACATTCATTTTTACTAACAACTAAAAAATACCTGTTGTATGTACTCACACACTTTCAAAAATAGAATCAGATACATCTCAAAAATAAGTATGTATTATATACTTTATTTTAAAAGCTGTCATTTGCACGGTTTTCGATTGAATGTATTTAACTAAGCACCTTTACAAACACAATTAAAGAACATTTGCCGTTTTTTGGGGGTTTTTTTAACAAATTAAACATCCTTAAAGAGCTGGCCACTAAATGCTTACTTTTCTTCACCTTTTCTATGTTATCTCACAGGACAATCATAAGGCTGAATAAGTCTTTCACTGGAACTCACAATGACAATCTGGTATGGCAGCTTATCAAGTTGAGTAGCAGAAAGAAGAAAAAAGCATTTTATGACAAATATGAAAAATATCTGTCATATATATATATATATATATATATGACAAATATTAAAAATATATGAAATTTGTAGACTAGTAAAATGAGGTTCATTCAATTTCTGCTGCTGCTATCCAAAACAAGCACAAGTTTAGTAAATGAAATCTATAAGGCCAAATGAAAAAGATAACTCCTGTGTTTCTCCACATATTATTCCTTAGGTCACTAAATAAAAACACTGACAGGGATGTGAAGAATTGCAGCAATCTTCTCAAGTACAGACAGCATCATATCACATGAATTTTTAAGCAGACATATTTAAGGCAGGAATGTATCATAATCAATCTGTTCATTCCAGATTCCTTATATTATTTTAGCTCCTTTATCAAGTTAAAGTTGTGGACTCTCAGTTGTGTCTTGAGATGTTTTATGAGCACCATTTTCCTAAATTGTAGAGGGATGTGAGAAACCATCTACAAAATGTAGTGACTGGGCACGAAGAAGAATTTATTTGAATAAAAAGGTATATACTTCTACCTCACACTGTTGTCAACTACACTTTCTTGTAAGACTATTGCTACAATTGGTATTGCTCTGAATTAACACTTCAAAGGTTAAGGAGATTACCTGTCCTGTCTCTTCTTCCAGCTTTTCATAGAGTTTGATGCTGTAAGCATGGATTTTCTTCAGGTTTATTCCAGGATGAAAATAAGTAGTTAAACCAGCCTCAAATAAGAAATAGGAACAACATAGATTAGAAATGCAATGTTCTTGCCTTCCTACCAACTGTCATTTAACAAGGAACTGCCAAGAAACTGTAAAGAAAAACAACACATGGATAGAGCCAACTGCTACAAAAATAAAAATAAAGTATTTTCTGTACTTAAGCCATTTCTGTTTTCTGCACAGGTGTCTTCCCATCTGTCTTTTCTCACCAAGTCTGCCAACCCATGATAGTGTTGCAGTTGTTCTTTCCAATCTGATATCTCAATTTATACACAATATCATAGTGTACCAGATTACTGAAATGCCCAGATAATCCAGTGGAAAAGAGTATAAAATTAATCATTTGTCAGTACAATATTTTTCAGTTCTATCTATATTCTGTTAATAAATTTGACTCTAAGTATTTTTGGCAATTTTCATTACCTTAAAAATCTGAGTTTAAGAAGAGATCACAGAAACCTGTAGGAGGGAGATTCATCTAGTAAGGGTCCCATCAAGCACAAAGCAGGTATGCTGATTTCAGGAAGTCCCTGGGCTAAATTAATAGTCTGGAAAAAATATTCCTTGTTCATTTCTTATTATCATGTTGAACCATTAGCATCACACAGGACACAGCTGAAAACTAGATATTTGCCTAAATGTGATTTTTATCTCATTTGATACATGTGCATTCATGTTGTGAACACATTTATTTTAATTACCTTAGAGTAAGTCCCAGGGCTGTTTCACTTCAGAGACTTTAGCTAAAACTTGTTTGTTTCTCAGAAAATATATTCTAAGGGCCTTTTTTCAGTGTGTACAGAATGAAAAAATAAAACAGGCAGTGAAATATTTAAATTTCCTTAGCCATGTACAATGACTAAGAATAACTAATTTACTTTACCTGCAAATTTTGTTATCTCCTTTTTATTTTAGTTATTCTTTTATTAATGTAAAGATTTTCTGGCCTTCTGTTAATCTTCCAAATCTAGTAATAAATATTCCAGATGTAAGGAAATTCCATTTTAGTGGTCACTATTAACGTAGTAATTTTGAACTAAATGGCTGACAAATCACTTGCAAATTAGCTAAAAACCCATATATATTCAAGAGCATTCAATTGCAGGGGTTAAATAAATACTTCAATCTCTTACACTTTCAAGTGAAGAAAAGAAGTTTAAATGCACTTGACACCTTTCGGGTTGAGATAATAAATGTTTCTGATTTCAAGAGTGCAGCTGACAGACAACTATAACCTGATTTCATCATATAAAAATTAAGATAATAAAATAATAAAATAATTTTAATTAAACAAAAAGATTGAATGGGTCCTTAGGAGACATATCTTAAATTTCATATTCCAAGCAGGGTCAGCTACAAGATGAGACCACATTTCTCAAGATTTTTTCCAGATTCTTTGAGAATCGTCAAAGTCAGTGGCTGCTCTACTTTCCTAGCTAGATATGGAACTTCGCATTTGGCCTTGTTAAATTCCAGGAAACTGTCCTTTCATCCTTGCAGCCTGCCCAGATCCCTCAGCATAGTTGCCCTGCCCTTGAGTGCAATGACTACTCCTCACAGTTTGGTGCAAACTTCAAAAGTGGATGAGCATGTACTTCGTCACCTACTCCATATTACTGATAAAGATATTAAACAGGATGGGTCCCAGGAGAGATTCCTGTGACATTCCACTTATTTCCAGGGTTTGGGTAGAATATCACCCATTCATATTACACTCTAAGCCCAGCCATACAAAGAGTCTTTTAATTTTCTGCCTGTCTAGCCATACAGACAGTAACATCTTCAGCTGAAGGATAGTGTAGGAGAGGGTGTCTAAAGTCTTGCTAAAATCTAGGTGAGTCACATCCACTGATCTCCTCGTGTCTAAGAATCCAAAATATTCCATAATAGACAGCAATCAGATTTATCTGACATTATTTATTCTTCACAAATTTATTTTGACTGTTGCAAATCACTCGTTTTTCTCCTTTATGTACCTGGAACTCACTCAATTTTCTGAAGAACCAAACTAGGGTTAGCTGACCTTTAGCTCCTCTGCTCTGTCCTTTGGCTGTTTAGAAAAAGTCATACATATGCCCTTTGACAAATCTCTGGCACCTCCACCAATTTCAATAGTATTTCAAACGTGATACATCTGCAGCCTTGTGATAAATCAGCAGCATTATTGGATGCAGCCCGCCTGCTCCAACACATGAGCATGTGCTGAATTACTCCAGTAATCCCTGGTTTGGTCCTTATCCACTGCCTGTAGTTACTCTCCAAATTTAACCGGAGGCCTGAGAAACCCTGTCAGAGCAAACTGAGGCAAGAAGGCACTGAGACAATTAGTGTAAATTGTGACTGAATTACTCACCTCATACACTTATTTTCATTTTTTCAGCATTTTGCTACTAATGCAGCAGTAGAAGCAGTTCTTGTTGCCTTTCATTTTCCTTACAAATCTTATCTATAGTTGAGGTTTGGCTTTCCTAACATCTCCTTCACATGCTCAAGTAACTTTTCTAAATTGTCTGATTTGCAGCTTTTTCCTGCTCTATCGCCAGTATACTGCATTTTTCTCTGGAACTCAGTAATGAATTCACTCTGACCCCAGCTGGCTTCCCAACGCATCTACATGTTTTCCTGAATTTCAGAGTGATTCATTCTTGTAGTTGAAGGTGATTTTTCTCTAGGCTTTACTCCATTTTTCTAAGAGATTTTGTTATTGTACATAAACATGATCTGGTAAAATAATTTAAAGAATGGCCACTTTGTTATGAGAATTGACACAAATATTTTAAAGCATTTTTATCATTGGAATTTTTAAATGTTAAAAAGTTAACGTATCAGTTTTGTTCTATTTCAATTGGTTTCAGATTTTATTCTACTGCCATTATTAAATTAGTTTTCTGGAGGAAAATGTTATTAACACTGTTATATACTAAACTCTCTCTTCTTGCAAGTGTGACCAAATTGTAACAAGTTATTATTTGAGTTGCGCTGTGCTTTACTGTCAGCAGAAAAATCAGTGGCATTTGCAAGAAAAACTGTAATTTAACATGTAATAACTCGCTCTGTTACACCTTTGATAACTGGTAATATAAAAATGTGCATATTTGTTGTCTTAATAGGACACATGAAGTTATCTCATACCTGAGAAGTGAAAGAAAGTTTTGACATCAACACCAGCAGGAATATTAGCTATCTGAAACATGATCCTGAGCTCTGGCAGGACTTCCTGGACAGTGAGAGGTAAAATGTGGTATAGTGCAGCAACGTCCAACCACACTTTCAACATCTGTGGCTGCAGGCAATGTGCTATGTGCCATTTCACATTTTAACAGTATGTGCAATTGTCATCTGTATTTAGTATCTGTAGTGTCATCTGTGCTTAGTGAGGAAAACACTGATAAATATACAGTATCTGGTGTAACAGGGAACTCACTGTCATAGTTTTGATTTTTCTACTCATCTGATACGGACATCACCAACTTTTTCATCTTCAGACAAAGTCCTCTAATACTGAGTTCAATGAAAAGAGACAATGAAGACAATGAAAATATACCATGTAGTTATCTATTTTAACATGGCCTACAACTAGGTGTTTTGCTGTGCTAATTGCATCAAATTCCTTCTAAGAGGTGCCATGAGGCATCTCTATCAATTTTAGTAGTGCAGGCATTTTCTCTGCTGAGCTCCAGCTCCTTACCTTTGAAACTGACCCTCACTCAACTCCAATGCTGCACTCTCTAAGAAATGTGGGCAAAAGTACTGGAGGAAGGTTTGCTTTAGTACTGCTATGAGCAGGAAGTTAGGGTCAGCAAGTGTAACAGCAAGAACACAGGAAACATTCAGTAACACCACCATTCATGATTCTGGCTCCTTATTGAGCTAAGGATTTTTATTGTTTTTTACAAACATATTGTTTTGTATATGCATTGGGCAAATAAAATTCAGTCTGTGCCTCTGAGTATTTTGGAGTTATGATTCAATACACAAAGATGTATGATCTGACACTTTATACGGTGTTGCCTTTTTTTACCAAACTGTTGTATTGTACAATTACTGAATGCTGTTTCTTACTACATACAGTGTGGTTTCTCTTGCTTTGTTTATTGAAAAGCAAGTAAAATGAAGTATACTACTTATATACTGCAGGCAATGATATTTTTTAAATTTCATTTTTTAATATTGTTCTCTCAAAAACCCCAAAAACATCTGCACTAAGATGAAGAATTACAGACTTCAGACTTCCTCCTCTGGGAAAAGTATGAGAATACAAATAAAATATAATTAACTAATTTGTCCTCTGAAATGTAAATTATTGCATAAATTCTCTATTGTATTAACAGAGTAGATCTAGAGACATCAACTGTTGGGTTTCTGCTCTTTTGTGTTGCTACACACAGAGATAACAATCTCCCAATTTCAGTTCAGAATAGATGGAAATAAATGGGAAAAACATCCATTACGGTGGCAAGCTTTATTTAATTTTGTTACATTACCTACTCCAGACATAGATTCAGAAAATACGTAATTACATAAATGCACATTGTGAACCAGTATGACTATGTGATTAACACTATTAAAGGAGATGTTGCTATCCTGACATTATTACATGTATGTCTTTTTACATCTTGTCTGTAGAATGCAGACAAATATGCAGACTTTAAAAACCCAGAGTGTACATTTGTTATCTTTGCTCCTCCAAGATTTTATCTAATGTCAGCAATGGCATGAAAGAAAGAGGGAATAAAAAGGTAATTAAACTTCCACTACTATTGTACACACAAACTACTGTTAATTTGAGACATGAACAAAACTTTTCTTACTGCATGCCAGGTAGATCCTGCAGTGAGCTCAGATTTTTCTAGCAGAACAACATCCTTCAAGCCAGCTTTAGCCAAGTGATAGGCTAGACTCACACCAACACAACCACCTCCGATGATCACTGTGTCTGCTCTGTCTTTCCCTAAGGAAGGAGATGAGGCTTCTCTGCTAAAAAAAAAAAAAAAAAAAGAGAGAAAAAATTACAGACAGTTAGAAAAAGTCAATTACACTTTTCCCCATTTCTTTTGTTTACAGCTTCAACCATAATACATATGGGTTTCTACTTGGGAGTTTACACACATAGCTTAAGACCTAACCTCTTCATTCATATCCACTTTTAAAGTAAATGTTGTTCGAGGGTCATATAGGTAAACAGTAGTAATAAAAAGGAAAAAAAAAACCAAAACCAGAAAACAACAAAACAAGTTTGCTGTTTAAAATATTATTTATCCAATATACCCTTATATGTAGATCCTATTTCTCAAAAAGAAGCTGATGCATAACATCACAATGTCAAAACCTGACTTTTCCAAAGTACTGTAGTATGTGCAACAAATAGGCTTTAAAAATACTTACTTAGTAAGGCCCCTTAATAAATTTCTAAAACCAATGCCAGTAGACTATGTAAGTGTACATGTTCATAAAGAAAAAAGCTTGACACTTACTTTCATGTTCTGTCTGTTTTGCCATGTTCACAGATTCACAGAATATTCTGAATTGGAAGGTACCCACAATGATCATCAAGTCCAACTTCTAAGTAAATGGCCCATGCAGAGACTGAATTCACAACCCTGGTGTTATTTGCACCATGCTCTAAACAACTCCTACTTTGCTTAAGACAAAACATTATAGAAACAGTTTTTTGTCAATGGCCCACACCTCCTGCTCCATACTGTACTTTCAAAACTACTTGATTCAGCATACACCAGAACTGCTGCCATAAGCAGCCCTATTCTTCTGCAAGTCAAGAGATACTCCTTTACTGCCTCATCCACAGACAGCCAAGCAGCAAGCTACACGTGGAAATCTATCACAAATTTTTAAGTCATTTTTTTGGATGTGAGTCAAGGTAGCACATGTTATTACAGCCTCCGTACAGGCTACCATGAAACAAGAGTATCTTTCTCTTCAGTTAATCTATACTCAATTTTATCTCTCCTCTCCTCATACCCTTTCAACTTCTCTGGCAACAGACTTTCTAATGTATAACTAGTCTTCTACATCACCCACTCAGAAATAAAGTTTTATGTCTTATGAATGGAGATCTTAAAACATTTTAAATGCAATTGCAGGCAGAACATGCACCATGCCTGTACAACAAGTGGTGGCAAATGAAAAGTGAAATAAGTGGGAGCACAGGACACCACAGGTGTTCTGTATTTGGTGCACCACACACATGCATGGGTTCTTTTTTCTGATTACATATTAATTTTTGCAAGTTAACAGCAAGCTGTTTAACAGCCAGATGTGCGACACTTACACCAGCTTCTCTACTGAATTTGGAGGCACATGGTAATCAAGGTCAAGCATAAAGACTTTTCTTACTGTTCTTTTTCTTACTGTTCTTACTGTTCTCTTACTGTTCTGTATTTGAAATCTTCTCATACGCCTTTCAGCTTTTTTCAAACCTTTGCCCAGGAGCCCGTAAACTAAACGGTCACTCAGAGGTTTGATCGTGCCAGTTAAAACCGGTCATTATTTGCTTATCGCTATGGCCCAGAAGACAACAGAAGGGACCTCGCTACACCAGGTCAGCAGCGCACCCCGGGCTGGTTCCGGCTTCGGCGCAGCGATGCGAGGCGCAGAGAGGCACCTCCCGGCCGCAGGTGCCCCAGCCGGAGCTGGCTCCCGCCACCAGCGCCCCTTCTGCGCATCCCGGACAGCAGCGGCCCCTCTGCCCGCGCCCCCGCCCGGCCCGGCCCGGCCCGGCCCGGCCCGGCCGGGCCGGCGCGGGGGCCGCAGCCGCCGCAGGGCTCCCCGCAGCACCGCGCTCATCCCGCACACGCTCAGGGATGGACCGCGCTGGCTCCGCGCCGCTCTCCGCCGCGTCCCGTCCCGTCCCTGCCCCGCCGAGCCCGGCCCTCCCGGAGGAGGGCGCCGGACCGCCCCTCGGGGCAGGGGGCAGCCGAGGGGCAGCCGGGCGCCTCGGGAGCTCGGGCGGGGCAGGGGCGGCGGGAGGGAGGGAAGGAGGGAGGGAGGGAGCGGGGCTGCCCCGGCCGAACCAGAGCGCCCCGCGGGGTCAGGGGCCGGGCCGGGCCGGGCCGGGCGGGCACGGCGCTGCCCACAGCGTCCCGCCTCCTCCCGGGGCTATAAACGCGCGGCCGGAGAGCCCCGGAGCTCAGGATCGCGCCGAGCCGTCGGGGAGTAGCCGCGCAGCCAGCGTCCTTGGGCGAGGAAGATGCTGCCGATCAGGAAGACCGCGAAACAGGGCAAAAGGGTAAATCTCCCGTCTCCCTCCGTCGCGCAGCCCCGGCCGCTGCTCCCCGTGGGCACGGGCGGGCGGGCGCTGGCCCGGCGGGACGGGACGGGGCGGCGCGGGGGAGCCCGGAGCCGGGCAGCGCTCCTGGCAGCGGGCAGAGCCCCCGCCGCCGCGGGGCCGTGTCCGCCGGCTCTGCACGGGAGCTGCTGCTCGGCCGGCACAGCCCGCGACTCCCGCGGGTCAGCCTCCCTCTAGGGTACCCGGTATCTCCGCAGGTAAGGCGATCTCGTGAAAACCTGAAATAAAGCCGTAGTAGTTTTATCTGTTCAGCATCGAGACGTTAAGGATATTTGGACATCGCTGTGAGACAGATAAACTAGATTGATCTTAACGCAGTCACAGCCCACATAATCTTTGTTTCTCTGAACACATAGAGTGGAGCCAACAGAGTTCAAAACCATTTAGTGTATTAATTGATACACAGATTAAGCAGGACTTGCACCATACTGCAATTTTAAATAGTAAATATTTTAAGGCTAAGCTGTCATTGGATGAGGTACCTGTCTCCAGCATCCTGTCTGCTCTGTTTAAAAGGTCCAGGTTGGTCACCCCTTGTTTAATATGACTGGTGTTTATAATATCAAAACTTCTATGTATGCATGCCCACTGGTCCCCCATTTAGCTAAAGAAATAAGCCAGTATAAAAAGTAATCCAGGCACCAGCCATTCATGCCATTAAGGCAAACCTATGAGCAATATCTAAGTCAAACTCTCTGACATATATCAGAACTGGCACCCTGTGCTGCTGCTTGACAAGGTCAGCAGAATCACGTATTCTGTCTTCTTTTTAAAGGGCACTATTGCCATTAGTAGTGCCCACCTTTCTCAGAATGCGTTTTACTCATTTTTATGTCTAGAGCAAAAGAGCAGAAGGATATGGAAAGTCTGAGCTCTAAGTCCTACTGGTAGATTGATTATAAAAGAAGAAGGTATGGGGTGTTTGTTCTGCTTTTTACATTTTGGCATATACTACCTAATTTCAACACCTAGCAGAAATGCATCCTGCAAGCAGTGGAGTTCTCTGTAGGGATTGAGATGTGAATAGTTGTTTCAAGATTTATTTTCTCTCCACTGAAGAAAAGGTGGATTATAGGTTGACCAAGCAGGCTTTTCACTCACACAGTACAGTTACATGCCTAAAGATGGTAGTAGGAATATCTTCATAGAGGCATTTGCACTCATGCTTTCCATGTGTAGGTGTAGGGACCATGTGATGCAACTTCATTCATAGTAGCAAAAGTAAAGCAGCAAAAGACAGCTCAAAAAAGCCTTGGATAGCTTTTTACATATACTGTTTTTTGTAATTTAACACATTTTTTGTCTCCTACCAGATCATCTGACAGTACAGTATTGATCTGGATTAGACATAAGCGTACAGCAGTAGGTCTCTGAACAAAACAATGTTCATGCTGAATTTTGGTTAGCTGTAGGTTAAATAGGTGGTATTTTGAATGGTATATAAAGTAAAAATGGTGTGAAGAGAAGATAGCAGACCTATAATGAAGTCTGCAAAAAGGTTATTTCCATTTGAATCCCGCATGACTGACAAACTAAGGTTTTATTAAGTATTTTGTGCTTTGTGCCATGAGATACCCTGGTGCTAGTCTTAATATATCACAACATGTTAAGGGGCCATGGTCTATTCAAACGTGGCTTATGTTTCTTCTCTGTGTCAAAAGTGAAGATTTTCACTTCAAAATTAAATAGACTGTGAAGAAAACCTGCTATTAAATACTAGAAGTGACTTGTTAAAGGAAAGTTCTGTTGTAGTACATTTAAATACATAACATAATAACAAATATAATACTTATATATTATGTGATTTTGTGTCTGTTACTCAGTGTTCGGTTAAAAAACAACTAAGGCTGCCTTTACATTAGAGATTTCTTTTTTTTTGTGCACACCTGTTCTCTGCATATCAAATTTCTGAAGCAGGCTTCATCTGCAAAAGATTCTTTGGCAGACAGAGGAAGCACGGACTCAAGCAGTGAGCTTTTGCTGGCTCCATTTGAGGCATTTTGTTACAAATGAAACTTGGTTTATTGCAAGCACAATCTTTACAAAACCTCCTGACATTTACTCTAAAATTGTTTCTTCCTGGTTCTGTGGAAACAAAGATAAAAACTTGCACACTTTGTTGAAGTTTCAAAGTCAATAAGCTCAATGTTTTGGCAAGTCCATAGTATGCAATGGAATCTGATGCAGAGATTTGCAGGCCAACACTTGGCAAAGCTGTGCACAGCAGCACTGTACAGACCAGTCCTGCCGTTTTGCTGCAATGCCAGTGCCTCAGCCAAAGGAGGTGATGGTCTCAGCCAAGCTTTGTAGCCTCCAAGGAGCCTTGCACTGTTGTGCATGGTACTGAAACTGGCACAGCTGGCACACTGCTCCTTACTGTAGGAAAGGCCTTGTTCTTGTTCTGCCTAAACAGCAGTGCTGAGACGTCATAAGTGTTCGTCTTTGTTGGATATATGGCATGAGAAAATTGTATTAGTGAAAAGGAAATTATCAAGAAAGATAATAACTGGAGTTTAAAGGGTAATTGTAAAATTCTTGTTTACTCAACATGAAAATCACGCTCAACTCTGTGTCCCTAAGGCTTTTCTTTTTTCTACTCCCTCAAACTTCTTCTGTTGAAATGAAGAAAGCTATGGATGGAAATTTCAGTCTTACCCTTGATTAATTCTTATCCTGTACTCTTTACCTTCATATATGTAATCTTCATTCATGCACTTTTTAATATAGATGGAATTATGGTTACCATCCAATAGTAGAAATCAATCCTACTGTAATAGTAGGTACTTTTTAGAAGTTTTGAACCAGTCAATGAAGCAATTGAAGGAATAAAAATGCAATGTATTTTAGGAGAAGCCAGCATTTGTTCACATGTTTTTCAGTTTTACAAAAAAGATAATTGCTGCTTTCCTTGCATTAGCGTGGCGTTCAAGGGAGAAGCAAGGTTAATCTTGCAGAGGGTTTTGTAAGGTTTGTAATTTGGCACTCTAAAACATTTCAGGGCCATGCAAAACAAACAGGATTTTCTTTCATTTTTAAAATCTGGGTAAGCAAACCCAGGCCTGTGAAAAGACTGTCAGAAACTGCAAGTCAGCTTTCTGAGACGTGTCTTGTTTGGTAGGAAACTGTTGCATGCTTACTTTTATGTGATGCCTGTTGTGCCATCTGGAGTCACAAGCTGCTTGTGGTAAGGCTCTGTGAAGGTGGCATTGGAAGCTAGAGAGCAGATAAGCTAATAAAGAGATCAGTGGTACCAGTGTCTTATTTTAAGCAGTTTCTCATATATTTTACAGGACAATTTGAGATGGCGTATTACTTTCATAGGAACAGAACTGGACCACTGACTTACAGTTCTGGAAACAATATCTCTGGAATACAATATAACTAACTGATAAGAAGTCTTACACATAATATATGTGTGCATAATAAAACCTTATGCTGCAAAAGAGCACATCCACCATTCTTTATTTAGAATTTTACAAAGGAAATTTATTAGTTATTATTGTGGCAAAAATATTTCTGTTAGCTCACAGATATTTATGTCTGCCTTGCAAATGCAGAAAATAGCCACCAAACTGAAGAACTGTAATTGTTAACCTGCCCTCATGCTTTCTCTAGGGTATTCTGGAACGTTTGGATGCTGGAGAAATTGTGATTGGAGATGGGGGATTTGTCTTTGCTCTTGAAAAGAGGGGATATGTAAAAGCTGGGCCCTGGACTCCTGAAGCAACTGTAGAACATCCAGAAGCAGGTCAGTTTTACTGGGAAATGATATTCCTATAGTGAATGTAAACAATGCAATGGTTGGGTAAATACTAAATATATAGGAACTCCTAGTAGATTTTTAAATACAAGTGTTCCTTGACACTGTAGAATAGCATTAAGAACGGCCTAAAACCAGCTCATCTTGCCTGTTTTACTTGCTCTAACACTGGCCAAAATAATTTGGCTCTGTAAGAATATGAGTAGTGCAAACATCTATTGATACCTCTTCGAAATGCTCTCCCGGTTTTCAATAACTTGCATCCCAGGGACTTTTTCATGCAAATGTAGTTATACTTGTGTTTAGTAACATTCAGTGATTTCTCTCTGATGGATTTGTCTGGTCTGTTCTTGCGCTGATCATTTTAAGCTTGTAATTTAAAATATCTTACAAAAATGAATTCTGCAGTTAACTATCTGTTTTGTTTTGTTCTAGTCATTCATTTATACTTATAATCTAAAATATTTTTTATTAATTCTTCAGAGAAATTCAGAGAAATGGCAGTTTTTAATAAACATCGTAATGGGAGTATTTAATGTTTCTGGTTCCACTGTAAAATGCGGAATGATAAACCTGATAGGAACCTAAAAATTGTAATAAACATTTTGCAGAGTAACTATCTTAAAGTGGACACATAGAAAATGACCAACTATTCTATGCCTTCCAGTGTAAAGATTAATCATAGTGTTAATCATAAATAGTGCAGAAGAAGATGGTGTTATCTATTTATGTATGCTTCATTACAAGAAAGCATTTGGCCTAGTAATATGATGTGCAGTTAATTCCACAAGTTAATTCAGAATATCCTGGGAAAAAAGAAATTATTTCTTCTAAGTGTTTTCTATTTCAAGTTAATTTTTTCTGCTGTGCAGGAGAAGAAGGAAGAGAAGTAGAAGGAGAGATATGTTAGTTCTCTCTGCTACATTACTTTGTACACTTCACCTATTTATTCAGCCTAATTCTTGTCAGCCTTCAAATGTCACTTATGTGTCACTTAACATCCCTAATTTAGGGTTATGGGCAGCATTAGAGAATGCAGAGCTCCAGGAAAGGTTTAAGGATTGATGACCTAATTTTCTGACTCTCATCTCCCAAAGAGACATTCTATCATGTCTCTATTTTTCCCTGTGTCTACCTCTGTCTGCCCTTGCATGTTCCATTTTACAGCTCATAGCACTTGTCCCATGCTCTTTCTTTTCCCTTTGCCTGTTATTTTTGCACCTCAAAAGCCCTCCCCACTCTGCACATGTCTCTTATAGGCTATTTATAAATGCACCCTTCAGGTCAAATCTGTTAATTTCTTTTTGTGCAGTGGGGCTCTTTTCCCTCCACACTTTTGCTCCTGCTCACGCCAGGGTCATGTTACCTTGAAAACAGATGTAATAGAACACAAGGAGCAACTGGCAGAGACAGTGGGTGTGAAAACCATACAGCTACAAGAGCTTCTTGTCTTTATAAGGAAAGGAAAAGGAAGGAAGTTCTGAGAAGGCAGCAAGGAATTAAAAAAAATAGTTCAAGGCCATTATCTGTATTACAAAAAAGGAGGTTTTCCAGACTGGTAATTGTAGAAATTAGGAGATCTATATTTTTCTTCTGAGGCAGATCACAGATTGCTCTGTGCTGAGCCATATGCATGGGTGCTTATTGCTCCTATCTCCTCACAGCTTATGTCTGTGTCTTTTATGAAATGTCCAGCTCATGATGGATTTAAATTAAAAATTGGTGTTAAACATCTGACTCCTAAAATGCATTGAACTATTAATAGTGGTTTAGCCTCATGTGTGACTTATTCCCATTTCTCAAATGCTGGAGGAAACATGCTGGAAGTCACAGAAGTAAACTACAGAGTGGTTTGGGTTTTTGATATTGCATAGGGCTGTGGGTTTGATAAAAACGACTGTATTTTACTGGTAAAGACTATTTGCTTGAGTCTGAATGAAATTCAGGCTGATGCTTTTTGTTTCCCTCAAAGTGTATCCCATGTCTCCTAGTCACAAACCTGGTATTTTGGGGTATGAAGTTCCTTAATTACATGTGTTAGATAATATTTCATTTTCCTACTTATGTCATCATCCATATTCACACAAAACTCTGGCATTCTTCTAGGAATGGTCTATTATCGAAATGTCATAGAGCATTTATGAAAATATTTCTAGATTATTTTCCCCTTTCCTTATTTCCTGACCAATTTTCATCAATGCTTCCTCATTCAGGAGAATTAAAAAAAAAAATAAAAAAACCACTATAAACATACAGAGATAGTCTCTTTATTTTGGATCAGTGGCCTATTGTTATGATGTAGGAAAAAGAATACTCCCAGCAC
Organism: Passer montanus; assembly: GCF_014805655.1. Lineage (NCBI taxonomy): Eukaryota > Metazoa > Chordata > Aves > Passeriformes > Passeridae > Passer > Passer montanus. Next base: position 12,991,186 of record NW_024366815.1, on the reverse strand, counting down.
TACAACTTTTTTGTCTCTTCATGAAGATGTGAAAATGAAATTTGATTCCAGGCATTCAGGCAGATTCCAAACACTTTTTGAACAGTAGCTCTGCTATAACCTATGTTCCTGGAAGGATTTTTGTGACTGCTGGGCAAAGAAGCACTTTGTTAAATCACCTGTATAGCAAGAAAAGGAGCGCTTTGTACTTACCCAAGGCGGCAACTAGAAATAAAATACTGTATCAGTAGAGAAAAACAAGGGACACTACACCAATCCCCTACTGAAAGCAGACATGTTTGCATGTATGCGCGTTAAATCTAGTAACAAAATGCTCTTTGAGCTTCTCTGCTGTAGAAAGCTGTGTTTGTTGCACCATATGGGAGGAATTTTATTCTCATGACAAGCTTGCGTGGATTTTTAGCGACACAAACTGTGCCTATAGACAATGAATTGTGATAAACTAGGACTTCAGGAAAACCTTTCTAAACATCTGCCATGGAAATTGCAGTATTCTTGTGTGTGTAGGTAATAAGTATCTTGTGTATAGTAAGTAAGGAACTCCTGTGTTTGCTATAAGCTGTTAAGCATTTAACTCTGTTTTAGATGCTCAGTAACATTCTAGTAATTATTGTAATTATTCTGTGGGTATATCTATAAAATCAATTAACAGTTCCTGTTCTGTTGCTGCTGTGATAATTGCAGTGTCCTGCTTACAGCCAAAAAGGCATGACTACCATTACAGAGCCTTTTCCCAAAGTCCTAATGTAGGAAATTTGTCTATTCAAAGTAATGGTAACCTTTTCTTTAAAAGGATTGCTGTCTCTATAGTAAAATCATGATGTGGAGACATATGGGAAGAATTAACTCTGTGCTGTGAGTCACTTTTCAGGAGCAACAAATCTTTTAAGTAAGGATGTATTTAACAAAATAGAGCTTTCATTTTGTCTGGCTCTTTCAAAACTTTGTTGGGGGAGAAAACTCAAAAATGAAAAATAGAGAAGGCAATGAAACACTGTATTCTTTCATATAATTATCAACTTGTCCCTTAATTTGTTGCCATGATACTTTCTCCTGTTTTCTTCATAATATAGAAGCTAAGAGAAGACAGCTTTTTCATTTGAAGAGCCTTTTGTCTGGTATTCCTTGTTATGCTTTCATGTTCTTTTGTAAGACATCCATTATCCCTTCCTAAATCACTATAAAAAAGCTCTATAAAGCCCTATATCTGGGAGATCTGAAGGACTTCAGAAAATAGAGGATTGTCAAGGTGGCAGACAAAACTGACTCTGCAGCTAAACTATATAGAAATCTTCAGTCATTCTTAGCAGAAAAGAATTAAGAAGAAAATTTTCTACCCAATGTTTTGATGGTGAGAAGAAAGAAATTCTATACAGACTTGAGTACTGCTTCTAATTGCTCACAATTGGTCTTCTAGTAAACACAATGTCACTTATTTTACAGTAATGTTACATCAATAAATTCTGGATTTGGGGATAACACAGTAATAACTTTGTCTTTCAATTTGCAGTTCGTCAGCTTCACCGAGAATTCCTCAGAGCTGGATCCAATGTTCTGCAGACCTTCACCTTTTATGCCAGTGAGGACAAACTAGAGAACAGGGGCAATTATGTAGCTGAAAAAATAAGTGTGAGTAAACCAGTTTTGGAGATACCAAATAAGTTGATCAATTTCAAAAGGTTTGGCAAAGATATTATCAAGTTTGTCCTAACAGTTTTGGCTATATTTGAGGACCAGAGAATAAGATGATGGAATTCAGAGTTTGAAATAGCAAAAAAAGCAAGGTGAAGTGACAGAAAACCCCAAACCAAAATAACAATCAAACACAAAAGAGGGAAAGGATGAAGAGAGGAAAGAGAATGCCCACAATGTATTTTTCTGTATTTTTCTGAGGAGATGGGTTTACTGGAGTTTAGATACAAAGATTGTAAGGAGTACTAAATGCACAGGGAGAAAAACTAGTGAAAAAAGAGATGTTTTAGCATCCAGAGAAATTACTGAATTGTAAAAACGGTGAAGAATCTTAGAGAATAATGAATAGCTAATGAGAACAAAATGTTTTTAGAACCACATCTTCATTAAGTAGCAACTAAAATAATCCAAGCTATACACTGTGTTCAATATTCCCCTTCTCTTGTGTGAAGGTAATTTTTTACATCAGCAGAAGTACCATGTCAGTGTTTCCTTACCCCCTACATAGAGGAATTGTGGGATTCTGGGTGTGTTTACTAGACACAGGCCCAAGGTCTAGTGGAATTCCTGGCCAAACATTTCTATATAATACCTTTGTGACTAGAATGTTTGGCATTGAGTGGTTTCTCAGATCCTGTTCCTTTGGTCCTACTGTGCATTCTGTCTTCTGCAAACTAGAGAAAATTCTCCAGGACTCAGGAAGGGAGGAATGGCTGTGTCTGTGAAGATATCCTCAGTCAGAAATTAGAACAATCTGGACACCAGGGAAACACTTGAGGCTTAATTGAGTTCATACCAAAATGTCATATGACCAAATTTATCTGAAATGCTGTACCTTTTACATTCAATAGATGCAACACTGAAATGTCTGCAGTGGTAGTCCCAGAAACACAGTAACCCTGGAACAAGCCATGCTTCAATTCTTGCTGACATGCAAAGTTGTAGAGGCTGGAGAGCACCTGGTATTTGGATTTCATTACATCAGACCTCTCAAAATTCATTTCCTGCCAATTCTAGAATTGGGTTCCTCCAGGATTTAACTAATTTATGGTTCCACCTTGCAGAGTCCCCAGACATGTACCCATGCACAAGTGCAAATGGAAGACAGTCTGTCAGCAACAGCTTTAAAAATCAGCTGGGTTTTTTAAGGCAGCCATGTAAAACTTTAGTGGAGAGAAGATTGTGGACTTACAGACTTCTAAATAGTTATGGACTGCAGAGAAACCTGCTATAATCAATACTTATTAAATACCACAAATCATTATTCTTTTTCCCAGATAGTTTTTTTTCTCAGTTTAACCTCTTTGTGAAAAGCTGTTCTGGTCATCCCAATTTAGATATAGAAGGAATATGACTTCTGGTCTTGGTGATTAATTAGCAATATTTTTCCCTTTCTTTAAGTTGGAAACTTTAATATCACATAATTTATGATATCTTTTTTAAAATGTCTTAAATAACCCTGTATGAATATTATATTGGGGGTGGGGGTGTTAATTATTAGAACACTAAAATACATTTTAAAAAAGAAAAGTTTAAATGCTCATCTATCTTGTTTTCCATTCACAAATTTCATAATGAAACATATGCTTACATGTGACTAACACCTAATAGGCAAAGAAAATTTCACTTCACACCAAATACTTGTTTTTTTATAGGCTATTTGTGTCAGATCTATTAAAGGTGATATATTTTGTGGTGTTTGATAATATGATAACTTAGAGGAGGCAAGAAATTATTTTCCTAATGTTTGTTGCTGTTTGAAAGAATCTTATCTTCCTAATCTATCTAAAAATCCATTTGATTTTAATTACATTTAGTTTAAATTTAACAAAAATATGAAAAAGCCATTATGACTTCTGACTATTTTTGTCCTTCAAGGGCTCAGGATACCTCTGGTAAGATAAAACTAACAGACTCTATGTTCACACAGTGCCAAAAAGTGAATGAAGCTGCTTGTGACATTGCAAGAGAAGTGGCTAATGAAGGTGATGCTTTAGTGGCTGGAGGAGTCAGTCAAACACCATCTTACTTAAGCTGCAAGGATAAAACCGAGGTTAAAGCAGCCTTTCAAAAGCAACTGGAAGTCTTTATGAAGAAGAATGTGGACTTTTTAATTGCAGAGGTAAATCTGTAAAAATAAGTACGTGCCTTCAACTGGCACCGTGTTAACTTTTGAGATGTCTAGCCTACTTTAGGAACTGTCACTACATGTTGCTTCTTTCAAAATTTTCTGCTGTGCTTTTATCTCAGTAGTATCAGCTATTTTTGTAAATACCCACCAACATCTGCAGGTGTTCTAGAATAGGATCTTTGAATATCATTTTCTATCTAAGTCAAGTAAAATTCGGTATGGATACAGAGAAAATGTTGTTGGGATCTTGACTAATCCTTATTTCTTCCAGTACATGGAAAGCAACCTAAGATGACTTTTCTAGTTGACTATAGGTCTTGGGTTAATCCTTGATTAACCTCCCCTGGGGGCATTCTTGTTCTGAAACAAAAGTATAATTCTTTTTAATTTACTTTTACTCACTTTAAAAAATCCTTTTTGAACTGTGTGGCCAGTAAACTCAATTGAATCATGTTAGTATAAATCAGAAAATAAACAAACCATTGTATTGATGGTTAATTTGGGGTCTGGATACATATTTTTATATTTCTTTGGTGAGAAACAAAATAGCTTAGTTTTAATTTTTTTCAGTATTTTGAACATGTTGAAGAGGCTGTCTGGGCAGTTGAAGTTCTAAAAGAATCTGGAAAGCCAGTTGCAGCTACAATGTGCATTGGTCCAGAAGGAGACATGCATGGAGTGTCCCCTGGACAATGTGCTGTCCAGCTGGTGAAGGCTGGTAAGAATCTGTTTTAATGTCCTTTGAAAATATGGAACAAAGAAAAGTCCCTAATTATTTAAATAAATAGATGTGTATGTTAAGTAGGTAGCTTCCCAGTTGTATCTGATAGAAGTTTGACTCTGTAGAAAAGTTTTTGTATGTACTTTACTAGAACAGTCTTGTAAAAACATATGGAAATACAGATATGAAATCCTTGATTATTGGTATGAAATGGGTAAGAGCATATATTCATGATACTGAATACAGCAAAATCCTAAACCCACTCAAATTTCATTGCAAACCCATCCTTAAATTCTAGAATCACAAGAGCAAAGCTTTGTTGATTCTCTGCTCTTGTTTTTGCACACAGTTCAAGCTCAAGATGAGAGAATTAAGAGAATGAAAAAATTAATAATAGTGCCTAGGAAAGGCTGTTTTCTACAGAACAAGGGGAAGGGGAGAAATTAATCAGGGGCATGATGGGTGAAGATAAACATATCTATTCTGAACTGTTCTTTTCCTTTCAAGTTATAGTTGAAATCCAAAGGTAGAACTTGTTTTAGAACCTGCCACCTGTTTCCATGTGTTTCCATGTGTGGCTCTACATAATCAGACTTCACTGACTAAATCCTGTAAGAAAAAACATCTGTAGGAGGGTGGGAGATGTGATTCATCATTAGAAAGGTAAAGAGGAGTGCAGCTGAGATGTAAATGGCATGATCACCCTCAGAAGAGTTGTGCCTGGCTGTAGCACAGCTCACTAATGTGAGGATGGACAGGACTGCTTCTAGAGGGCTTGGGAACTTTCATTTCCCACTTCCTGGGGAGTTGTGACCTGAAGTTATTTTCCTCCTCCTAGGTGCTTCTATAGTTGGAGTCAACTGCCATTTTGATCCAGAAACTTCCATCGAAACTGTGAGGCTGATGAAAGAGGGCTTGCAGGCTGCTAAGCTGAAAGCCCACCTGATGTGCCAGCCGCTTGCTTTCCATACTCCTGATTGTGGAAAGCAGGGATTCATTGATCTTCCCGAATTTCCTTTTGGTAAGACAAGGGCATATTTTTTGTAGGTGGTGTTGCTTTATTGGCTATTCCTGGCTTTTTTTTTGCCTCCAGCTTTTAGTACAGCTGAAGCTGCAAGGTGTCCTTTTATTCAATATGATGAGTCCTAGTTATCCTGTCTGGCATTTTATAGGCAGATCAAAATGTAATATTGGAGTAAAGATCATCCACAAAGGGAGAATGTTTCAGTAGTATCACAGCATGTAACTCAACATGTAATTATGATGAAAAGAGTTAAAATGCTACAATCTAAATTAATTTAAAAAATATTCTTCCTCATGCTGTAGAATCCTGTTCAGGACTGCTGTAAACAGTCCAGAGAGCAGCAGCAAATGTAGTAAAAAAACCTAATTTTTCTAGGTTGTGATATCTATTCCAGGCCTACATTTACATGTGTAAGGATTTAATGTACAAGGCAGTACAACAGATATAGGAGCATGATTATTACACTCATAATAGTTAAATCTTGTGTGACTGTCTAATGTACGTGATATTAAAGAGACACCAGAAAGGGGACTTTAATATTGCTAACAAATTAGCAGTTTTGAACAGAAGTCTCCATGTATGCTCAGGAGAAACTCTACAAAAACTGCATTTAATATTTATATAAGGTTTGTGTATTTAGGGCTTTTCATGTGAGTATTTTGCCCTGTAACATGGGGGCAAAATCAGCTTAAACATTTTAACGCTGATTAGAAAATTCTTTCCTTTTCAGATAACACACACCCTTCTTTTCATGTTGGAATAAATGGCCCTAAAACATTCACAATTTGAATTTGCAGCAAAAAAAAAAAACTGAGAAGTAGATGTGATTTTTCAGGAGGCTTGTTGTTTTTCTTTAAATTTCTCTCTTTACGTAAATGAAGGAAAGAGAATAAAGCATAAGCCTGGAGCATTCATTAAATGGTAATAATACGTCTGAGTCCTGAAAATATCTAAGATGTTTAAAAGTGTAAGGAACTCATTTATCCTATTCATTACTTCATATAGTTCCTCTGATTGCAAGCACGAAAAAAAAATCAAACAGATACAGTGAGCAATCAAGTGAATGGAAGGATTCACTCTGGTTTGTTATTGTTCTTGGCTTGTGTGCTATAAGCAATCTGTATGACATCTCAGCATTTAGAATTTCCATGAATAATTAATTGGTGAAGACCGGCTCTCTAAGTGTTTTCAAAACTCAGAAGCAGCAATTGATTGCTTCACAGCAGGTAATCTGTTCAGTAAATCATTGTTAAACTGACCAAATTATTTGGTTTTCATGAAGGCAATAACAAAGAGATATTTAGATACCTGAAGAGTACATATAACTCTCTACAGGGCAATAAGATCTAAGTTTCTAGGGAAGCGTTAGGTATGTTGTATTGACAAACTCCAGCAATTAGATGCCAGAAAGATTTATTTTTCTGTAGATATTTTTCCATTTTTCTATGTTTTCTCTTCTGTTTTACTGCAATTTCTCTGAAATGTCACCAGTTAAATAAGGACAATGTTTTAGAAAGAAATGACCTGGTCACTGAAAGCATACCCAATTATATCAAGGGTAGATATATTGAGGGGAGAAATCTAGGAGCACATTACAGTTTTTCCTCATCAAGAACTGTTAAGTTAGAGATATTTAATTCTGAATAAAGCCAAGAAAAGTATTGCATTGACAGATGTGGGAAAAATAAATAAAATGTTAGTCAGTTTTGGGAAGGTGTCTCTCTACTTTAAAGACAAGGATGTTGTGTGGGACAGTATCACGTGCTTTGTGGAAGTCCAGGAAGGTGATATTCTTCACTCTTCTCTACCAATGCTGTAACCCCATCATAGGAAGCCACCAAATTTATAGGCACGGTTTGCCCTCACTTAAAGTCATGTTGGCTGCCACCAATCACATCCTCATTTTCCGTGTGCCTTAGTACAGCTTCCAGGGGATTTGATCCAAGGTTTTTCTGGGCATTGTAAGACTGACTGCTCTCTCTTTCTCTGGCTTTTCCTTTTCTGCCTTTTTAAAAGTGTGGGTAATGTTTCCCCTTTTCCAGTCACTAGGAACTCCACTGGACTGTCACAACTTTTCAAATCTGATGGACAGTGGCTTAGCCACTTCATCTGCCATCAGATCAATGCATCTCATCAGGTCACATGGATTGTGACAGGCTGATGGAGATGACAGGGAAACAACCTATACTGTTCCCCTGACACTTCATTGCTTATACAGGTGTAAGTTGAGTGCACAATGATGTACTCTTGCTGTTGATCATTAGTATAAATTTTGCATTTACTTTTAAATTATGTATGAAAAAGAGGAAATAATGCATTTCTGCTTCTGATGCTTTCTATCACATCTGCAGCACTGTACAAAAGCTTGTTTTTATTTGAACAGCTTTCTAAAATGCTTAATCAAAGTTTTCCATGCCATATTAGTCCACCTACTTTTTCTTTGTCACGCATCTTTCCCTCTGAAACCAGTAATTTTCTGTATAAGAATCTTTAATCGTTTCCTTTCTGATTTTATTTGTAAACCTGATTCTTAACTACAAAATGGACTTAGGGTATATCTGCTTTATATCAACTTATTGGTTTTGGGACAGGACATGGGGACATTCTTCAGTCCTACTCTCTTTTGTCTTGCTGGAGCCTTACTACCTCAACCACAGCTTCTTTGCTCCGCAGTGTTCAGTGCACAGACGTGATGCTGCACTTAACTGATAACCATGCTGGTTCACATCCTGCAGATGTGCATATGCATTAAGAACTGGGAGGATTTTTGTTCTTTTATTTCTGTACTTTCATTTCTTAAAGTTTCTTCTTCAGTCTCCATTCTTTTCTTTCCAGTTATGCCACTTTTGTTCCTCCAGCTCCTTGAGGTGTGCTTTTCCTTGCCCTTTTCACTTTTTACTCCTTTTCTTCCACAAGTCTTCTCTCTCAGCCCTTGTTATTCCATCACAATGCTCAACAAAACTTACAGCAGAGATGGCATTGTAACTTACCTACACACAGAACTTTCCACAAGGAATGAGGTGCTTTGAGGCAACAAACTGCTCATGACTGGGATTATAACTAAGAGTTGGACTAAGAAATAGCTAAGATCCCAGCTGAAACAACTGGCTGCCAATATCTGATTGTGGAAAAAGGTGTAATAAACATTTCTGAGGAGTAATGAGCAGGATTATTCCTCTGCCAGTAGGCTGATACCTTCTCCTTTCACAGATCAGCGTGTGGTAATCAGTTTTCCCAGGTATTGATTATTAGGAAATGTAGCCATAACATTGAAAGTATTCCAATTCTTCAACTAGAAACTCTGCAGAATGGGAAACATGATTGGCCTCAGAAGATACTAGGTGCTGTTTTGTGAAGCCAAGCATGCTTACAAGCACAGGTCAGCAAAGCACTGCAGAATCTGAAAGGCAGCCTTCTAAAAGTTTCGGTCACTGATTCTAGGTCAGACAGTTCAAACACATACATCTTCATCTACAACCGCTTTTGCAAACAAAGTGCTAGTGTTTCAACAACATGATTTCTTACAAAAAAATGGATTAAAAGTTGAATGGGCCATGGTGGAAAACTTAAGATATCAATGTCTTCACAGGTCTGGAGCCAAGAATTGCCACCAGGTGGGACATTCAAAAATATGCAAGAAAAGCCTATGACATAGGAATTCGTTTCATTGGAGGCTGCTGTGGATTTGAGCCATATCATATCCGAGCAATAGCTGAGGAGTTGGCTCCTGAAAGAGGATTTTTGCCAGAAGCTTCTGAGAAACATGGTAGCTGGGGTGATAACCTGAGCATGCATACCAAACCCTGGGTCAGAGCAAGGTATGTTTATCTGACCTGGAGACCAACACACCTTTTGTAAAGGCTTACATTGCTCCACAGAGCACACTGACTTAGTTGATATGGGCATCTAAATATCACTGTAAACATTTTTTGTTGAGAATTATATGTTTTATGTTTAATCTCCAACAATTAAAGCTGACCTAAGAACAGAGAAGGGGGTGAAGGAGAAGTAGAGGAGATCCTGTGAATGTAATTCATGACAATGAAAAGGAGAATATTGTATCAGTTCCTAAAGGTGGCTTGCTTACAGTATTCCTTTCAAAGATGGAAAGATACTTTTAAAGCATGTAGCATTTAATTGCATATTTTCATTCATACTTCTATATATAAATATATCATCCATCTTTACAGGTTAGATGACCCTTTGCAATCTAAGTCACATTTCCTTCAATATTATGAGGTACTGCAGAAAAAAACCCTGAGTTTCTTTTTCTTTATTTAGGGCAAGAAAAGAATACTGGGAGAATCTGAAGCCTGCTTCCGGCAGGCCATATTGTCCTTGCATGTCAAAGCCAGATGGCTGGGGGGTGACCAGAGGAGCCAAGGAGCTGATGCAACAGAAAGAAGCAACAACTGAACAACAGCTGAAGGAGCTCTTCCAGAAAAAGAAGTTCTAATCTGCAGTTATATAGATCTTAAAATGATTTATCTACAGACCATTTCCAGAAGAAAATCTGTGAAGATGAGTGCTGTGTTGATTTATCAGTTAAAATGTAATGAAAGAGACAAAATGAAGAAAAAAACATGATCACATAGTAATCATGTCTAACTTTGATAAAAAATCCTTCTCTAAATAAATAGTTTAGAGAATACACAGTCAAAACTAATTTTGGATTTTCATAATAATTGAGCTTCTGTTAGCTGAGTGCCATTAATTGGATAGACACAGAACTACCTGGAAAGTAATAACTGGCTCAACTCACCTGTGAAAAAAGAAAAAGCCATCTATAAATATAGTGTCCGTGGACTTCAACTCCCAAGTCTGTTTTCAGTTTGGTATTATAGGAGCTTCATCAGACCTCAAGAATTGCTGAGAACTAGTGCAGGAACACACAAACTGCCAGTTATTTGTGGTCACTTTCTTGGTTTCAAGAGAACAAAAGTAAACTGAAAAAAAAATTATATATATATATAATTTTAATCAAAATCTAAGAAAAATGAGATTGTGCAGGAATTTCTTATATGCAGACAGCTTTTAGAAGAGAAAATCACAGGTAGCTAGCTCAGTTTTGCCATGTACACAAGATTTACTCTTCTGGGGATTAAAAGGCTTAAGAAATTACTCTGCAATCTAAAGAAATGTCAAATAAATTAAAAATATTGTTATGAAATAGTACTGTATTATCTTCACACCTTAAATTGTAAAACCTCAAAAAGTATATTGTATCTCCAGTAAAAAACTGATTTTCAAATGATGCAGCTGATTTCTGGAAATCTTATTTTAATTACTTTGTTATGTCAAAACAGCAGGTTTCTAAGATATAACTCCTGTTTAAAAGAGTAGTACAACACAACATCCTTTTTTTTTTTTTTTGGTTGATTGATCCACTCTGCAATTTTAGTTTTAACAAATGAAAAACTCTGTTCGGAAATAGATCCATCCACTTAAGTTAAGAAAACCCACATAATTTGTACAATGGTTTGTTTTCAAACAAGATAAGATTTTCATTTTCATAGCAAGGGTATATTGAGAACTTGTAAAGCACATATTTCCATCATTTATTTTTGTGAAGTACCATACAACTTCAATTTCTGTTTACAATGAATTTTCACCTACATTAAGGCAACTACCTTTACGAAAATCTCATCCTCACAGTTAGTGTTGAAAGATGTAGTTAGACTACTTTTTATGTATAAGCTTATTTCCTTGTTTCTGTCCATGCTGGTGTTCTGCAGTTAAGGAGACACTTACATATGCAACACTTCAATGAGAAACTTCATGCATCCTTTTCAGACTGTTATTGGCAGACAGGTTTAAACCTGCCTTCCCCAGGCTTAAAACATATTAAACTACCTAGTAGCTAGAAATTTTGCCTGAAAGACAAAAGCAGACAAATCAAGAAACTAGATATTTTAAAATGCAGATTATTTGGAAAGCGTCCATGTAACTATATATATTTTATGTGCTTTATAAGCTCCTTTCCTTCCTAAGTGATTCTCAACATTACCTCTGCAGAGAGTGGAACATTGCAAAATCTGTAAAACAGGAGCCCCAGATCTTTGATCATCATCAAAATGCATGTAGCATTAAGAACATACACATGATTAGATGGCTTAAAACAAAGGCTACAACCAGTACAAGTGTTTTGAACAATTATTACCTGATTAGGGACTTCTTTTTGCACAGAATGCTGTTTGACCATCATACACTAACTATACAAGTAGCTGGACTGATTTTTTAGAAACTGTCATAAGGTGCAAAAATTTGTATTGAAATGAATGACATCACAACACAGAATACTGAAGAACCTGGTATTTGTGAATATATTATTTTGATTTTTTTTAAAATTTTATCCAGTTTGAAAAGGTTGAATTTGAACACATTATGATGAAAAATACTTAAAGGCCATTTAAAGACAAGGAAAATGAGAGCTGGCCCAACAGCAGGGTGAAACAAACATTCCCTGCTTTATTCATATCACAGGCTGGGCTTATAAAGGAATTTCCAGTGGGATGGAAACTACTTCAGGGTGCTTTATTGATCACTGGTAAACCCAATCTATTAAGAAAACCCAAACTCAACCAAAAAAATCCAGCACTGTCCTCAAAAAAACCACATCCAGCAAAGCCAACCAAGCTACCAAGCTTTCTTTCCCATTTCTTTCTGTGTAATTACTTAGGCATAAGGAAACGGTTAGATTTCCACATGTTCCTAATGGTTAGTTACATTACTTGTTGAGGAAATAAGAAAAGCCAACAGCACAGTCCTAGGAAATTTGGTTCCCTGGAAAGCCTTTCTGAAAACTTTAGGAAGTGAAAGAGGATTTAGAGGCCTAGCTCCTGTATTCAGTGCTCTAAGGATCATTTATTTGTAGGACAAGGTGTTTGCTTAACCTGTTTGGAAATAAATCTAATGATGTAGCTTCCGTGACAACACCAGCTTAATTAATGTCTACAATCACAGAAACACTAAATATTTTGAGTTGGAAGGGACCCACAAGGATTGTCTTTGGTTACTTCACTCTTTATAAATTTTTCCTAAGAATATTCCTTGAAGGAATTTATTATTTATTATTTTTATTTTTTTTCTCCATTATTCCTTTACAGCACATTAGAGACATGAAGACATGAAGAATTTCTTCCTTTGCTAAAATTTGAAGATTTACATACATTCCTTGCTTTTCTCTCAATCAAACATACCCTGTTCATTCATTCTTCCCTCTGAGTCTGTGTTTTATCATATAGCCAGAAATTACCTCCATGAGATCTTTATCCAGACCTTGCTATCTCCTGTTTTGTTTTGGTGGGGTTTTTTGGGGTTTTTTTTTTTTTCCTTTTTTTTTTTTTTTTTTTCTGTGAGCAGACGTGAAGTGGTCTGAACCTTAGAAGTACAGATCCAGAAATGAAAATCTAAAGTCTTTGGCTTTTCTAAAATCTAAATAATAAATCTTATTCATGACACTGAATGTCAGGACAATAGTGACCTGAACAAATGATAACTTCAGAAACTACTAGCTATCTGCACTATATCTTAGGAGATGGCTACATATTTAGTAAGCTCTGAAGTTTCCAAGAATTTCATGCAAAAGAAGGCCTAAAAACCTGCTGTGTAATGGTCAGATGTTGGTCTGATTTATCTGTAAACCACAAAAATGCAAGGAGGGTGTTGTAAAGAAGGAAAATTGGGAGTTAGTAACAAAACACACTTTTTTGCAGGAAACACAGCTTTTTTCCCCCTGCTCTTTTGAAAAGAAAGTTTTCTAAGACTCCTATTAAATCTGACATCTTCAGTTACCACAAAGTTCTTCCTAAAGCAGTTTATAGCTCCACCTTATCTTTCAACTCTGTTCACAAATGCAGTGGCAGGTTCAGTGACATTTTTAAAATCTAAACATCTAAAGAAGAGGACTCATGTATCCATCTTGTTCTGCTCCACTGACTTAAAAAAATCTTGAACGTAAACTAATCTACTTGAATTGTGCATTTAATTAAGTATAGACACCAGTGAAATAGGATGGGCAGAATATTATGATAAAATACATTATTTCGTCAGTTTGCTCTGTTACAAAGTTCTTTGTTACCTTTTTCTTCTGTTCTACTTTATCCAGATAGATGGTATTTGACCTAAATTTTATGACATCATGATACTGAATCTTGCCAGTGGTGTGTACTTCTTCATGTACAACTCCTGAGACAGACAGCAATCAATTACATCCATACATTAGGAATCTGAAGGTGGACTTTCCATATACTTTGGTCAACTAGACCTCAGAGCTTCTGTGTCTAGTAAAGTTGTGTATCTGAAAGAAAAACAAATTTCAGTAATAGGACTTGATGCTATCAGAGTGGAGAGTAAGAATTTCAAAGCAGATTGAGAAACGTATGTTTGGAATGGGGAGAAGTATGACTTACCTCACAACTGACAAAGCAACAGCAAACATGTATCAATCAAACTAAGCTTTACAAGCATTACCAGTTGTCGCTGGGTGGTTCAAGAATGTTTTGTGGCAGTCATTTGCAAATATTTGCATGTTATTGTTTCTGTGCAATTGAAGAAAGAGATCAAGTGGCAACTGTAACACTAGAAGGAAGTTCTATGATCCATTTTTATTTATAATCTGTCAGTCCAACAGTCAATCAATCAAACAAACAAAAAATATGTCAGTTCTACTCAAGAGAAAAAACAATACTTTAGGTCATGCTTTAGGTCAAGAAGTGCTATTTTTCTGCTCAGGAAATTTTGCATGTTCTTTTCAATTATGTCAGCTGTTATGCTGGAATATCCTGCTGGCTTCTTCTACAAAGGTTTTCATTAAAAAACACTTTACATGAGCATCACAGTATTACAGACACATGGAAAAGCAAAGATGTATCCTATGAAGGCAAAGAGTTTTTAAAAAAATCACGCTTTCCAGTATATAATTTTTCCAGACTTTTTTCTGGAAAAAAATTATGAAATCTCAGGAAATTGGACTTTACAAGCAGAGGCCTGAAGCATCCTGTGCGAACACTGCCTCCAGGTGGCTCTGTGCATGGCTACAGCACTCGAGAGGGGAGCCCTCTAATGGCTTCTCAGATCTGCACATACGGACAGAAACCAGAAGAGCTGTTAATTTAACTTCAGAACAGGCTTAATTACACCTGTATTTGCTACTTAACAAAAAGTGTCTTCTTTACAAGAACTGTAAAAGCTAATTAAGTCTCCAGTTGTGCAACATTTTAGTATTATTTTACTTCCTCAATAAAAGGACTGACTGGACTAAAGTCTTTCCTTGAAAATGGCCAGGTCTGCTCTCATCTTAAAAAAAAATCAAATTATATAGAGTGTAGACAACCATTTTAAATTATGGAGAATGGACAAAGGTCAGAAAGGTTGGAACAGGGACAGGACAGAGGCAAAGAGGCACTGTGTGCAATATTAAATGACATACAGTACTGCATCTACCCCACAACCAGGCAGAATTTAGATGTGATAGGCATGGAGATCCATGTCCTCTACAGACACTGCTTTCTGCAAGGGCAGACCTTGAAAGGTTTCTCTCTGTTATTTTGGCAAGATTGCTCCATAACTGAACAACAAATTGAGGCTATATTCTTTAAATCTTCTGTTTTTCCTAATGCTTCTATTCATATGAGAATTCTTGTCTCAGACAAATCATTGTTATTCTACCCTACTTTCATACTGCTACACCTATGTTTAATGTGACTGGTTCTGCTGGTTCTTCTAGGCAGACAGGACTCAAAGATAATTAGTATTTGCACCATTGATCTGAAAGACAGTTTGCTGGGGTTTCTTTTTTTTTTCAGGCCTGAAGCTGTGCATGCTCCATTCAGTTCACAGTGATACTGAGGCACAAAAGGGCACAAACAGGATTAGCTGTTTTGCCTAGGAATGAAGCAATCCTTGTGTGTCATAATGATACACCTTATCTATCATGTGGGAATATAAACATTGCAAAGGTGTGAGAGCATGGCCAGGACAGCCCATACTCCAGTTACTTTTGGATAGAAAATTAAAATAGCTTATCAGTTATCGATGCACGGGCAACCCCCAACGGAGGGGAGAGAATGATGCATCTGACTCCATCATCAGAAGGCTAAATAATTATTATTTTATACTATATACATTACATCTAAACAGAATCTGCCTTGCACTCACCCTTGCTCAAAGCTGCACAGAACTGCACTCATCCCATTCTCTCGTGACTGTCTCGTGACAGTCCAGACTCACACACACACTTGGCCCTGGCAGGCCAAGAGAACAAAACTTCCTCATTTTGGGTAAATATTGCATTCCACTCTGGCACCACACAGACACATCAAGAGATATAAGAATTATATTTTCCTTCTTCTCTGCTTGTCTCACAGCTTCTCTCTGTTCAGAGGGCATATGAATACCACAATCAGTTTGGTCATGTTGTCCTGTGGAAGAATGGCTGCATAGGAGTATGAAAGTAAAGGATTAAATTAAAGAATCTGTTCTTGCTTACTTTTATGCTTGACAGAATTGTTACAAACTGCCCAAGGTGTAACAACATAGTAAGTCATACTTTTGGTTTTTATGTGTAATTTTTACCAGAATATTTACCTGATTGTCCTGAGGTATTACTGAAAAACTATGTCTGGAAATTGTCCTCAGCTGAGCACAGAAGGGACCTAGGAGTATATCCAAATATTAATTGCTAGTGTTTTTCAAAGTGCATGCAGAAAATCATTTGGCTGAAAATGGATTTGGCCCTTGGTTCAAATCTTCATGCACAAGCTATGCAGAAGTCCTCTGCAAACCTGATTAAATACTTTGTTCTCACTATTATATGCAGGAAAAAATATGGATCTAAATCACTATTCCCTTGGGTTATTAACAATTGGGCAGATCACATGGGTGAGCATCCAATGCTGACAGACCACATTGCTTCATTTCAGACTTGTGGGCTGGTGTGAGTCCCTGTAGCCAGGATCAAAGCCAACAGTCACATAAGGCAGCTAGATAAAGCAAAGGTACTAGAAGCAAGAATATATTGCATTCACTGCTGGATATGTCTTTACTGTTTATGGACAAGCTTAATAGTCTGACTAGAACAGGATCTGTTTTATTAGGGTGTCTGGTTAGTTATGTATCTGAAGCATACAGAGATTTCTGAGCAACATAGTCTACTCCATTAGTCAGCTTGTTAGCTGTAATAAATCGAAAGAATAAATTAAAGATCTTCTCATTCTTTTGTCCTAATGTCCTGGCCTCCTTTCTAAAAGTAGTGCCAAAATGTGTGCTGTGCATGTGATAGGTTTACCTATTAATTCAATCTTAAAGGCACCCTACAGCCATAAATGGGGCTTTGCAGACACTTGTGGGACATTCTTCAGTTTTTTTCTTTTTCATGATGAAAACATACATCAAAATTCCATAAACAAGCAAAATCATGTTCATTTACAGGAACACACAGTGATACTTTTGTTGTAACCTTCAGTGATCTGATGCATGGAATTCATTAAAATAATCAAATGTATAGTACTCACAGCTCCAGATTTCCTTACACATGAAAGCCTGTTTCCATGTGAAAACCTGCTGCCCCTCAGCGGTTTCTAAAGGAAGCAACAGAACAACGTCATAGAACATGCAGTACAAGGAGAACCTGCTTAGAAGCCGCTCCTGTTGGTTAAGAATAAATTAACATTTAATTATTATAGCTAACTATTTGGTTAATACTAAAGAACAGTCTGATGCCAAGGAATAGTTTGTAAACAGTGTCTTGATGATAATGCCAGTTTGTTCTGCTTATTTCCTGAGCTTACAAGTACCTCCTTTCATCCAAACAATGTCTTTGCAATTCCTGTAGGATGACAACAAACTTTGAGTTAAATGTTAGCTATAGGTTTTAACAGATCTTGGAAATTTCAAGAAGATACTACAGCAGTGAAATTTTGCATTACAGGAAACTAGGTCTGATGTTTAGAAGCACTGAATGTTCACAACTATGGATTAAATCAATGTGACCCAGCACTTTCCATGACCCAAAAAAATTGTTCATTAAGCAAAGAAAATAAGACTGGGATTCATCATCTGAAATAACATCTAGTCTCTACAACCACTAAAAGTACAAATAAACAACAAGGACGTAGCAGAAGGCTATGGTAATGAAAGTGTAATTCATCTGAAGAAGCTTATATAATTAGATTACATTTATATAACCTCTCTTCTTGCAACATCTCAGTGATTCATATTCTTTTAAAGTCCTTAATTTCACAGGAACAGAGTGAGGTAAAAAAATACTATCTATTTTACATCTGGGAGACCAAAGCAAAAGAATGAGCAGGGGCAATTCAGATCGGCCTATGTAAGTTTACTTCACTTTCATAAACACTTTGTCCACTAGTACCTCTGGAATCTGGATCCTCCAGTCTTGTATAAATAGTGCTCTGAATTGCTGTGTGGCACACTCTTATGGATAGATTCCATGGCACTTCAAAACAAAGTTTTGTACTGACAGCATGCGGTCTGGCTATGGCCCTAAAGAGCTTGTCCATAGTCATGCTGAGTTTGAAGAAGAACATCAAGTCCTGCAGGTCAGGCTGGAAAAATCTGGGCAAAGAAGGATTTCTGAAAGTAATCCTTTAATATAATGGCTGTTTAGGCAAGTCAGAGGAAAGTGCCCTTACCTACCTTCATAATGTCCTATAGGAGCTTCTGGCAGATATTTACAAACACACTTTGTTCTGGGGTTCATTTTTCCCAACATCTACTTAGTTCTCTCTCTGTGACTTTTTTTTTTCCTTCTTTTTTTTTTTTTTTTTTTTTTTTTAAGAGATCAAGAGCTTCATTTTCAATTCAAGTGAAGATGATTGTAATTGATGTGAATTATGCAAAGCCTTTTGTTGCATTTTCCATTCTGGCACATTCAAAGCCTTGGGTCTGAAACACCACTCTGTATTGCTGTTCCAGGTCTCAATCTATAGAGCAATCCCATTTCTAGTTTCAGAAATTTTAGTCTGGTTGATCATATTAGTAATTATGATTAATATGAATATAAGTCACTACATTTAAATTTGGGTCAGTGGATGAATACCATCAGATGAAACTGTCCTTTAGTAAGTCCTTTGCAATCCATAAATAACACTGATGAGAACATAACAAAGGCCCTTTGTGTTATTGCAGAGTGGAGCCAAAAATGTTCTTGAAGCAAAGTTTGTTTTCAATATAATTACATACAGCTCATACATAAAACAGCTTCTTGTGCTGAAGCAAAAAATGTAGTCTTTTAGAAGCTATGAACATCCTCATCTATATTAACAATAGAAACAAATGTATGGCAAGATCATTTATGTTTCACAGGTTCTTTTTTTTTCTGTTTAATATATTACTTCTAATCTGAGGCCACAGTCCTGCAAGAATCTTACTGTTGGCACAAATATCTGCCTGTACAAACAGCCTTGAAGCACTGGGAGTTCATTATGTGAATGCAGGGCTGTTTTGCTGTCTTTTGCAGTAGTGTCTGTTGCTGATCATGACTGAAGACATAAAAATCTTCAGAAAATGTAGCAAATATATTTTAAAACACTGTAGAGGAAGTTGAAAGTAAGTACCTAGGGTTTGGGGGTTTTTTTGTATGGTGTGTATTAAGCTGCATTCAAACTTTCCAATCAAAGTTAGATGGTTTAGATTTTACTTTAGGAAACTGAGTATGTTTTAAGCCACCTCCATCAGCTGAAGCATCCTGTAGAGATGGTCCATTTTAAGACTCTTCTACAATTAAATAATCATTCTGGTTGGCATGATAGAAACAATTTTGGATCCCCCAAGTTTGGTAGGAGAATCAGACAATATTCCCTGCAAGGAAGTACCATAATTCACCTAGGAAATTTTGTTCTTTAATCATTTGTCCTCACATGCCTGCACCCTTCTGTTCCACAGTGTAATGACTACAGAGTCAATGCCAATAATATTCTAATCCTCCAATGAGCTGACTCACATATTTCAGCATTTAATATGTCTTTTTTAGAGCACTAGTGGAAAACAAATTATGATAATCCATGTGCTGTCTCACTCCTCACTAGCATATGCTTCTCTGCCATTGCAACATCTGGGTTTGTATGGTTCCAGGAAGAATCACTTTTTGCAGAAAAATTGTCCCTGTATAGAAATTCATAGTCCATAAAGGGCTGTTGTAGTGACCCATCCCTGTAGCAGGCCTAGGGCCTGCAAGGCGTCCCTGGAGGCCTGAGCTAGGAAATGCCAAGTCAGCATGACTGGACCCTTGCAGTCCCTCTCTTCCTCCTTCGGAACCTGCTTATTTCTGTAAGCCCATAGGTCACTTTCCCCTGACCCTTACTATTGGACAGTTTTCAAAACCCCTGTAGGGTATAAAAACCCCTGATTCTGCCTGGTTCAGCAGAAGAGCTGTCACTGGGAACCTTTGCAGAACACCCCAATAAAGAACCCTGCGGAACCCCACATGGCCTTCTCCTCTCTCTCCCTGCGTCTGCTGCTGCGGCACCTAGCAAGCTAAAGAGCTGAAATCACTGAGCGGATAATCACTGAGCTGAAAATCACTATAGCTTGCTTAGGTGGCCTGAGCTCCCGCTGAGTTATCCTGGCTCCGGCACCCACACTGGGCACAGCCCGGTAGGGAGCTGCCATAATACATCCCATCTTCATAATTATTCCCACTGAAAGGACAGAAGAGATGCAATGGCTATGCCACAGTGAGGAGTGGAACAGACCAAAGGACAGAGGTAGCTGGAATACTTCACATAAATGACACTCTTCTCTGCTGGAGACAGGTAAAAACCCTGGAGGCCTTAGATCAACATAACCAGCATTTGTGCATATCCCAGTTTACTTTGCTAGGAAAGCATGATCCAGATGCCACAGTTAGAAAATTTCTCTTACTGTTAGAAAAAAATCTTTTTCCATCTTAGTTTCTGAAGAGTTCTTTTTCCAACAGGAGAAGGACAGTTCTGATCCTGACACAACCTACACAGTAAGGGCACTATGTAGCTAATATTTTCACCAAAAGAATCACATCCTCAGAGAGCAATAGTACTCTGATTTTTCTCTTTTGCTTTCTTGCAGTACTCTGTGAAAGAAAAGTATTCTTACAAGTATGCTATTTTCCTGTGATGTTACCTGGCACCTCACCAGGGTGGAGCTAATGCTTGAGCACCACCTCTGTCAGAGAAGCAGGTTGTAATAGAAAGCAGTGACTCTTCAGGAGGCCTGCAGTACATTATAGCAGCAGCTTTGCCCCCTCCACTGCTTTACTTTCATTTTCTCACACTTCATACTCTACTCACTCTACTGGTAGTAACAACTGGGGGCAACAAAGGCAATCCAAAACTTTTTTGCTTTTCCCATGCACATTTCTCTGACACATTGGTCAGACTAGTCTTGTCCTAAATAACAATCTAGATAAACACAGGCTGGAAATCATTGAATCATTTAGGCTGGAAAAGCCCCCTAAGACCATTGAGACCAACTGTTAACCCAGCACTGTGAAGCTCACAATTAAACCATGTCCCTAAGTACCACATCTACACATCTTTCAAAGACCTCCAGGGATGGTGACTCAGCCATTTCCATGGGCAGTGTGACTTCCAATGCTTGACAGATGAAGAAACTTTTTCTTAATATCCATCTAAACTTCACATCATCATGTTGTCATAGCAACAGTGACAACACAAAATTGTGATAGGGCATAAAATAAATCCCTCACTGCCCTCGAGGTTTCTGCTTTGATAAAAGTAATCAAAACCCTAGAAAGCATTTTAAAGGGCACTCAAAGACAGAACATAGAAAGAAACAAGACAAAATAATATATATTACCTAGGCATGTCTGACCTAAAATAAAAGGTCCCTAGCCATGATGGATAATATAATCACATGGAAAGTATAACTTTGCCTTTTCCGTGGTAAGTAACATCACAAGGGAACAGGTTATTTTACTGGTATGACTTAAATAGACCTCACCACCAAAAAGAAGATACACCCCAAGGATTAGTACGCATTTCATATTTATCGCTAAATCTCTGGAAATAAAATAGTTAAATAGCTGCTTGTGTAAGCAGTTTCAAGCTATCATATAACATGCAGAGACAAAAATACCTCTTCATATAAGATCCAGAGGAAAACATAAATCCAGCCATAAGGAGTGTTCTGTGCTAAGGAAGGAAACTTCCCTATACACAATTCAAATGTCATAAATAAAGACTGGCAGAAAAGTGTCCCAGAAGAGAAGGAACAACAATAGAGCCTTTTAAAATCCCAGCAGAAAAAAAAATATGAAAAACTAACAGAGTAGATTTTGACTCTTGAAACAAATCATGGGGAGAGTCTACAAAAGCAGAACTACCTGAAGCAAACTTTGAAGTAATGCTGCATGTCTTCTCAAAACATTGTGACCATCTATATATCTCTGTGAACTGGTAGCACACAGGCAGCCTGGGTCCTAACTCTATCCTTAAGCATCATCTGCCTGCAGTTCAATAAAACTTCAGAAGTAAGTAATGAAAATAATTATCAAATGCACTAGACACTTAATGGGGAAAATTAGAAAAGCTGACCTGAAATTTTTACTGCAAAATTTCATTCAAATATGTGGCATTTATTTAGACAATCCAGTACTCACTGAAGAGCAAGCCTAGTAGTAGAACTAAACCCCTCTGTTTTACTTGATTTCCTAACATAGGAAATATTCTGTATTCTGCCATAAAGCATATTCGGTAGTTCTCCATCAGCTAAGTTCACAGTGAATGAGTTTTTGATCTGTGGGCCATTGCTTTCATGAAGTTGCAGGCACAACAATTATCCTTCATCCAGCCTACTTCAGGAAACAATTTGGAGGAACCCTGTTGTTCAGGAATGGCTAAAATAGCAGCAAATCTGACACACAAGGACTAAACCACTGAGGGTGGGGCAACTGCTGAACTGTAGTGCCTCATGAGATCTCCCCAAGTGTGGGATGTGGGAAATGGCTCAGATCTATGGGATTAATTTGAACACAGAACAATGTATATGACTGTGTGTAGGCATTCACAGAGTGTGTGTAGGCACACACACTCTGTGAATGCCTACACACACATTTGTTTTTAACAAACATAGCAGCGAAGGGAATCTCTGCAGACGCAGACAAACAAGTAGTCAAAAAAAAGCAAGATGCAGCCAGCAAAGGAGTGGCAGGAACAGGACTGTGAACAAAATCAAAGCAGCTTTTGGGCTGTCTGTGCTGAAAAAGGCATTGAACTGAGAAAAGAGAAATTTGCTTCTATTACTTGAGTTCAAACATACTCAGAGAAATATGCTCAACCTCTCTAAAATCCCTGAATTGCATCATAAAATACATTGCTGCATCTTCATGTTCTTCTTTTAGTGAAAATACTCTGAAATACTTTTCAAACTGATGAAATATTCATGCCAATAATGGTGAAGCAATATTTAGAAAGAAAATTTGGAAAGCAGTACAGGAAGTGGAACTAAAATCAGAAGATTATCTGGAATGTATCTGCAACTAGTTTAATTTCTGGGGTTTGGGTATATGTTTTTGAAACTGAAAGAAGGAATACTTTCAACTACTTGATTTATGAAAGCTGCACAATGCTATGTGTGTACTTCTGTTCATATAAAGCCACTGAACAAAAATTAGGTTGTAATTCAGTTTTGATTTAAACAGGTCTTGCTGCCTTCTGTAGCAGCCAAACTGCTACCTCCAGCATGATGTTTTAGTCTAGCCTGATCCTTCCTCATCTTGCCTATCAGAAAGCAAACCGAATGCACATCGTGACAGTGTTAATGAGAACAGCAGAGGCTGTTACTGACTGAAATTACTACATTGGAAAAGAAACTATACCACGTATATACTACAAATGAATTGCAGAATTTTCTTTATTTCTTTTAAAAGCAAACAAACCAACCAACCAACCAAATCAAATTAAAGTTAATAAGAAGAAAGAAGTGATTTAACAGATGTATTACACTGTATTTCAGAGTATCTGTGCTGTTCCAAACACCACTTTGATGGAAATCCAGAGTTGTGTACATGCTGAATGCTGGAATATACTCAAAGTATTACTTTCCTCCCTGTTGTAGTTGCAAGAGCTAACAGAAGATTTAAATTATACCCCTTTCACAAAGATGACTCCATATTAGAATCAAAATGTCTCATGGGAACTGGGAATTATAACTAGAAATCAAAAACAACCCCTGTCATGAGCAGTGCCAGTTGCAAAATGGAAGAAAATGGAAGTAAAAAGCATGCAGAAACAAGCTGATCAAAGATGAAGGCACAGAAACTATTGCTTTGATTTAAATGTTAGTAATATTTGAAGAAAGATGAGAAAATAAAATACCCCTATTATGTATATACTCAGAGGCCAGTGGGAAACAACTTGGAACTATTAATACATAGGGCCAACATCAATTCAATTTTGTCATACACCAAAAGCACTTTAAGTCAAGTTATACTGTCTAAGGAAAATGTAGTAGGGAAAACATTCTTTTCAATCCAAAAGTGTAGTTAGATTTTAATTGGGGCACTCAAAGAGGCCAAGTGACAAATGATGGAGATAGACAGCAAAAAAGAAAATAGTAACTAAATTAGGAAGAGAAGAAGAAAGTAGGGAAAGTAGAACAGGAGGAAGGAGCGGAACAATTTAGTGCTTGCTGCAGCCCCTGAAAGCTTTTGTGTTCCACATCTCTTTCACGTTTACTGTGACCTCCCCAAGGATGTCTGTGTTTCACAACTGTAGAGATCATGAAAACACATTTGCGTCACAGAGTATCCATTTCTTAACCTTCATTTTTCTAAACTTGCTTCACACCTCCATCATTGACTGCTAAAATTATTTAAAGTGCTTTTCTGAGCCACCAATCTGTCTCCAACACACTCATCACCACAGATTCCCACCCAGCAGTCTCCTGCTCCCCTACAACTTCACCTTCCCTTTCCCTCCAGGCTGCAGCTCCTCTTATTGATAGAGTTTGTAAGCGGTAAAATGTATTCAGGTATCTAAACTGGAGAAACTGTTTCTTTCATGACAGTAGAAAACCTAATTACAAAACAGCCCCTAGCCCATAGTTTCACACCAATTAATTCCTCTTGGGCCCCAAAATCCATTCGTCTTCTACATCAAAGGCATAAGAGCTCCCATCACTCCTTTGCAGTTTACAAGTCATAGTATTCCAGCAAAATAAGTTTGAAACTGCTCAGTATTTCACAAGAAGAATGTTTATATTATTTAAAAGATTCAAAAACTTTCATTTTCAAAATGAAATACAAATATTTTTCTCTGACTTCTGAGAAAGAAACAAAAAGCACAAAACCTATTTTCATTGCATTTCTATGTAATGTCACTGAAATACCTTCTATTTCCAGCTGAAGGAAAAAAATTAACAAAATTTTAATAAGTCTTTGGCTTTTCTTGAAAATATTATTATACCAAATCATCTGGCTTTTCCTACAAACCCAACAGAGTGAAGAGGCTGGGCCTCCCACCTAGGACCTGGCCTGAGAAGCTGAAAAAAGTCTCAAGTTGTTCAAAGTACAAAAATCCAGCTCATTTGGTATGAAGATATACAATCAATCTGATGGGAACTACTTAGTAGACTGCAGGATAGGAAATTAAATATATTACATATAAGTGAGAGCACATGTGCTACTGTCTCAAGAGAAAGGCAAGGCATCCTGTGTGGAAGTCCAGCCAGAGCAACTGTTTTTAACACTGGGAGAAAAAAGGGATGTAGAGACATCATCAGGTCCTAAAAGAGATTAAAAAAAAAAAAAAGAGAGAGAAAACTAAATAAACTTTCATTGTTTTTTTAGTTGGTTGGTTGGTTGGTTGGTTGGTTGGTTGGTTGGTTGGTTGGTTGGTTGGTGGGTTGGTTAGGGCTCTTTTGCAGCCAGATTAGTGAGGCACTGGAGCAGTTCGCTAGTAGATCCTCCCTCCCTTTAAATGTTTAAGCCAAGGTTGAACAGAACTTCAAGAAACCTGGTGTAGAAGAAAACAGGTGAAACTGGTGTTCAAGAAACCTGGAATGTGTCTGTGTCCACAGCAGACAGAGGCTGAACTAGATGGCCTTGAAGGTCCTTTCCAACCCAAACCTTTTTACAGTTGTATTATAAAATTAATGTTTCCTCCCAAGGGAAGGAAGACAATGGTTAATAAGAGTCAGTTGGTGTTTACCATCTATCCATTCCTACTCAAATAAAAGTGTAATGGTTCTTTAAAGAAAAAAAAAAACAGTCAGTGGCAGGCCAAATCATGGTATTCAAATAGTTATGAGTGGCACTCAAACTGTAATAGGATTAGCAGCTCAGATTATCTGATTATCTGATATCCAAAGGCATTTGCTCTGAAAGAAGCTCAGAGAGGGAAATAACAGTCAGGGAACGTAAAGAGCATGATACTGACTCTTTCTCCAGCTTCAGCAAATGCAGCTGCTGGAAGACAACTTTCATCCCTGCCATCACATCTTTTTACCAGGGTCTCTTTTACTCCCCAACATTTTCTTCATTCTGATCCTCTTGCTATGCCTTCAGTTTACGTCTTAGTTGGCTAGATCACTCTTTTTGGCAGCACCCATGCAAGTCTAAAACAGGCAGAGTAAAACAATGCTTTTGAACAGCTCAGTGCTTGTAAAAGCCAAACCTTGAAGTCACTGTGTCTGCTCTAAGAACAATGCCATAAATGAAAGTCAAAGCAGAAACAGAAGATGTATTTTCTAACTTGGCTTTTTTCCTCCCTTTTCCTCTTTGTGTGTCCATTTCCTAATTCATCACTGAGGCAGCAGATTCAGGTTTTTACCACAAAAGTAATAACATCAACTCCAGCTACTTCTTCATCCAAAAATAACAGTTACTACCATCTTTAATACCACCTAAAAGGCTGCCAAATACAACAGCTTCCATTATTATAAAATACAAAACAAAATTAACAGCCACTACTGCAGCTATTGAGAAGGGAAGTTAGGAATGTGGTTAAAATCTCTCTCAATTGCTTTCCTAGTTTTTTGTTTTTGTTTTTTTTTTTTCTTCATCTTCTTCATGGTTAATAAAGGTTTAAACTTTTGAGATTAGCCTGGGTTTTTGCTGTGGTTGTTTTTTTTGGTTTGTTGTTTTGGGGGTTTTTTTTAAGTGTGGGTGCTTGTTGAGACATTTGGGTGTCTCTGAACAGCCAGACTTTAATTACTTAGCATGTGCAGTGGGTCATATAAATAAATACCTTTGACCCTCCTGACTCATTTGTTCCAGTAAAACAGGCATAAAGTTTGTAATTAATACAGGATGCCACTATCATGTCTCCATTCCTCAGAGAGGACTCTATAAATACTCTGCCATTGTTTCTTCATTATTTCTTTCATCCTAGTGCTCCTCCTCTCACAGCCTAGCTGCCAATCCCTGGGTTACCCCCCCTGTCCTTACTGCCTTAACCATGTCTGCTCTCCCTAGGCAAGAAGCTGTCCCAATCCTGATATCCATTACTGAAGTGAAAGGCAGTCCTTTATGCTAAAACTCAGTGTCTTCACTTTTGATTAGGAAAACCTGAGACAACACAAAATGAGGCCTGGGGGACTTTTTATATCTCAGGTTGTTCATATTCTTGCCTTCAAGATTCTGGTTTACAGCTGAAGTATAATTGTTACACTGCATTTCTGCCCTTCCCTATTGGCCTCAGCAGTCACTGCAGCATCTCCAACCCTTTTTACAGCACCCAGCTCCTTTTTACAGGTTGTCTTCTGTGTAGACACTTTCCTTGGAAAGACTCTCTATATATGATGGGCTCCTGGGCATCCATTCTCTCAATTTACTATTCCCTATCACAGAATCCAGCCAAATATAGAGCCAAAGCATTTCACCCACTTTTGAAACGGCAGAAGGTAAATAAATCATACACAAAGAAACATCTTCCCATGAGAAAAAAAACTCAGTGGTGTAGTTTACCTAACAAGACTAAGAAATCTCTGTTGTTGGACACATTAGGGAAGAGATGGCAGGGACTTCAGGAGAGTTATCTGGTGAGGAGCAAGTTGTCTGCAGTGGATTACATCCTGGGAGAATGGATGTTCTACCTGATCTGTTGAGGCCCTTCCAGACATAGTTCCTGATCTTGCAATAAAAATAGGAATATCTGAGTACTGTTAAAGGAGCTATTTAAAGCTGTGGTCAGATTGCATTAGAGCTAAGCACTTGGTAACAAGATTTTAACAAAAGTATGTAGCCACTACCTATGATCTGGTTGCAGATTGCCTTTTCAATACCAGCCTTTTCCCAGATCCTTTCCCCTGCTTTGTAGCGCCTGCTATGACTGCAAACATGACAGGAGAAATAGCAGGAATATTTGCCATACCACTTGGAATGGATGATATTCCTTTCAAGTCAGTGGGACAATTCAGAGTAGTGAAGGAAAGCATGTAATTTCTGTGAAACATTACTGTAATAACAATGAAGATTTGAGGGATTGTGGAGGCTCACACTTAAACAGATGTAATAAGGAATTACAAATCAACCACATTGAAGGTAAACTTTCAATGAGGGAAATGGCATTGAAGATTCTCATGTTGCACAAATTAAAAATAACAGCTTTCAGTAAACAGATTTGGTAGCATTCAGATTACCAGAAAAATTCCAAATGCAATTTGTGAAATTAAAATGAAGGGTGCTAAACAAAAGAACCAAATGGGGAGCCTCCTGTTACTGATGAGATCACAAGGGAAGCATTTGCTCCCAGAAATAAATTATCAGTATCTCACTGGAGCAAAGGTAAACAAAAGATGAGGTGATAGAAATTCTTGATTCAAGATGTTTAAACTCCCCTGACATATCCAATAAAATAAGAATGCAATGCAGCTGACTTGAATTATTTGCAATTGGTGAAGTTCTTCAGTTGGTCCATTTCTGCCAGCAGGTGGATTCAAAACTTTGAAAACTATCAAAATACAGAATAGGTTAAAGTCCATCAAGTCTTATAGAAAACAGGAAGCCACTACAAATGCAGCTGTTAATTATAGAGGAACCATTGATATTTTAAATAAGCAGAAACAGAGTGATTAATATAATATGTAAATGAGTTGTCTGCATTGGTAAACAAACAAGGAATTACCAAGCAAAATAAACAGGGCCATCTTTCAGTATTCAACAATACAAAATTACATAATCAGAAAAATCAAAGTCTGTACTACTCTACTGTAGACAATGTAAACACAAAGTAATAGAATTTAACAGCTACTGATCGTATCAGTAATATTTTTTTAATAATATTTTTAAAAACCACATTTTTCTCCAACTATATCTCACTCATTTTAAACACTGTTAGACTCTTTTTTTATAGCTAAGGTTATAACAATCTGAATATCTCCTAAAGGAATAAACATATAGAATACAGCTTTGATAGAATTAAACATAAAAGATTTGCCATGGTATGATGACAAGAAATTACTACCAGGAACTTTAATAACAACTCTGAATTCTTTAAATCTTGCATCAACAGCAAAGGATGTTGAGATGTGTTTGTCATATGATGTAATTCTAGGAATAAAAACTGGCTGGAAAAGGTGTCAGCTGGTAATTAATGACAAGCACATGACAAATCTTTAATAAACGCTATTCCTATGGATGACCAGTTCCCATGCAAATGGAAACAAGATCACAGTCATAAAGCAAATATAGAATACCATAATAAAAACTGGTTTTTAATGTAATTCTTTTACACATGCTATATCATGTTAAAATATGTATGCTATATTATATTAAAAGCAAATTGGTGACTGTTAGAATGTGTAATAACTTATAGAGTCATTAGGTTGCATTTCAGTAATGTCAGGTATGAAACAAATTTACTAAACTAATGCTGAAAGTAAGCCTTAGTAATATGAGATGCAGAGCCTGAGCTAGTAACACTGAAATGAGAGTCCTGCACCCTGCTCCTGAGTGTCTAAGAAAACAAGGCTTACACAATCACCAGCCATTACTCTGTGTCCCTGCCACTCCACACCTAATTACACTTGAATGGGCTGGCCAATTCTTTCATTTTAATTGCAAAATAATAATTCATGCTGGATGAGTCTAAGTGATGAAGAATCCAAAGTTAAATTAATTTTAACAGTTTGAATCACAAAATTATTGGTATTGGATTAGACCTCAAGAGGTCATCTGGTTTCCACTGATGAAGTGTCAATGGGTAAATGCATTTTTTCTAAGTTTCAAAAAAAATTCTGTTAACTTACATATTTATATGCAGAACTTATGCTTTGTATCAGCTGACTGACCAACTAAGACACACGTACCTGTATTAACATAGCTCTCGGTGAGTCATAGTACATACCTATGCTTAGCCAGATGGGATGGCACCCTGGTGAGTGCTGGGTGAGTTAGGACATAGAATTGAGGATACAGAACATAAATCGGTAAGAAAATAGTTTTGAATATTCTATTGCTCATAGAATTAAATTGTTTGCCTGAGGCATAAATGTAAGAACTGAAAATAGTAAGACATTAAAAGGGCTACAGAACAGTAGCATAACATCTGATACAGGTAATCTTCTAATTTCAGCTTAAAAGGTCACACTTCATTTACTTTAAAAAGTAATGATATGGACATTGTTTCTATTCTGAAGGGCCCAAAATCAGAAGGTGAATTTTTGTGCAGAGTTTGAGATACTGCTTCAGGGGAAAAATATTTATTTCTAAAAATGAAAACTTCTTCTCATTTGCAAGGTTGATTTTTTTTCATATCATTCACCAGCAATTACCTGAAAGTAATAAAGACGCAAAGAAACAACCACCCTCTACAAATGCTGAACATTATTCAAATTTCTGATGAAGTCTTTTCTCCCTTCTTCAACACTTGAATTTAAATCAAAATCATAGCTCTATATGATCTCTTTCAGACTTTATTACTCCTCAAAATCTGATCATTTGAATCTGAGGAGGGATTTTATCCATCTTTTGGGAAGCATGAAGGCCCCTCAGCAGAAGATCTGTACTTGTTTTTAGCAGAACTGTTCTGCTTTCCTCAGTGCAGGCAGTGGGATCACATGGCAATTTATCTGAAGATGGAACCAGATGAAGATACCATCTGTTTCTTCCGTACTGTGTAACTGGATCAGACTCAAGTATGTAGCAGCTGTGGGTGTAGCTATCTCTATAGACTGCAGCTGATGCTATCCAATACTTCTCCAGAAAAGTTTAATCAGGATGAGAACTTATTTGGAAAGCCAGTTAAATGTCAGGCCTTCTACTGCTGTATAGAGGAGAACACCTTAGATCTCCTAGATGTAGGTGTCTTGTCTTGACATGCTCACATAAAGACTCGGGAGGAAGTCTTGACTGAACATTGACAGCATTACTGCGACCTTTCCCTCCAGAACATGAGTCTGTGCTGTTGTGTGGAGTATTCCCACAGTAATCTGGAAAATTTTGTTGCAAAAGTTTCTCACTCATGTGTATTTCTTTGCACAGCAGGCTGTCCTCTGTCTTGAACTGTCTCTTATCTCACTGGATCCCAAAACGCTGGAACACATACCTGCCAAATTATTACTGCTACCAGGAGCTATTTCTGCTGAAAATCTGGTGAGGCTTTAACTTTAACCTGCTGATTTGTGTTTTACAAGACAACAGAATTTACAAATGCCTAGGAAAATAGCTGTATTTAGTAGGTATCATAGGAATCTAGTTATTTTTTATGTTCTAAAGTCTATCATTATTGGTGTTTACTTTCTGTTTTAGTTTCTGTCCCAACTCTGTCTCTGTTTTAACATAGTCAGTTGCTCTTTTGATAATCAAATCCAAATCTTTTAAGATGCTCCTCATCAAAGGAACATTTAAGTCTGTCTATACCACAGTCAGAGCTGTGACTGATCCCTGCACAGACTTATACAAGGCAGCTTTAACAGAAGGATGTTATTTAGAAGAGTAAAGCTGAAATATCATTACATACAGGCTGGAGATGCTGTAGTTTCTGTGGTGAGGTAGAAAGTGAGTTAAAAGGCAATGGATATCCTTGAGAGGGTGAACAAATAATAAACATCACTAATGGTTCATGGTCATCCCTGACCTGTATGAAAGCTGGGCAGGATGATACGCATCATAATGTCTTGGGGAAAAAAAATTACAGTGTTCTTATAAATATAAATCACAGTTTATAATTGATACTTCTTAGTACGGTAGACAAAATAAAAAAAGCAATAAAGATTAATGGAACAGGAAAAGACAAATTCCCTGTCATTTCCTGAAGGTATTGCCTTGACTGACATCAAATTCCTTGTCTGGTAAGTCATCTTTGAAGTCACAAACTTTGCAAACAAATCCTGATTCTTTCTTGGATCAGTGCAGATTTTTGTCATATTAATACATTAGATTTACCAGGTTTGAGCTAAGACCTCTTGAGTATTGCCTAGAAATGTCACACTTACCCCATAATCATGTAATTGAGCCATTTAGGTCTCTTACTCAATATATACTTGGCTTTTTAGAGAAAAGTATTTAGAAATTTTACAATTCCAACTGTGACCCAAGGACAGCATTGGCTGTGCTTACAATGAGTCTGGAAAGCTCATCTCAGCCAACATATATGCAATGACAAACCCTGCAGAATCTTGCATAGGTCAGATTGCCTGGAAATGTGCTGGAAATACAAGTGACTCATCAGTGCTCAATTTTCCTCCCTCACACTACAGAAAAAACAGCTTAAACATTTATGGGATATGCCAAGGATTACACATGAGAAAGATAAGAGGTTGTAGTGGGTTGATCTTAGCTGTCAGGTGACCACCACAACTGTTCTATCACTGCGCCTTCTCACTTTGATGGAGGGGAAGAAAATATGATGAAAGACTTGTGGGTCAAGATATAAATAGGGAAAGACCACTCACCCATTACCATAATAGATCAAACAGACTCAGCTTGGGTAGATTATTTTAATTTATTGCCAATCAGATGATAGCAGGGAAAAAGAAATAAGAATAAAACTGAAGACACCGTCCTTTCACCTCTTCCTAATTATTTGGCTCAGCTTCACTATGATTTTTTCTACCTCTTCCCCTTCAGCAGCACAGGGGAACAGAGAATGGGTCTGCAGTCAGTTCAATACAGACTGCTTTGCCATTTCTTCCTCCTCACACTCTTCCTCTACACCTGTGTGGGGGCCCCTCCCATGGGAAACAGTCCTTCCTTAATTTCTCTAACATTAATCATTCCTACAGACTGCAGGTCTTGAACTGCCCCAGTGTGGTTCCCTCCCACTGGGTGCAGTACTTCAGGAATCACTGGGCTCTTCATGGCTCCAGCCTGGGCCCTCCATAGGGACACAAGTCCTGCCAACAAACCTGATCTAGTGTGGGCTCCTCTGTCCATGGGTCCACAGGTTCTGCCAAAACCTGCTCCATTGTAAACTTCCAGTGGAGGTTACAGCCTCTTTTGGGCATCCACATGCTCCAGCGTGGAATCATGGTGGATCTCTGATCCACCATGGATCTCCATGGGATACATGGGGCACAGCTGTTTCACCATGGTCTTCATCACAGACTGAAGAGGAACCTCTTCTCCAGTGCCTGCAGCACATCCTGCCCCTTATTCTTCATTGGCCTTGGCGTCTGCAGAGCTTTTTCACTCTCATCTTCTCACTCCTCTGCTGTTACTATTGCGTTGTTTTATCCCCCTTCTGGAATACATTATCGCAGAGATGCTGCCACTGTCTCTGATGGTCTTAGCCTTGGGCATGGGCAGGTCTATCATAGAGCCACCTGGCACTTGCTCCATCAGACACAGGAATTTTCTCACTGAGGCCAACTCCTGCAGCGGCCCCACTACCAAACCCCATATAAACTCAGTACAGAGCCAAAAGCTAAGTGGTCTTGGACATACTCTTTTAATCCAAAAGACAATCCAGAATTCTTCAGATAAATATTTTTCCATACATTTAAATCTTTTTATCACAGGACTAGTATGATCTTGCAGACAGAGTGATTGATCTCTCTATCAGTGTGTCAGAGATAGAGATTACACCTTCAAACTATCTGAACTGTTCTCTTGTCATTCATTTCACTGATTAAGTCAGACTGTATGAACTGCCATAGGAGCTATAATTTCAATTTTTAAGATTTGTGTATGTATTTTATCTGTTGTAACTTGATGGTTGTTCTGTGGCTTGTGGTTACCCTTCCTAGCTCCAAATGAGCTAGATTGAGTTGAATTGTGGATGTGGCTAAACATATTGCTTCCTCTTTCCATGAGTAATCTCTTTCAACACCCCACTACAGTCTTGACACTGCTGCAGAGATCAATACCGTGTATTCAGAGCCAAGCAGGCATCTTCTTTGTAGAGAAATATTTTAAGATTCCTCAGGAATTACTTATGACTGCAGTTTTTCACTCTCGTCCTCAAAGAAAAAAAATACTTTTGAAAAATGTTTTTATAAAACTACCTTTTTTTAATAATGAGATATTAAGCATGACAAAGGTTTTTTTTAATGCCAGAAATATTTATTTAATTTTTAAACCCAAGATAAAAGAAAATTTTTCAAAGAAAATTTTGTATTTATCAAAGTTCCAATTTGTTCTTTCTGTCATCAGGATAGTTTTCTGTATCACCATGTACTTGCACAGACAATGTAAGAATAATGTTTCTGTTAAACAAACAAGTTGATGAATTGCTTTGTAAACCACTAAAAGAGCTGCAAGAGACCACCACTCTCAAACCATCCAGCATCCAAGAAAGGAGTGTTCCAATTTTCTCTCTTGTTGAAAAATGTTTTCTATCTACCACAAAGACTACTGATATCTTTAATGCAATTTAGTAAAATTCTTATTATTTAGAGTAGAAACTAGTTAAATGGTACATTTAAGTTATTAACTTCGGGGTTTTCATCATCTGATCTTACAAAGAGGGATTCTTGAGTATTATCAACATTATATTAATTCTGCCTTTTATTTGAACAGACAAACTGACTTTGCCAGTGTACTTACTTGTTTGACTAGAAGAGAGAAGGTTAATATTCATGAACCTTTATTTTAAAGGGAAGGAAATTATTTATACTTAAACTACTGTGCCCTATCAGCAATAAGCAAGAGATTACATTACATGTTCAGTTCATCACACATTTGTAAAGCTTACCATACAGTTATAACTCCATGTGTTCTACAACTGCAATAATACTTGGATGCAGAAAGTTCTTCAGTTTAGAGCCAGCATAAATACCCAAAGTATACAGCTGTCCTCCATAAAATGGATGGGCTATCACCTGCACTGTAGCTATACTGATACTGCTGTACAATGCAAATCCTTGTCCTTGAAAACCGCCTGAAATGTTTTCAATCAAAGCTGTTAGGGATGGGCACTTCCAGAATCTCAAGAGCAGATACAACTATTACTAAAAGGCATGCTTTTGGGTAGGTGTTTCATTGCTACTGCGACATCACAAAGCCAACAGTGCTTGTATGCAGCCAGTTTCTTGTCTCACTTCACACAAACAGAATCACAGAAACACTATTAAAACTTTTGCCAGAATAAAAAAAGACTCCAACCAACAACAAATAGATGTTGTTATTTGGCTTGCCCACATAAAAATTTGAATCACACTATCAACAGAAAACTACTAAAAATGCTTGTCCAGCACAGTTATGTTAAGGGCAATACTTAATAGCAATTTCAGGACACCTAAACATAGTCCTGATGCTACAGTTCTTTGAAGCATTTGATTCAATGATTCAATGAAAGGGGGGCATAAATCAATGACTATTGATTTATGTCCCACTTTCATCTCAATTGCCAGAAGTAAATTAATTAACTAGTTAATTGAGACTCTACAGTCTTGTATTCAGGCAGAAATCACTTCTTCACAGCAGGTGTTTAGAATTGATCAAACCTTAAACCAGGCTTCCCAGATGAGGCATTGTTTCTCATGAACATTTTGTACTAAAGCTACTTTATCCAAGGTGGTCAAGGATTCAGATCCAGATGGGTATAATTTCAGCTCAGCCTGAAGCATGCTCTAGACCATGTGCTGGAATGCTTGTATAAACAGGTACAGGAATATTTCTATTCCTGTTCACAACACCAGCGTGCAAAAGACAGTTTAGGCAGGATCAGGAACTTTGCAAGGGTTCAGGTTAATCAAAGCTTTCACACCCAGCAATTACTAATCTACCTCACACATGTACCAATAAACATATAAGTGCAGTTTCATAGGATTTCATCCCATCGCCAGCTCAGTTTTGCATTTGTTATGTATGGATCTGCCTACGCAGGTCACCTTTTCTGCCAGATTTGGATTCTATAGTTTCCCTATTCTCCCAACACCAGCCTGAACTGAGATCACACTGGTAGAACCAGTAAATAGATGCTCAAGAAAATGATACTGCTAGGCAGAAAAAGCAGAAAACTCCTGGAAATTTGCAAACCTACTCTTTGCTGTATCACTAGTTCAAGAATTTATTAAATATCACTGTCCAGGGACAGCAATGACTCAAAGTACTCCCTGTCTTAAAAGTTCTGGCACTTGACCCACTTCTTACAAAGAAATAGGACATCAATTGAATTCCTAACCTTACATTTCAGCTCACTACTGACAGGACTCTTGTCACCCTCTCTCATGGTTTGACACTGGCTGAACACCAGGCACCCACAAGAGCTGCTTGCTCACCCTCCCCTTCCACAGCTGGGCAGAGGAGAGAGAAAAATTTAACAAAGGGTTCATGAGTTGAGAGAATGACCAGGAGCAAACACACCAAGGGCAAAACAGGCTCAGCTTAGAGGTACAAAGTGAGTTTTTTGCTAACAAAATCAGACAATAATGACAAGTAAAAACAAGCCCTTAAAGAACACCTTTTCCCCCCAGCCCCTCCCTCCTTCCCACTGACAGCACAGGGAGACAGGGCGTGGGGATTTTGGTCAGTTCATCACCCGAGGTTTTCTTCTGCTGCTCGGGAGAGGAGTCCTTCCCCTGTGAGGCCGTGGGGTCCCTCCCACAGGACACAGTTCTCTGTGAACTTCCCCAGCATGGTTCCAATCTCATGAGCAGCAGTTCTCCCAAACTGCTGTGGCATGGTCACTCTTCCACGGGGTGCAGTCCTCCAAGGACAGGCTGCTCCAGCCTGGAAGCAGGGCCCCCTCTCTCCATAGAGTCTCCCACTGGACCACAGCCTCCTCCAGGCATCCACCCGCTCCAGCATGGGCAGCTCCCCCACGGGCTGTGGGTGGATCTCTGCATCCCCCGTGGATCCCCATGGGCTGCAGGGGCACAGCTGCTTCACCCTGGTCTCACCACGACCTGCAGAGGAATCTTGGCCCCAGTGCCTGGACCTCCTGCCCCTCCTTCCCCCCTGCCCTTGGAGTCTCCATGTTGTTTCCCTCACACGTTCTCACCTCCTCCTCTTCTCTGGCTAGGAAAAACTGTGTCCACTTTGTTGTTTTTTTTCTTCTTAATTATGTTATCACAGAGACATTACCAACATCTCTAACTGGTCCAGGCTGGACAGCAGCATGCCCATCCTCAGAGCCATCAGGGACTGGTTCTGCCAGACATGGTGGAAGCTTCTGGAAGCCTCTCACAGAAGCCACTTCTGTGTCTCCCCTGCTACCAAAAACCAACACACCCTCAAAAAGCTTTGGCTCTATGAACATAATAAACCAGCTTGTTGCAACTTCCAACAGCCCTCTTGGTAAGGTCACCACTCCTCTCAGGCATGCAGTTTCCATGCTAGTGGCAGGATCCCCATGTGCTGCAGTGTCATGCTCTCAGCAGCACCATGGCAGCAGCTCCCTTCCTTCCAAAAAGCATTGGGATTTTTTTCAGAGACACTTGCCAGTAGTTCTTTCAGTTGCTGCAAACTTATCATCTTTTTAAGACATGTGAATCAACAACTCAGGTGGATTGAGTGCTACCTAACCCACTTCTTTTTAGTGATGAATGATCCAGTACACCCCACCACAACCTGCAGGCAATCTAGGTATTTTAAAATGTGATTTTAATTTTTTGCTGGACAATAAGTGATGTTGTTCCTTTAATCACCCTTAAAAAAATCACTAACACCTGAAAAGACTTGTCTGTATTTTTATGAATGAAGAGTTCCCCAATACAGAATCTACTATGAAGGCTACTCAATGCTTATTGATAAAGAAATTTTTAAAAGTTATTTCCTTGCAGGTCCCTTTCTGTAGGGGTACAATTATAGCAAAGTATGACAGCTATTGAGAGCTGATGGTATGGCTTTTCTGTGCCCAAAAAGAGACCTATCAGAAACTCGATTGTAGCCAAGTGGTACCAGACAAGTTTTCACCCAGATCCTAAATGTTACATTTACCTAGTTCTTGCTTTAAATCAAACCAGTTTGCCCCTCTGCAGTCTGAGAACAGCCAGAAGACCTCAGCCTCTACACTAGTGTACCTGAAACACCAGGAGTCTCATCCTTTGTCTGATGAAACATATTCGATCCATGTTAAATTTTCTTAAACCTGGACATGTAGGGAGAGATATATATTGCTGCATCTTCACTGTTGTTTCTTTCACACATTAAAAAGACAAAACTGGCCTGCTGATTACATTCCTCTCCAAAAATTTTGTTTAACAGAATAACATAATCACAGAAGAGTGAGGGTTGAAAGGGACTTCTGGAGATCATCTAGGCCAACCCCCCTGCCAAGGTAGGGTCACCTACAGCAGATGTGAAGCAACACATCCAGGTGAGTTTCAAATGTCTCCACAGCGGGAGACTCCACTGCTACCCTGAATACTTAAGAAAAAGATACTGTATTTTCTCCACCAGTGTATTCTTTGCTTGCTTGGCCACTTCTGGATGGGGTATAATCAAATCTTTTCACAGGTGCTTTGATCTGATGCCTACATTCACAGTAACAGGAAAGAATGCTGCAGTCCAAGATGTACAGAATATGTCACCCTTAACCTTAAAGAACAGAGACAGTACATCTTTGGGATGCTGAGCCATAGTTCCCTCATTTTTTCTAACAGTTATGACTTTCAGACGTAACCTCCATTCTCCTGCACACATGAGGTTGCTTGGTTAACATCCAGAGAATGTCTGAACTGCCAGAGGCCCTTCTCAAATACTTCAGCCTCCAAGGACAGGATGATAGTCAATACAGTAACTTTAGAAAAAGGTTGTGACTCATTCTGGCTTTCCTGGCAAATTGTAAAGAAAATTTTTTATTTCCTCAGCGCTTCCTCTTATTTGGAGCAGGACAACAATATCACAGATGGGCTGTATTTAGTCCAGCTGAGATAAAGTTAATTTTCCTTACAGCAGCCCTCACAGTGCTGTGCTCTGCACTGGTAGCTACAGAGATGTTGATAACACACCAGTGTTTGGCTTCTGCTGTACAGCACTGGCACAGCACCAGCACTGCCTTCCCAACATTCTGCCCCCCATCAGTAGGCTGGGGGTGAGCAAGATCTTGGAATGGGATGCAAATAGGCCAGCTGACCCAAACAGACCAAAGGGGTATTTAGTACCACAGGATATAAAATATCATAAAGCATAAAAAATGTAAAAGCTAGCAAAAGGAGGAAAAAGGAAGAGACGTTTGTTATTTATGCTTGCCTTACAGAGCAATGGCTACTTGTGCTGAAGTCCTGCTTCCCAGGAAGTGGCCTGATATTACTTGCTGATGCGACATAGTGAATAAAATCTTGGTCTTTTTCCTTGGCTTGTGTGCAGGGAACCTTTTGCTTTTGCTTAAGTAAAATGCTCTCAACCCACAAATTGTCTTCCATCTTATTCTCTGTCCCCTGTCCAGCTGAGGAGGGGGAGAGATAAAGTAGTTGGTGGCTATCTGGCATCTAGCCAAAGTCAAGACACCACAGTTCTTTTTGGCTTCCAATATGAGTCAAGATAATGGCAGTTTTTTATCATGCATGATATCATTATAATGGCTGTTATGTAGCAAGCTCCCCTACAGAACACTAAGTTTGTGAGCTGCTTATCTCTTAATTTTGCGAAGTTTAGGAACACGTTTACACAAACAATGACTTTGTCCTTTGCCCTTACATGGATGGCTTCGCCATGCTGGGGAAGTCTTGTGGGAATGATAAGGGAATACATCTCCCTTTCTCTGACCATGATTTATATGGATGATTTTATTATGCAAGCTCCCGCAGTCCTTGTTCATCCCTACAGTGAACTGTTTAAAACTAATAATTAATAATACTAGCATATTATGGGATTTGTGTAATCTTGTGTCGTCCTGATATAAGGGAAAACAGAAGATGCAACAGTTAAATGTGCTCAAGAGCTGCTTGCCAGGAAATGCCCAGACATCAGTTGTTGCTGGCAAGTAGAAAATAATATCTGTCCTTTTCCTCAGCTCGCATGCAACCTTTTGCTTTTGCTTCAGTAAACTACCTTATTTTAACCTACTGGTTGTTTTCCATCTTACTTTTTCTCCTCTTTTCAGGGGAGAGAAAAACTGAAAATGGGGACTGACAAAGTGGCATCCAGCAAAGGTCAACTGACCATACGGACCAATGCATATTGTCCACAAATCTTATTTTTGATGCAAATATTCTAGGTTTGTTTTAGTAAGAAGTATTTTTGTTCATTTGTACATAAGGATAAATGGGATATCCCAAAGGCCACCAGGAAAGAGCTTCCCTTAAGCTCAGGATCACAGGAGATTCAACTTTTCTTTCAAGACAAGCTTGTGAGAATTGTCTGTCCAACCTCACTGAAACCTATGTGCTTTGCAATAACATTGGCAACCTGGGAAAGCATTACAGACCCTGAAAATTCCCAAGGTGTGAGCATAAAAGGCCAGGTCTCAGTGCAGTTTCCTTCAGTTACAAAGAACACAACTGCCTCAAGACAGTTATTTCTGAACGTGCCCCTGACGCCAGGACTCGTCACAGAAACTGCACTCTTTTGCAGACCAACCAGGAGTGCAAACTTCTGCTGCACGGTGTGCCGCCAGGCGCTCCCGACAGCTAATCTTTTAAGTATTTTGCTTCAATGGCCAGTCAAATAACGCACACAAGACCCACGGAACCACTCCCGCCCCCCGCCGCCCCTTCCCCACACAGCCCCCGCCGCAGCGCCCCCTAGCGGCCCCCCAACGGCGCAGCGCCAGCCAGCCCGAACGGCCGCGCTGGGGTCCCGAGCGAGGGGGCGGGGCGTCGCCCTGCCACGCCCACCGAGGGAGCGCGCCAA